>NW_017264193.1:2231800-2777263 GCF_001619985.1 Xylona heveae TC161 | reverse complement strand
AAAGGGGAGGAGGGTGAGAGAAAAGTGCGGGAAGAAGAGAAACTTGGCAGCAAGGAAATTGAGTGGCCAAATGCTTAGCTCTAAGCACCGCGCAAGGCTTTGACTAATGTACCGAATATCAAGATGTTAGCTTTTTGCATCAGAAATAAAAGGGGAAGTCTTGGGGAATATGTAGAAAGATCTTTGGGAGTGCAAAGGAAAATCTTGGGGAATTGGGGAATAGGTAGAAAATTCCTGGGGAAACGTAGACAAGAAACATACACTTCATTAGTTCGGAATATCTGCTTCGGGCTTTATTCTTCTTGGCGTCTTCATCACCGGCCTGCCGGCCGGCGAGTTTCTGCGAACCGTTTTGTCCGGGTTGGTCGTCATCATTGCTGCTATCGGACTCTTCACTATCATCATCAGAAGAAGAGGAATTGCTGCTTTCGTCGTCGTCATCATCATCCTCGTCATCGTCGTCCTGGTCCGCGTTACCATTACGACGGTTGTCAACGTGATGTTTGTCCTTGGCGCCGATGACGCCGTTTATGCCTGGCTTTCCTGCACTCCTTGCACCACTGATCTGCAGTCGAGATTCTGACTGAGAGCGAGGCAGGGAGGTTTGAGAGCCAGCGAAGCGCGACGAGACAGGCTGGGGTTGAGAGCTGGGCCACAAGCCCATTGCGACGTCCTTGGGCTCGTAGCGGGGCTTGTGGAGCTTCAAGGCGCTTAAGCTTGGGTATTTGGGCAGCTCGGGGCGTACTTTGGAAGGCGAAGGAGGACGGGACTGAGACGGTTGGGAGTGGGCTTGACTTTGACTTTGACCTTGACCTTGACCTTGGAAAGACGTTTTCGTGGCACGAGGGGGCGTTGGAGATGATTCCTGACGGGGCTGAGGCTGAGGCTGAGGCTCGACTGAAGGGCTGGATGATGGAGAAGGTCGTTTCCAAGGGATTTCGTCCTCGCTGCTCTCCTCACTTGATGGCGAGGCGTTTCTTTGTCTGGGCGACGGGCTAGCTTGGCTGCTTTCGCGGTGGAATTGAGGATTCCGAGGCCTTGTCTCAGAGAGATAGCGAGGAGGCGTCACTTCGTCCATCTCTGAATCTGTCGACGGCGTTCGTGAAACAAATCGGGCGGGAGATCGGCTGGAACGGGCTGCGTCGCGAGTGGAGGGCGATGTTTCCCGGATTGACATTGGCGATTGTCCGCCTTCGTCGTTCTCATACGATTGGACATGTACCGGCTCAGCGTTCACTCTTCCAAGAGAAGGGGATCTGTTTGCTGGTGGATTTTCGGCAGAGGATTCAGACCTACTACGGTCTTCATTAGATGGTGATCGCCGGGATTCTGGCTCCGCCAGCCGGGCCGAGGGTGAAGGTGATGCAGAGTTTCGAACTGAAGTGAGTGAGTGACCATGGTTGCCGTTCGAGAGAGATCTGCGTGAAACAAGATTTATCGCTTGCGGCGATGGCGATGCCGCTACTGAACTGGCAATCGGCGCAGATGCTTTGCGTGCAGAAGCTGCATTCTCGGCGGTTGGAGATCTTTGCGGTTGCGAGGCTTTGTTCGTACTTGGAGTGGGCATTCTTGAACGGGGTGCTGATTCCTCGTCGGAGGAATCCTCCTCTGAAGAAATTGCCAGGTCTTCCACTGGCTCAAAGTTTGGCCGAAGGCTGCCTTTTCGGCCATTGGAAATGGATAATCGAGGAGACACGGCTGTTGAGTCACGACGTGAAAAGGCTCTTTGGCCTCGCATCAAGGCCGGAGACTCTGTATTTCGAGACGCTCGGCGGGCTGTCGTCGTAGCAACTGCGTTGGAAGAAGATTTCCTTGGCTGATGTGATTGGTTTGCGGATGGAGTTGCAACTGGCTCAGCACGGTTTGCACCAGAGCGTAGAGATCTGGCAAAAGGGGTCCCGGAACCAGCATTGGATGAACGTCTTCGATTTTCGATGAGCTGAGCTGATACCGGTGAGGAATACTGTCCACTCTTTGCCGCAAGCCTTTCTCGGGCTCTTAATGCATCTTGAAGAGCCTTATTCTTTGCATCATCGTAAGCGCCGCGCGCAACGGGCGTTCCCCTGACCGAGTTGGGCACGGATGGAGGTACGCTATGTAGGAGACTTCTGTCGTCTGGCGATTCGGACTTTGTACCGTATCCGTTCAGGCGCGGCCGTTGAGAATCTTCGATGATATGCATCGGCGAATGAGCATCTTGTTCCTGCCAATTTGTGGCAGCCAAGCCTATTTCGGAATCTTCCTCTCTTGAACGAACGGGTGTATCAGGATGGATTTCTCGCTCAATCTCTTCTGAAACGTTATCTGATTGCCGGGGGCCAAGGCGTTGTCGTTTACTCAGTTGGTGCGGAGGTGATTCTCGTTCGTCTTCGTCGATGACTTCTACCTGTCTCAGACTGCTCTGAGGACGTGACAGATATTCTTGGTGAGCCCGTTTTACACCAGCGATAGGACGAGCGAGGAAACGCGGGCGAAGACCAGACTCCGGCGCGACTGAACCTCGCGAAGGGCCTTGGACAACTCGAACAATGTCCCTGTCATCGAAGACGTCGCCCACAGTAAGAGTTTTAACTTCGAGGTCATTTTCATGGCTGTCCTGAAGCTTTTTAATATTAAGCGGCCTACATCAACGAGCACCACGTCAGTCTGAACAAAACACTTTCTTTTCAGAGCGCGTCACCTACGGTCTGGCGCTATAGAGCCTATCGTGTCTATCGCAAATCCTTTTCCAGAGGTCCTCGAGAGGTAATTCCGCTGGACACCGAGGCTCTAGAAATTTTATGACACCATCGGTATTGCCCACACGTCGCTCGCTCTGCTCCGGAAGTATGTGAATGGACAGACGAAGATCTCGCATGATTGCGACAGTCGGCTCAAAAACCCAACGAACGTGAATATGCTAATGCATGAATAATACAAAAATATCAAACGCTTGACTTGAGAGAAGCCTCTGCCTGAGTGCTAAACTTTGCGTCACAGGCAATGATTGTACAGAGAAAAGTTCGCGAGTAAAAGCGAATTGTTTGTTGGGTCCACCGGAGGGGAACAACTTCATCTCAAAAGGAAGCTTTTGGAGAGTTTTGATGTTCTTGGTCCGTGCACTGTAGTTCCGCGCGCGATGAACTGCAGAACCCGAGTTCTCGCTCTTTTAGTCCGAAATCCCGTCTAACTTTATCACGACTGGTGTGCGCCTACCACTGACTGCCCACCCAAAAAGAACTGATATTGGAGACTCTAGGACACTGCCTTTTGTTGAACATAGCCCCTTGCGATTTTGATTTATAATTTACCACAAAGGACAGATAGCCTCTAGATGATTGGAATGTGCATCACAAAAAGAATTATTAGACCGGATTAGTATTACAATGGCGACCACAAGGGAGCGTTGTCTGACAGCTCACGGCTTATGTGGCAGCCAGTAGCGGTTCCTTATTTGCACATTAAGGGACGAACAGGAATGATTTATGAAATCAAGTAATCATAGGCCGAGACTTTCAGGTAGAAAGTGCTCATCAACATCAGACTTGCCATTGTAACACGCAGTTCCGACTACGGGGTTGGCTGAGGTACTGAACTTGGGCGAGATGGAAGACCTCCTTTTGTTGATTATTGTGAAGAATCAGGCCGATATCTGAATCTAGAGATGGCATCCAAATCATACACAAATGACATTACGCGTAGACATTCAGGCAAGGTCGGGCCGGCGTCAAGGGCGGAGAACATTATGGCTGGCGTCGGCAGGATAATTCTTGCACCGCATCCCTCAGTTCACAGAGAACAAAGCATACAAAATTTCATGGCTGTCGTTTCCAAGCAAATGCACCAGGCTGTGCCAAATATGATCTGAGAAGCACTTTGGAGCGGATGGGAGAAATGCGACATTCCGATGGTAGTTTATCTGCGGATACACATGCAGAGAAAAGGAATGCCATGCCTGTTTGCACGAGACCCGAGGGTATTGTTCGAAAAGCCATATCTGCACTGGAAAAATGTCGAGCAATAGCGGAGAAAATCGAGCAACATAAAGCGGTATCGTCGAGTATTAGAGGGCGGCTGCGACAGCCAATTTCTGTATTGTTTGTCGCTAAGGAGATGACATGATTTTCCCATCAAATACAATATGCGCCCTTCTCTGGTTCCCAAACCGCCCCGACCAGTACAACCATGATTCGTTTATCGCAGTCTTCTGGCCTCACGCTCAGACTCGAGCAAGCAGAGGATGTCGTCCTCACGGACTGCAACGCAAAACTCTGGTTAGTAATTTGACTCTGACACCAAACTCGCAGACAGCTAAGATTTTGATCGTGTCGTACCTGGGCCCTTGACGTTTCGGATGATGCTACGAGTGGTGTCGTCCATGAACTCGACACGGACCTGGGTAACACCACCACGAGAGCCTATAATCGCACAAAATCAGCCCCAAACTCCTCTCTTCCACTGTATCTCTATTTTGCGGACGGATATCGAAATTGTTCGAAGGAGCGCGACGTACCGGTGCGGCCAAGGACACGGGTGACCTTGACAAGCTTGACGGGGACCTTAGCGGATTCCATGGTTGCGAACTGCTGCCGTATATGAGCGAAAAAGTCCGGGTGACAGAATCTCGACTATATACTGACTCTGATTTGAAGCAGCTCACGGGGTTGATCGGAGACGGTCTGGCGCAGATTCGGGCTCCTGTACGGGCGATTTGACGATCCTGGTAAATTCAAGATGGTCTCGCGTAAAGTGCGTAGTAGGGCAAGCCCTCGCGTGAGCGAGTACAATAAAACGGCTGCGAGGCGGGAAACATCCCTTCAAGCCACACCTCAGCCTTGTGCTGAAAGATACTCATTGTAGCAGTAACGTCCAGTACTAACAGTAATTGGGCATTCAGGTACACCAATCATCGACACCCCGCGCCGTCATCGGAGGGGCCCGATAGATGCAACAAAAGATCTGCAAGGCCTTTTGGCAGCAATTGATACAGTAAGATCATGATTCATAGGAATAAATAGATATATTCAACCAGGAGAATTACAGTATAAACCAAGACCTTTAAATTGTATAATAAAAGTGACGGAATCTGTTTGTACGGAGTCGACGCTGGTTGGCCCCACGTGGAGAGATTTGTGTAGCCCATTAGACAGGAGATTCTTCGCTTTCAACCCGCAAAAGTCCAACTCGGGCCGTTTGACTCAACCATCTCAGCTCCAAAACAAAGAAATAACGGGGCTTCTCTCAAACTCAACCACGAACTCCATATACGCTTGCAACGAAATTCTTTGTTTTACTTTCAAATTATACCGTCAACATGGACCTCGTCAATCAGTGAGTTGGCCTTGTTGCAGCAGGGCTATGATGCGGCGTATTTTCTAGGGAAGATGTTAACACTCCAATAGCCTGACTGACCGCTTGCTTTTTGCGGTGCCCAAGAGTAAGGCGAAATGCTTCCAGAATCTTTTGCAAAGCCCCCGCCAAGCTCCGGGCTTTTTGCGTGCTCATAGACTGACAATGCGATTCCTACAGAGGGCAGACTGCAACAAGCCGCGCTCGACCTCCTCAATGGCTCCGACATTCAATTCCGCAGGGAAACCCGTTTGGATATTGCGCTTGTCCGGAACCTTCCGATCGCTCTCATTTTCCTGCCCGCGGCCGACATTCCTACTTTTGTTGGAGAGGGTCGTGTTGACATTGGTATTACCGGAAGAGACCAGGTGGAAGAGCATGCTGCGACGACACCAATCAGCAGTGAGGAGCAGGGTGTGGAAGAGATTTTGGATCTTGGCTTCGGCAAGTGCAAGCTGCAGGTGCAGACACCTGAGAAGGGTTCATTGAACGACCCCAAGGATCTCATTGGAAGAAACGTGGTCACCAGCTTCGTCGGTCTTACTGAGGCCTACTTTAAGGAGTTGGAGGGCGTATCCGGTGACAAGAAGATTAAGACGAACATCAAGTACGTCGGTGGCAGTGTCGAAGCCGCATGTGCGCTGGGCGTCGCGGACGGCATTGTCGATCTTGTTGGTATGGCAATCAGCGTTACTGTATCATGGCACCCCAGATCTACTGTTTTGCTGACACACGTTACTAGAGTCTGGAGAGACTATGAAGGCAGCTGGCCTGCGAGCCATCTCGACGGTTGTTGAGAGCACTGCTATCCTCATCAAGTCTAAGCGCCCTTCAAATCCCCAGCTGGTCGACCTAATTGCGTCGCGAATCAAGGGAGTTATCAGTAAGCCGATTCTTTTTCATTATTCAACTCGGATCAAGTGTCCTAACAGTCTACAGCTGCTCAAAAATACGTTCTCTGCCAATACAACATTCACCGATCGAAGCTCGATGTTGCCACAAAGATCACCCCTGGAAAGCGGGCACCCACTATTACTACCCTTGAAGAGGAGGGATGGGTTGCCCTCAGCTCCATGGTCGAGAAGAAGCAGATTGCTACCGTCATGGATAATCTGGAGGCCGTTGGCGCCAGCGACATTCTAGTCTTGAACATTGGAAACTCGAGAACTGGTTGATTCACAGGCCAAAAATTGGTCCGTCAAACCCACTTTCGGGCGTGCCCAAAACTTCCCAGCAAGGACTTGAGCTGCACCTGCCGGGAAGCACATATACTTCTCTCAACCTCCCGCCCATTCGCGTCTGCGGCACGATATTTTTGTCCTTTTATGTCCCACTCGGGTTGGCACGAGTGAATTCTTGGAGATCACTTGAGAAATATTAGACCTGCTCTTGTCATGTAGATAGCGCTATGTTCAGCCTTTTCAAGAAATTTAAAAAGAAGAGAAGAGCTATTTTCAAGGAACTCCCCAATTGCATGAAACGCACTCTCAATGCAGCTCGCATTTCCTTCCGTGCCAGGATATAAGCATATCGAAAGCTGACTTGACGACTCATTTTATATGTAGAGCAGATTCAAAAACCAGACATATGAGATAAGGAATAAATGTCAAGGGAGAAAATACTCCAATAACACACTACAGCCTTCCCACGATTCACAGGTAAGAGACAATGTTTTTTCAGTGACTGGAGATTGTGTTGTGCCGCCAAAGTGACATCAGAATACAAGTACTCCCCTCCTTATCCCTCGGTCCATACACGATACGTTCGGCTAACCCTACAGCCCGCAAAAGCGCATTTGGGCTAGGTTTCTGCAGAGTACATGCCCCCTCGCCCGCAGCCCAAGTTCCGCCTTGCGTGTCGCTACTCTTAGCCGCATCCGCTCCCAATTCGCGAACAAGCGCCCAGCCCTCCGACCATTCCGAGCCGTTGTACCGTAAGATGACGCACGATCCCCAGGGCCCCTCCATGCCCTAAAAACAGAGCACAGCTTCCCCTTCAGAGCTTTTTTGAGGGAGATCGTCAAACAAGCAACTCAACGCCAATTGTCTCAATCTCCTGTTCTCTTACAATTGACAATTTTCTCTCTCTCTTCAATCTGCTGAAGCCAGCAAGGTTCAAGAGAACTATAATTGTTCGGTCTCCAACCACATCCCCCAAATATCACGTTCAATTATAGTCGGCATTCAAAAAAGACATTGTCATACCTACCAACACCGACACATTCATCCAGCACCACGCGCAAAGGAACAAAAAAATACCGTAGTCGGCATATATCAAGACATAATTTGACTAGAAATCAAACGCTTTCCGCCCGTTTTTCTTTAAAAGATAAGAAAAACACAATAAGCAATAAGGAAATATCCACCGCAGTCGGACGTAGAACGAAAGAGCTGTACTAAATTCACCTACGTCCTGCGTATTGTTATTCCGATCAACTGCTGTCATATCAGCATATGGGGCCAGGACACAATTCGACAAGCCGCAAAAGAGTCCCCTGTCTTTATCAACCAGCAGCTCCGAGCTACTAGCTGCACACCGCGCCAACCCGGACGGGGACAAAGAAACAGAAACCAAAATCTTGTCCAGAGCTTCACACAATTGAAGAGGCGCAACGATATCGAAACCAGGACCGGCATACTTTGTTTTCAACCCTGCTGTACTGCACGCTGAGTCGCGCAACGTCACGCTCTCCTCCCCTCGGAATATACGGCAAACCGTTTCCCAGCAACAGCAAAAGCAAAACAAACCAACAAGAGCCGATATACCCTTTGACCAAGACACAAGTGTAATCGCGGGCCCGCGCGACCACTACGTAGGACCACTACCAAACACGGAGGCGCATCTCCGCGCATTGATGTGTCATTGCAGGACCCTTCCTTGACTACATCATTGTATTCCCCCCTCCCTTTTTTTTTTCCTTTTGTACTGGGTGAATATATCGCCACACGATGACGGAGTCGCAGTCACAGCTCGGAGTACCGACCCGGGCTCCAGCTGCAGCTCCAGCTCCAGCTACACCTGACTCTACTCCGCTTCACTCGAGAAGAAGGACGCCGTCGCCGTCGACGTCGCCGCTGTCCTTTAAAATTCCCGATGTTGGCGCTTCTCTCACATCTGCCCTCCCGTCATTCGAATCCGACCACCATCACCAGCAACAGCAGCATGAGCAGAGTATGCACGGATCTTCCAACGGAATTGAGACTGACAATGAGACTGAGAGTCCCATGTCATTAATGGCATTTGCTCAGGTGCGTTCCCCCCCTCCCCGCTCCATCTTTCTTCAAATGTTTTCCCAATTCAAAGTCTTACTTATATTATGTTATAAAAATACAGACACTTCTTACGCCGCTATACTTTATCTCGTTCCTGCTCTCGCTTTTCCTGATCGATACGCATCGCCATCCTTCGTCTTCATCTTCATCTTCAAGCTCGCCAATGATGACGACGAGCAGCCACAAGGGCGATTTCTGGTTATCGTCATCGGCGACGATCAAAAAAGGGGGGACCGGCTCTTCAATGTCGCCGCCGCAATCGCCTTCGGCCCGGTCAGAGTCTGGATATGCTCATATGCACAAGAGCAGCAAAGATGGGCAGTCCTGGACGTGGGCGTGGCGCAGGGGAGACAGGAAACTGATCAGACGCGAACTAGTCGATGCGTTTGATATGCGTCGCATGGTGCTGACTGCCATGATATGCAGCGTCATGTTGATCATGGGCGCTGGAGCTGTGAGCGGATGGTGGCTGTGGAGATGGGGCTGGGGCGTTGGCGCGAGTGCATGATCGGTCGATTTATAAAAAAGAAAATATTAAATTGTATGCATGCGTTATCAGGAGATTCTTTTTTTTCCTTTCCTCGGATGATTCGATGATTTGAGCGTCATGATTTTCTTAGGGTGTATTGTACTGTAATGTACAGATAGGCATGTAATATACGTAAAACATAGCCATGAACATATTGGGATTCGATTCGTATCGTAGGATTGGAAATTTGATAACTCTTCATAGTATTCGTCATTGTATTTTACTTCTTCTTCCTCTCTGTTTCGAAAGATATATATGTGACGTCTAGGTATAGTACAAAAT
This sequence comes from Xylona heveae TC161, assembly GCF_001619985.1. Lineage (NCBI taxonomy): Eukaryota > Fungi > Ascomycota > Xylonomycetes > Xylonales > Xylonaceae > Xylona > Xylona heveae. Next base: position 2,767,852 of record NW_017264193.1, on the reverse strand, counting down.
CAAAGACATAAAAGTCGCTCTTGCTTCCTGTACTCATACAATGCCAAACGAATAGGAAATCATCGTGCTGCTGTATACTCTGCCCCAAGAAAAAAAAGCCAACTAATTTTCCAATTGTATAAAGAAAAATAGGCTTATAGTACATCATCGTCTTTAGTGGACGGCACGTTGCTGTTGTCGTATATGCAATGTTACATGATGCATCATTCAATGCGAGGCGGTCCACCGCTCGCCTGAGACCTCCTGGAGTTTGCACTGGGACTATATTTTGAGATTGAGAAGGTTAGCAAGCCAGTCATTGGGCCGAACATAAACAAAATAGATGGAATAGAGGAATAGATGGAAGAGACGGGCGGACGGAATGACGGGTGCACTCACGATCGTCTCCGTTCACCTTCTTTACGAAATCCTTCAATTATTTTTAGCATTTCCCGGCGTCCATCGTTGGTTTTTGGCAGTTCCTTTTCAGAAATTGCCATGGTGATCTTCTCCTCCTTGTTCGTCTTCAATAACCGGTCCAGGAGGAGCACGCGCATCTGCATACACACGTAAACACCACAGTCTGTCGAATTTTCTTGTTGAGGCGTATCCTCAAGGTCCAAAAACTTGAGCGGCTGGTTCTGCATTTGACTTTTAACGAGTTTGCTGATTTTCTCGGCCACGATGCGCGCGGAGGAGCGGTTCGACGGGTTGAGCGAATCATAGTGAAAGGCTACGCCGTCGATGATGCTGACCAGCAACAGCGACCAATGAGACCCGCCTTCAGGGGTTTCTACGTCGCCGCAGTCATTGATTGGAAGAAATATATGAGAAGCCTTGGAGAAGTCCGGGAGGGCGCCCTTCAGCGTCAACGGGTCGGGGGTATGTGTAAGCATAAAGGACATGGAAGGGCGGAGAAGAACGATGTTGATGTTGCGCATGCTGCCGAGGTATTCTCGCTCGAGATATCTAATTTGGGAGAAACGTCAAAAAATCTTGTTCGAGCCGGCGATCTGAAACTTTCAGGGGGAAAAGGTCGAAACGTACTCCTGCCAGAATGCGATGATCTGAATCGATCAAACAGTCAGTTAGCACGATTGGACTTCAGGTTTTCATTCAGGAGTGGCTCACGTTGTCCGTTAACCAGTCATCCTTGAGCGTTTCCACATCTTCTCGTGTTACTATCAAAGAGAGTCAATGTTAGTTGACGGTCGCATGGTATGGGGGCCGAGGTTCCGGCGTCATACATCGTATATCGTGATCTGAGGTGGGAGTTAGCCCGCTAATGTTGCCGTTGTACGAAGATTGTTGGCGCGTTCACTCACAGCTAAGGTATGCATCGTCAGGACTTAGCTATATGAAAATTTCATTAGTAAATTCTTCGTGTGCGATTCAAATTGGGGAAGTAGTAGTCGCATGGGCGCCAGCTGCAGCTACGGGCATGCAGGGTCTATACCGAGTCCCTATTCCAGCGCCGGCTCAATCGACCCCCAAAGGGATGAAAGCCGCTGGATTGCGACATGGCTTCCCGCCTCAGAAATAGGAGCCGAAATCAATTTCTCGCTGAAATGTTGCCCTTGGTCTGTGTTATTGTGTGACGTCTGATGCGGCCAGAGGCAAGTGCCAGCTTTTCGAAGGCGATCTCAACGCGGGCGGGAACAGTGCGATTCGACGAAGAAGAGATATATAGGAAAAGTACAAACAAAAGGCGCAGAAAACCGGCTGCGACGCTTCGAATAATCAATAAAGTATGAAGGAAAAAATATCTACAAATTTGAATGCAAACATCGGAAGATGGAGAAAGATGGTGAAGCCACGCGATGTGGGGTGGGGTGTAGGGTACCCTGAGTGGTTATGACGAGCCAGGGGTTACCGATTTCAGGGAAGTCTGGAGCATCCGATCCATCCGCTTCTGGACAACTCTGAATATTGCCCGACATGACATGACTCTTTTCATCCACCCACGCTATCAAGCATCACAGCACGTGAAGAGTCATTGTCGTCTTGCACATAGAGACAAAAGAATGCAACGCCATTGCAGGAGCATAATGCGGCTCGGCCTGCGCAGAAAAAAAAATGAATTGTACTCCCGTTATCCCGTTCACAATAATGCCCTTGGAAACCACATAATACCTTCTTCACTGCAACGCCCAATGAGCCAACTTCTGGTGTAGAGTCTTCCGGGAGCTCAACTGAAGAGGTCTCAGAGCTCATAGTCAACTCCGAAGAGGACAGTGTGCTCGAGTCGACTCTACAGGAGACACCCCGGCCATCCAATTTAGCCACAGTTGCCACCCAAATCATTCAGGCAAGCGTATGCTTGCCAATAGAAAGGGAAATAGTAAAAACGAGAGAAGAAGAATAAGGAGAAAAAGAACAATTAAAGGACATCTTTCTTTCACCGGAGACAGCAGGCGGACCCGTTTGTGCGGTCGGTTTTCGAGAGGTTCTTGCGCTTTGCGCTTTTCTCCTAGAGTTGATCTTTTGACTGGTGGATTGCGGCGAGCCTTTTTCCTGACCATGGTGTCAATGTCCTCTACTGCTTTGCGCTTTCTGCCATGGACAGGCTTCACTGGCCGGATCGGAAGTGTTGAGAGCATCGAAGGCTCATCTTCTTCGCTATGAAGCTCGGACTGATGAATGTCTGCGGCTATGTTGGGCTCTTCGTTACTCGGTGAAGCGTCTAGATTGCGGGCTCCCTGTTAGCTATCAAGCTCATTGGTCTGGTCAAGAGGGTATATACTTGGTGTGTTAGCACTCTGGTCCAATACACTAGGATCAGACACTGGTTGATCAGCCTGAGAGTGAACAGGTTCCGGAATTTTTACATCATTGATCTGAGGACGTTGAGAAGAGTTTCCGATACTTTCTTCCTTTCGGTGAGAGACGTTTTTATATTCGTCTTCCTGTTCCCCACGCTGTGCCTGGGCGTTTGAGGTGCGGAACTTGGTCGACTGGGAGGCCCCAAAACATTCCTCGGCGTGCAAAGCTTCTTCAACACTCGGGCGGTTGGACGAGGAAATGTGGGTGCCTTGAAGGGGGATTTGCTCTCCAAACTCATTAGTCTCTTGGGTACGTTTCGAGCTCGATCTTGCCTGGCTCCCCTCTTCGTGGTGCGCTGTTTGGAAGCAACAGTTTGTGATTCTGACTTCTTCAAAATCTTGGCTTTAGGGGCCAGAATTCTTGCAATCTCCGAGTTTGCTTTCTGTGACGCTGTTCTAGTGCTTCTCCAGACGGGGTATCTCGCTGCATTCGAATTTTCTATCCCCTGAGGTCCTGCCTTAGGGCTTGAGTTTTCTTTGCTGGCAGGGATTGAGGCGGTGCTTTCCGAATGACCAGATAAATCGATGCAACCTTTTTTGAGAGACATGTCCTGGTTCGGAATTTCGTTTGACGGTCCGCTTGCAAAAGAGAAGCTATCGACCTGCTCTCGTCCTCTACTCCTCCTAAGGTTCAAGAGTTCAATGTTTTGGCTCACTTTGAAGAGGAGACGAGGTTGAGACATATGGACAGGCTATGAAGAAAATAAAAGAATGCAGTGTCAGAGAAGAAACAGTGTAAATTTCAGCTTCAACTGGAAAACGTGGAAGCGATGTGATATGGAGAAGTGTGGGAGAGGCCTGGCATACGCGAGTATATAAACTGTGTGTAAAGTCGCATCGTGAATATCAATTGACATTGAGCGGTACAATGTGGTTTGAGTCCCGTATTCTCCTATTCAGGAGTACAATTACCAGTGGGATTCACTTTCAGACTACCTTACTTCTCTTGCCTGATAAAACTTTGGATCCGCTTCCATTCTTCTATTGTCCGTATTTCCTTTTTTTTTCCCCTTATTCATCACATGCTCAATTGCTCCATTGATTCCGGTCTTTTTGCATCTTGTCCCTTCACAGAAAGCCATTGAGGCTGAGCAGAGATACCTGAACAACCGCTGAGTTCTGTGTTGCACGACCAGCCCACCGTGTGTTCGTTATATGGACATTGTACAATCTCTATTCACCGCTATCTTTCCCATTTATGGAGTATGTAAACAATGCGTTACATGCAATATACAATATATATCAGTGATTCGGGAGAATTATGCACATGTACTATGCTTATGCATAGCTAGACTTTGCCTAAACCCTTAAACTAAGACACACAATAACTGTGTATAGTGGTCCCGGTAGGCTCGGAATAGTCGTAGAGGTTTAATTACCATGGCACCAGTATATTGTGATGACAGAAATATATATTGTTCTAGTGTCATAGTACTCATGAGCTGAGCAATGGCCTGACACGGACGATAAGAGCCCAGGTCGACATTTCATGACTGTCTAATGTTCCAATGGCAACAGCTAGACTCATATATTGGATAGAAATGCATTACACAGTATGATTTCACTTCTCTCAGCAACAGAAGCCTATTCACTTTTATGTTTATACAAAAGAAATACGTTAAATAACCTAAAATTAAGATGAAGAAGAATAAACACAAAATAAGAATTTTTCCTCGGGGGAAAAAAAGGAAAGAAAAGGGACAATAGTGAAAAAGGAAAAAGAAAACGAAAATAAAAGAACAAATTGTGACAACCATATATTTCTATTCGCACAATCGTAAAGAGTGAAGACATGAGGTTGAGAATGGGTAACGGAGTACGGAGGAACTTGGCATATGCAGCCCGGCATTTTTAGTCAGCCGACATCCAGCCGGGGTCTTCCGGATCGACTGTATACCCGATGCCGAGGGCTCGGAGATTGCCCCTGAACATGGGAACCCCCAGTCAATACAGGTGCACTAGCTGCTTTTAGTTCCCAGATCTCGTGCACGCCCCGCGGGGTGAGCTGATGACAAGGCAAAGTTACTTACCTTAGGTAGGTTACCCTAGTTACATATTACTTGTACGAGTAAGCTAACCCTCGTTGCTGACCGAGACATCAGCAATCAATCCCTGCCTACCTTTATCTATTATAACGTTACGCAAGGGGAATACACGTACATATATAGCGTCCAGATCCCCCAATCATTTATTTTCTCACGTGTTGCTTTATCAATCAGAGTAGTTCTTTTTTTCCCTCCTTTTGAAGTGGACAGTCCAAATGCTCTCAAATATATAACTACTCTCACAACCCAACACGCCGCATTCGACTATTTGACGATTCGATCGTCCCGAACATACAAGTACACAAACATGTCTGCAAACCAGCAATCGCATATCAGCGACCCTGCACAAGGACAGCCAGAGCAAGGATCAGAAGCCATCGCGTCTCTGCAGAAAGTCGCATATACCGACCTTCCCGCGGGACTGGCACCGAGCCACATTCAAGAAAAGGACATAGAACGAAATGAGCAAACGAAACAAGACGCGCAAGCTGGTCCGCAATCCCAAACGGTTTTATATCTCGCATATGGATCCAATCTGTCCGCCGAGACGTTTCTCGGGAGAAGAAACATTCGGCCGCTGTCCCAGCAGAATGTGGTCGTTCCTGCCCTGAGCCTGAGTTTCAACCTTCCTGGCATTCCGTACATTGAGCCGTGTTTTGCGAATACTCGGTTTCGCAATTCTTCACCATCATCACACTCACCTACACCGTCATCAACATTATCTTCATCATCATCACCACCACCACCGCCGACATCATTGCCTGGCCCTTCTTTACCAGGAGCACCAGAAAAGTCTCCCCTGCTTGAACCTCCCACTCACTCCCAGCGGCATCGTCCCGAGTACCACAAGGACCGATGGCACAAGGGTCTCGTGGGCGTAGTCTACAAAGTCACGCGCACAGACTACGCCAAGATCATCGCGACCGAAGGCGCCGGAAGCTCGTACAAGGACATTCTAATCGACTGCTACCCACTTCCACAAGGGGTGGACATTGTCCCCGAAACGCCCGACACGGTGCCGTTTAAAGCGCATACCTTGTTTTGTGGACACTTGCCGCAGACTTTAGCAGCGATAGCGACCGGTGCAGCGACGGGGACAGCAGCGACGACAAGAGAACCAAAAATGGCGGCGGAAAAGTCTGAAACGGCAGTAATATCAACCATGCCCCTCGAGCGGCCCGACGGCAGCTACGCGCAGCCATCGGCGCGCTACTTGAAACTCATCATGGACGGGGCCGAAGAGCATTCCTTCCCGCTGGAATACAAAGAGTACCTAGCCGACATTCGCGCGTACACGATTACGTCGAAACGGCAAACATTCGGGAAATTCATCTTCGTCGGCGTGTGGGCGCCGCCGCTTCTCTTCATCTTGCTTTGTAATCGGCTATTCTCGGACCGCAGAGGCCGTGCGCCGGCCTGGCTGGTCAAAACGACTGACGCGTTATTCGGGACTCTCTGGACGAGCTACGATTTCGTGTTCAGGCGCATGTTTGGCGACGGCGAGCGCACGGATTATCCCGACGAACGACTGAAGCAATCCTCCTCATCTTTTGGGAGGCTTTCGAGATGTTCAACAGAGGAAAAGAAGACGATATCAGAGATGGTCTAGGATGGCTGCTACGTCGGAGAAAGCAGTTATGGGAGTATTATATATAAAATACTTTGTACGATATAAATCACGTTCCTCTAGCATGGCGGGTTTTCCACGGGGTGTAATAAATGCGGAGATTAAAAATATTCGATATTTTGATACTGATATGCAACCTATTCCGCTCTGCTACTACGCTTGCCACGCGACCAGCAATAATGAATTGTAACGTTAGTTTAATGCTTAAACGCACGAGGATGAAGTCACAAGTTCCCCCGCTCGGCCTGCTCTCGCTCAATCGCTTCAAAGAGACTCTTAAAGTTCCCTGCTCCGAATCCAGCAAAATTGTTTCGTTGGATTATTTCAATAAACACCGTTGGGCGGTCCATAAGCGGCTAGATATCGTTAGCTACTTTCACATCATAATCCACAGGACTACAGCAAATGGAACTCCAGACACTTCAACTGCCGTTGTCAAACTACACATGAATGCAGATGGGACATTATGCACGTACCTTTGTAAACAGCTGCAACAAATACCCCGACTGGTCAAAATCAATCAGGATATTCAGGCGCTGAATCACGTCAAAGTCCTCGTCGAGCTGCATTCCCGCCGCCGCCAGCCGCTTGCGCATAGCAAGATAATACGTCTCCGGAACAGAAATAAACTCGACCCCGCGCGCACGCAAATGCGTCACGGCCGTCACAATATCCGCCGTGCGCAGCGCAATGTGCTGGACCCCCGGCCCGTTGTAGAAATCGACGTATTCTTCGATCTGCGACTTGCGTTTTCCCGGCGCCGGCTCGTTCAGCGGCATCTTGACGAGCTCGTTGGGCGAGGCCATGACGATGGAGCGCAGCGCGGAGTAGTCTGTGCATATGTCCTTGTCGTCGACGGACCAGAAGCGGTGGAAGCCGAGACATTTTTCGTAACTAGATTTCAATTAGCAACAATCCTAAGGTGCATTCAGGTAAAAGGTAAATCTTGACGGGGAGAAAATAATAATAATAATATAACGAACTTGACGGCAGGGAATATAAAGGGGAAAAAAGGGTCTCAGGAACGACATACTAGTCACACACGGCTTCGACCTGGTTCCAGTCCTGATTGCCCACGCAATGATCTACGGCTTCGAGGGGTACATCCGGAAGTAACTCGTTCAACGGATCAGAAGCCTGCACACGCTTGAAGCCGGGAAGAAACACGCCCCGGTATCGTGACCGGTCAATCAGGGTATGCGTCGTATCGCCATACGTTTTGATACTAGCCATCACAATCGTGCCATGTTCGTCTGTGATAGTCGTGGGCTCGGCCGCGCCGGAGGCACCTCGCTGGATGGCCTGCGAGTAGATGGCTTCGACGTCGTCGACTTCAAAGGAGACATCCTTGACCCCGTCGCCGTGTTGTTCGAGGTGGGCGTATATCTCTGCCACTTCTTCTTGTTCTTGTTCTTCTTTTTCTTTTTTGGGGGAGCATTTATCGCCGCTTACCCTGGTCCTGCTGGGATGTGCGCTGCCGCCGCCGCTGCTGCTGCGTAACGGCGAGCTAAAAACAAATGTCACGGCGCCATTACTCACGACATGGCTCGCAATATGGCGCGACCCGGTCTCGAGGCCCCGGTACGCCACCAGCTTGAAGCCGAATCTCGTCACGTAGTAGGACGCCGCTTGCTTTGCGTTGCCCACGTACCATAGCACGTGTCCGAATCGCTGGTATCCGCTTCTCGCTGACCTCGCGGCGTCTAGGTCATTGGGCGCGCTCGAGAGAGGCAGCGTTGTACCGTTGCTGGTTATGATGCTGGGCTCGATGACTGATGGGGCCATAGACACGGACGATAAATACTTTCTCGTGTTAAATTTATTTTATTGATATATATTTTCGATTCTTGATAATACACGGTTTTTGAAAGAATTCGATATGGATAGTGAATGAATAGAAGACTTTCTTGAGATTTATTTCTACGATAATCTCAGCGTAAGCACTCCACAGCATCTCACACCGTTTCCGTTGTCTGAATAAGACAATAGACTCAAACTCCATGTTTATTCGGCATTCCGCGGCTAGGCCCGGGCTAAGGAAAAGCATGGCTGGAGTTAAGGAGGAGCTAAGTTGGAAGCGACGCGGGGGGCGGGGTCTAACCGTAAGTCACTACGGCAGTAAATCAGCCGTCAAGGGCCCTTGCACTGTATAATTGACTAAACCCCCACATTCCCCGAAACGGGGCTTGCGGCATGGCAAGAGGATGGGCATGGTTTTAGACCGTGCCACTCGATTGTAGTTGCCTCATTTGCTTGTAAGCTCAATGATGTTGTCAGCATGTTACCCGATGCTACCCGCACTATATTTTACCCATAGCGCTGGTATCATGATCTGGCTTGACTGCTTTGAATTGTTTCAATGTTATATATCCATATCTAAGTAATCCCCTGTATCAGAGGTCATCAACGTTGTCAGGTGTCTGGAGCGTAACAATGAGCCACAGGATCAACCTCACAAAGAAAGATGCATCTACTCTAGATCAAATCTTTGACCCGGAATCAACGCCCTCGCCTGCAATCAATATCAGCTCTGATGCCCCAGATGACCCCCACATTAAGGACTCTCAATTGCTAGAAGAGCTTAAAAAACGAGAAAAAGATGCGATTGTGCTGTTAGAGAAGAATGTCAGTTCTGAGTTAGGCGGAAAGGCGAGAGTCGATCCGAGCATTTACAAGCAGGTCTTGGATGAACTGTCGGAGTTGATATCGGAAGAGCCATCATATGCAAGCGTGCGGAACAATCGTGCTCAGCTGCTTCGATTGCAACACGGAGACCACGTTTTGGTGATAGCTTGGAGTCCAACGGCGGCGGGGAAAGAGAAGCAGCAGGCTTCCATTGCGGAGACCATCTTGACTGATCTGGACACGGCTCTTGACTTGCTCACGCCAACTTCCTCGACGGTATCACTCTCACGAAGCCAAGCACGTACATTGGCGCAAGCACATACGCAGCGAGCAGCTCTATTGTATACAGCATCAAAAGATGCAGCGTCGCATGACATGATGAAAAGACAATGGCGTCCCGTGGGGAACAAATTTGAAGGTTGGACCGCAGACAGATTTGAAGAAGCTGCATCACGCGATTTCTTCCTCGGTGGTCTTTATGGAAACGAACTGTCCAAGGCCATGGCCGTACATACTAATCCGCATGCCAAGTTATGCGGGGCAATTATACAGGAAGCGTTAAGAAAAGAATACGCGCCTGGGTTAGCATAGGTTGCGTCCATGTCTCTCGAATTTCTCTTTGAACATTTGAATTTTGGTTGAGAATGCACCTTTTATCATTCAGCTATTGGTGCTTAGACAAATGACTCATGACTTATATCCTATGTATTTCTTACTCAAATATAAATTCCGGGACCCTACTCTGCACAAGCGTCAAGGAGCTTCTTATGGCTCTCCATGGCTTCTTTGGCAAAGTCTTCCAGCTCGTAGTCCTTTCCTTTGCCGTTTGGGCCGCCGTCAAAAACTTCCATTGAGAAATATCCTCTAAATCCAGTCTTCAGTACAGCCTTGGCCACGTCCACGACGGGCAAGTAGCCGCCATTAAATGGCACAGGTCGGAAATCGTGGCTCCATCGTCCGCGAGGGCGCAGACCGTCAATGGTTTTATTCTCGAATGGCTCCTTGGGCTTATATGCGTCAGAGATCTGGAGGAAATAAATCTTGTCCTTTGGCACGGTCTTGCTGAGTTTATCGAGACTTTCATGGAAGATCACGCTCAATAACTCGCGACCCCCGAGGTGCTCACCCTCGAGCTCATTCAAGCCGGATAATGTGGTCGGATCAGCCCATTCGCCTCCCGCTGTTTGGAACGTGTCTAGGCACAAGCCAACGTTCGGCCGATCTACTTTTTGGACAATTTGCCACACCTCTAGCCATCCCGGCGCGTGAGAAGACCAACACCAGTTTTCATATGCTATGCGGAAGCTATGAGGTGCGAGAAGGTCAGCCAGCTCTCGCAGGTCGGCTGCGACCTCTTCTTGGGATGGCTTGAGGTTGGGAGAATCTGTAGACCCGACCTATCGTTTCAAATACGCATTAGCTGGGAATCCAACGCTGACAACAGAGGTTTGAGATCCTCGATACAGTCTAACTTGGGATGCTCACCTGCAACATATCGGTACCAACGGCTTGCATTATCCTGATCCAGCCCTTTGCGCGAGTGAAGGCATCCTCCCGCTCCTTGGAGCCCTTGGGCCAGCCCTCAAAATTTGCAAAAGGCTGAAGGATTAGTATCTTCAGACCGTGATCCTGGCATAGCTTTCGAATTTCCTCCCCGATTTTGCATAGACTGTCGTAGTCATAAGGGTCAATGTCTTTGCCGAGATGTTGACTCCCAAAGGAGAGGATATCCGGGAAAGACAGCTCAATTGCAGAGAAACCAGCAGCAGCGATCGCTTCGAGCTTTTTAGGGAGCGTATGTGAGGACTTGCAGCCAATTGAGCAGCTGGCAAAACAAGTCGGGATGTTGGAGAGTGAGCTTCGTGTCAAGGCCATGGTGAGGATATTTTGAAGCGGATAATGCCAATGCTAGCGACCGTTCTATCTTTGGTGATAAATGGTGTTGTGTTAGAGGAGGTATAGTTTCTTATATACCTTAGTTGTTGGGGTGTCTGGGCTATTAGGCAAGGTTGTCGAATTAATGATGTTATGCCTATGAGCTCCCGCACAATGACGTCTTGTGGTCGCGAGCAACACCCCTTCTGCGGAAGCCCGCAAACAATTCACTTTCATGAAATTAAATTGCAATTGAAATTCACGGAGAATTTGAATATATGATTATTGCTACGCAAATTAGCTATCGATTTGCCCAAATTCCGCTCATACCATAGCACGAATTCAGTATTGGCCTTTGATGTAAGATGTGTTGTAATTGTGAGCTCATCGGAATACAGTAAGTTACTCATTGATGAGATGCAATATTCGGCTAGATAAGATAACCAAGGTTGTTCCGCCCCTTTCACTTTCGGGGACTAACAGACGCCGTCTTACACCCTAACTTAACCCTACTCTCGAGAAACTTTGGTCGCTTTCCCTAGAGGGCGACCTGGCTGGAGGGATTCGACGGTCCAATCAAATCCGTGTTTGCTCGCGATGTGGATGTCCTGGCTCAATCCAAGTCGCTCTCTGCCGTACTCTAGAAGGTGGCCTCATTGCAAGAGCGAAAAATAACAGCTTTGCCGAAAGTCCATCTGACCGCGTATGTTGCGACACCTAGGATATGTCTTCTTCGTTTCAGTTACAAGATGAAGCATCTTTTTATATTTCTTTTTTACATTTCCATCGTGGCTGCTCGAGATTTGTGTTCAGATCTAAACCTGTCACACCGTGACACAGCGTACAAAGCAAGGGAGGAAACCCGGGTACTTTTTTTCTTTTGCATGGCAGATTCACCCACATGGCAGTTGACAATTGCTGAAGCCAACGGGTATCTGCAGCCCAAACAGATGTGAACAAAAGTTTTCAATCATAATGTTAACCTGAGACTTTTTGACGGTACTTTAATAAAATAGAGGGGGGAAAGCCCATAAGCACCCTTCCTCTTCAAGAGCGACATTAATTGACATAAGGGCGTCTAACAAACTATCGAAGAGCAGACTAAGCGACTGGGTGCAGGGCCTGGTCATTAATGTAAAAGCACGGCTTGCTATGCATCTGCCAAATGGCATCGCAAGCCCCAAATGTAGCACCCTCTTTCAATCTCATGGGGCCATGTCTTGCTAGTCGTTCCTGGCCTAACCGGTACTACACAACAGTTGGCTGAAATGCGGAAATAAAGAATGAAAGGGAAAGGTGGGGAAGGAAAGGAAGTAAAATAAAGTGGAACAAAGTGGAATAATGAAACGAAAGAAAGTGAATAAACAAGGTACTGATTGGATCATTAACCGATATTACTGCGTTTTGATTCCTGCATAGAGACCAGTTCTGCTGCAGCTAAAGGTAACGAAGAGGAGCCCCAGCAAAGCAGAAGAATACATTTCAGTCTCGGCCGACAAAAGAGTCCGAAGAAAAAAAAAAAGAAGAGGCACATTTGCTCTCATGCAGCCCATATGCATGGGTCTACAACCATCTTGACGAATAGAATCATGCAGCGACCGAACATACGCTGCCGCATCATCTCCTTTTTTTTTTCGACAGGATACGCAGGCGTAGGTGCGGAGTGTTGCCGGTGTTGTGGCGTTGTGGTGATGCGGTGATGCGGTGGAGCGATGATACGGCGGACAGCGGCGGAGCGGCGGAGCCCCACGAGGTCGCAGGTCTAACTAGATTATACAAAAAAATCTACTTTATGTACCTATCGAGTAGTCCTTGCCGCTCGGAAGTGTAGCAATTGCATACTGGTGCGCTTTAGAAGGTTTCGTATTTTACCGAGTTGGCTTAACGCATTCATGCATTCGGCGGTTGGATGAAAATTCATGGGAGACGGGGGGAACAGACGGGAGGAGATACGCTGCCGTACTAGACGTATCTAGCAAGGGCACTACAAGGAAGGGGTTGCGCACGTTTGTTTTAGCTTTAGAGTGTCATGAAGCGCGGAGATGATCAACAATCCAAATTGGCAAGTTTCCTCACCCACAGCCTGTCGAGATCTGTAAGGAACAGAGCAAATGGAAAAGTGGAGAATACGAAACCATGTTTCTTGTCCCTACTCCGTATGAGACCAAGTCGTTTAGGGTAGTTTGATCGACATTGGATGCCTAAACCCAACGGCACCGAGCAATCACCCCGCCCTTGCGCAATGGAGTGGTCGGTTCACACCGACGACGCCTTCACATTAACGATGCCAAAGTATAGGCTCCAGCGGGGCCGCCTTCTCCTCGCCCGGTGCCGACATCTCCAACCGGTCTTTCGTGCGGTTGCCTGTCGCATTCAACAATCATAAAAAAAAAAAAAGGCTGGGTGTCCTAGCCCGTGGGCCCCTCGCCCGGGGAGGCGTTTTGCCTGCATGGATAAGCCCATGCTTGTGCATCAGGCCTCGTCCGCGTACCTTTTTGGCTCCCAAGGAGGAGGTAGTTCAAGTGACAGGTTTTAGCGAGGAAGAATCGACAGTTTAAGTCGTGACATGCTGGCATTAGAGACAGGGGAGGGATACCAGATCAAAGCAGTACATTTCGAAATCCAAAAGGCCCAATATCCGTAATGCCCCTTTATGCCAGATGGCCTCACCAACGAAGAGGACAATGAAAAATTGCACAAGTTGTTTCCCTCTCACTCTCGCTTCTTCTTCCCCCTGTCCCACAAGAGCCAATCACTCATTGTGATCGGCCTCTGGGGAGTCTCAACATGAGGGAATCCGCTCCCTCAATCCGCATTGATACAAATCCCTGGCGCTGCCACACCATTTTGACTTGACAATGCCTGCTCCCCAGAATCCACTCCGAAATTCTAAGAAGCATCGGGTTAATGAACCCATTTCTAGTGGATACAGTTGATTTCGGTTTTTCTTCTCTTGAGAGAAGAGAAGTGACAATGACAAGAAAAGGAATTCTCACCAGAAGAACCAATTGCAGATGCTGTTCGTTGGTCAATCTAAAAAGGAGGCACCAACGGTGTCCCGCTGGCCGAAATGGAGAGTCCGATAAAGCCACGCCTGCGCCAAGGTGATCATTGACGGACTCAAAGATCCAGTTCAAACCGTCATCATCCCTGTGTTGCGCACCTCATTTACCAGGGGCGGTTACCTTGGCAAGCCCGCAAACTCGGATAGTCCAAACATTCAGGGCCTTGAAATAAAATATTTTTTTCTATCACTTACAATCACAGATATTTTACGCAGATCGATGATCCTGGTATTACTAATCTGGGGAAGGCTGCGCTCAGAATCTACGACACTCCCGTGGTCTATCAAGCAGCATTTTTGATGAATGGGCCCCCATCTAGGTAACCAGCTAGTCGGCGCATGAACGAGCCCAGCATAATGAGCCTCCTCGGCCCGGCATTTGCGGCCACGAGACCAAACACATGCCCGATACAGTAATTTGGCACCGTATGAGCGGCGTTACTGCACCTCGGTGGCCTCGGTGGCCTCGGTGGATCGGTCGCTCTGTGGTAGCTTGAGAGCCAAGGGGACAGTTGGGCGGGCTGTGCTTTTGGATAGGCTGCAGGCACCACTTGACGATTCTCCAACGCACCGATAGGATATTGAGTCTCCCACCGCCTGCGCCCTTCTGTCCACACATAGCGGGCCGCCACTTTCAAGATCTGCTGGGCGGATGCGGGAGCATGGTCTGTTGCAAGGATGCGATCTGACAAAACCCACACCAGCCGAAACCCAAAATCCAAAAAAAAAAATCCAAAAAAAATCGAAACCGGTCGCAAGCAATTGAGCGGCCCCATGGGAATGGAGGATCCTCACGCGCATCCGAAGAAAAATAATGTGTTTCAGAACACTCATTCATATCGCCCCTGAATATGTAAGCTCAGGCGTTTCTCTGCTCCTCCCTCCGGCTTTTGGATCGCGCCATCCTTGAATTCTTTCACCCATGCCATGGCTTCGCACTGGCGACCATTTGTTGCGGACCGTAAGCACACAAACGCACACGCGCATAACGCACACGCACACGCACTTGCACACACACCCCCCCAACTATCATTATTAGGAAACACTACTGCGATCCGATTTATGTAAGAGGATGTGGTTCTTCATTTTTTCACCTTGCCATTTTTGCCTCTGCTTTCTTGCTTGATTCCCACCTTTCCCTGGGCCCTCAAGGTGTTTTCGTTGTCTTCTCTTCCCTAACTCGGCGCTTGACCCCTTTTCCGAGTCCACTTGATTCCGGAGGAGCGGAAGATTTATAAGAGCAGTGGGATCCGCTGAAGCAACCGCTTGACTTTGCTCCCTTGCAACAAAGCATCCTCATCTTGTCCTCTCAATCTTCTATTGCCTTTCTTTATTTTGTCTTTCCGACCCGAATGTGCTGTCGGAGTACCTGGCCGAACTCAGCTTTCACCCGCCTCGACAACCTGGTTGCTCCTGTCCGTCATCGGTGGACATTGTGACCGCCCTTTCCATCCACGATGCCGTACCTGAACTCCCAAATGTGTCCTCGTCATGCAGGGCAGCCACGGGATCAGTGCGAATATTGTGCCAATCTTGATGGACAACGCTTGGAAGCTGTTGAGACCGAGGGAGGGTTGAGTATGTCTGCAGGACCATGGGGAAGTTCTGGTCAGTATCTCATTTCTTTTTCCCGGTACCATTATGGATTGCAATCACATTACAATTATCCCACCGTTACGCTTCCAGACTCAAAGCACGGGTTGTCTTTCTACTTACACTTCTTTTATTTTCTAGGATTTGGTACCCCTATTCATGATGGCCATCAGGGGGACAATTTGTCGGGTATAGGGCCTTTCAACGATGATGATGGAAATGGTGAGTGAAACTTCTCCATACAGAAAGCAGTGAACCCAAAAGGCTTACCTACTCCCGTTTCTTTTCTGGAACAAAGTTCCATTCACTCCAGCTTCACTTTCCACGCCCCGCTCAGTCTCAACGAACAACGTTTCTGATTCTGACGAAAGCGAACGCGACGGAGAAAGCGAGTGTGACTCCCGGGACAGTATACGGGCCTTGCCAAACCTGGATCACGGTCGTCGCGGTGCTGGCCACAGCCGCCTTTTCGAACCTGTTTCCTCGTCTCCTGAATCTGGGCAGGGCACCGACGGTAGACTTGCCAATCACATCGTTACCTCATCCCCAGAGGCTGATGCCGTAACGAGATTCAATGAGGTCTTGGCCGCTCGGGCTACCGAGGAGAGACCCCGCGAAGAGAGTATTCAACAATGGCTAGAGCTGCCGGATTCATCCTGGTGGGAGCCCAGAGAGTCTGACTCTACTGTGATGATGATGTCATCATTCCTTGTTGGAGTGGATGTACTGGTCAACGGTGTGATTATCGAAGCGGGCGAGGCGGCTATCGAGGCGGTCGAGTCCGAGTCGAACTCGGATAGCGATTAAGCCCTGGACATACCGGCTGTCAGTTTTGGGAATGATTGATTTACCAGAAATCTGGTTTTAGAATTGTTGCGCGATTTTCGGTTTGACTTCTCCTGCTACTGCTGCTGCTTCTTCTGTTTCATTGACAAAAAGCATTGGGTTTTTTCTTCTTCGTGTTGGGTACAGTTGGATATAAGTTAACACAGCATATAAACGTATTTCGGAGAAAAGGCTAGAATAATTGGTAAATGGCGGGCATAATTTTGGAAAAAGAAAAAAAAGTAGTATATTTGCTGGTGTATTGATACAAAAATACAATTTGGATTCTTTGAACATTGGCTTGACTTGAGCACGTACAGCAGGCCACAATCGCCCAGTCCTTTTCGCCCGTGCACGCATCTTTCTGCTTCTATCAAACAAGGAAAACAAAGGAAAAGAGACGCAAAATACGGTGGCGAAAGTTTACAAGCGACACATGACTTTAGCCATTCGTGGAAGAGGGACGCGGAATTTAGTGCTTGACAGGAGGGTTGTAGACGATCTTCCGGGTCTTGATAGGAGACCACTTGTATCTGTAAAGCGGAAAAGTTCAAGTTAGCATTTGTGAAAAAAAACACTTGTGTAGGGGCCAAAATATGGTGGCGCCGTCAAAGAATAAGGTAGGGGAAATTCGGGGATTTCTGCACATACCGCTTAACCCAGACGCTGAGAGCGAAGAGGACGGTGCTGACAACAACGACCTTCATACCCATCTTCTTACGCTCGTCCATCTCGGGCTCGGCAGACCAGTTCAAGAACTCAACAACGTCCTTGGCCATCTGGGAGGCGGTGGCGGGAGTGCCGTCCTCGTACTCAACGAGACCATCGTAGAGCTGACGAGCCATGGCAATACCTGTTTGAATCATTTATTAGCATATAGGACTCGTAAAGATGCAAATTAAGCCGGGGCCGCGGCTGCGTCATGGTTTGGGTCGATGGGGTCGTCATACCAGTTCCAGGGAAGTAAGGGTTGAAGTTGAGGCCAGCGGGGACGGCGGCACCAGCCGGGGGCTCCTCGGGGTAACCAGTCAAAAGGTCGAAGAGGTAGTCGCAGCCACCGTGACGGGCCTTGACGATCAAGCTGAGATCCGGGGGAAGAGCACCGCTGTTGGCAGCACGAGCGGCCTCGTCGTTCTTGTAAGGAGAAGGAAGAGGGTCGGAAAGCTTGCCAGCGCGCTTCTCGATCTCACCCTCATCGTTGGGCTCGGTGTCGTACTCATGCTCTTCGGCCATGGTCTTGGCCTCGTCAACAGTGTGAGTGGCACCGACCAGAGCGTGCCAAGCCACACGATTCAGGGAATGGCAAGAGGCGCAAACTTCACGGTAGACCTGGAAACCACGACGAAGACTGTATTAAGCAACGTTAGTGAGCGGGATATTCCCGAATTGACCCGGTAAAGGGCAAAAAAAATGGGGAAGTCTTACGCCTGGTGGTCGAAGGTCTTGTTCCACTTAAGGTGCTCCCAAGGGTAAGAAGTAGGGTGGAGTCTATAGATTGAAAAGAAAAGTTAGCCTCGATAATCAAATACATTCTAAATATAAAGTTGAATGGCAAGCGCAAGATGCCGGAACACCTGATTCCTTCCGAGCCAAAATAGCTCAACAAGGCTCAGATCGGCCCGTTGAAGGTGAAAACGAAGCCATTGGCAGAAATTGAAACCAGACGATACTCACCCTTCCTCAGCCGGAGTCATGGCATAGGCTTCCTGGCCGAAAAGGTGGAAATACCAGGCGATCGAACCGACAGCGACAGCGGTGGCTGCTGAGCCTGCCACGGTCATCGTGAAAGAGGACGCCGCGCCCTCAGACGAGGAACTGGTAGAAGCGGAACGCTACAGAAAGACTCGTCAGCATCAATTGCCATTGACCAGCACACAGCCAGATAAAATCATAATTGAGAAGCCAATGCCGAAGAGCACATACCGAAGCCGTCTTGCTCGCGACATTGCGGACGGGCGCAACAGAGCGCGCCGAGCGCAGGCAGGTTCGTGCCAACATGGTGAGCGAGCCGCGCTTCCTTCGGCCGACGAAAGTCACGACAATGGAGAAGCTCAATTGAGGATGAGACGGCGATTGGAGATGAGCTCCGAGTCGTTGATCAAGTAAGAGGGAGGAGGTTGATGGTTCAAGTTTCGATGGAACTAATCTTGGCGAATCTCTCTCGGGTCACGCTCATTGGTCAGTTCCGGCCCTGGATTACCTTTGATCTGATTGGCCCTTTTCCGACCTCAGAAATCTTCTCTGTGTGGCTCCTAAGAGTAACAGATGGTCGAGATAACATAGCGATAAAAAAAAGTCGGAATCGAAACTATACACGCAACTACACAATTTGCTGGCTCAACCACAACCGGCAAAATGTCAAACGATAAGCCTACGGAAGACATCCAGATGGATGGAGTGCAAACGACAACTGCGTCTGCGGACGAAAAGCATCAGCGGTTGTGAGTGTTTCCAACAAGAGACGAACGAAAATACCCTCTGGTCTTCTAACTTTCAATAAGGCCCGTGAATGTAACAAAGCCGACGCCGTATACGTTCGACCTTGGAAACATGCTTTGCAATGATCCGAATCCACTCAGCTCGACCTCGGAAGACGTCCTATGTGATACCGCGCGCGATGCAGCTCAGGGTCTTCTCAACCAACTTCTATCGACTTGCCCTATTGCCTCCACATCTGCTGGAGTCCTTTTGACTCTGCCGGCGCCCGAGACTCCTTTACCGCGTGAGAAGCCTCTTCCGAGCGACAAGCCGATGACCAAGTGGGAGAAGTTCGCCGCAAAGAAGGGAATCAAGAACAAGAAGCGAGATACCAAACTTGTGTACGATGAGGCGACGGGCGAATGGGTGCCAAAGTGGGGATACAAGGGCAAGAATAAGGCTCAGGAAAACCAATGGTTGGTTGAGGTTGACGAAAAGAAGGAGCGTGCTGGTGAAATTGGCACCGAAAGGACCGCATCAAGACATGAGAGAAAAGAAAGGGTGAAGAGAAACGAGAGACGTATGAGGGCCAACGAGAGGCGATCCAGGACGCAGGTTCCTGGCCGGTCATAGAGCATCCTGTCATCATATATTTCAGTCAGGTGTTTCATACGGCGTTAAGGATGGGTAAAAAGCTAAACGGATGAAGCGAATCATTCCTGGAATTATCTTGACTGCTTTGCTCAGCGCGGGCTATATAGTTTTTCTAAATTTCCGAGTGATCCAATATATAATTACGCCCAAGGAAATATTGTCTGTCTTGCGTACATAGGAGGACAAGTTCATTTAACTCGCTGGGTTCCATTGGATGCATGTAGTTGTAATGCAGTGAAGTGATTAAAGTTTTGTGCGCTTAAGTGACGTTATATTCACAACGAAACACCACTCAAAGCAGGCAAACATTCCGCTTAAAATGTTTATTTTGGCTTAGGATCTAAATTAATTCCCTGCCTACTAAAGACCCGAGCCGTACGCCAAAACCACGCCCGAATCAACCCAACGAGTGAGGCCACTGCTGCAATGGTGCTAGAACGCAAGGTGAGGTTGGGATTTCGGGGGTATTCAAAGAGACATGACTGCAAATTTAAAGGTGGAAAGTGCTGAAAACACAACGCTAATGCTCAACAGAGAAAAGGAAAAAATTCTGAAATCGCTATGAAGGAGAACAAGACATCTGCTGCCAATGTAAGGTGAAGATGGATATTGAAAAACAGAAAAAGTAAGATCTTGAAAGTTCGTGATCAAAGTTGCAATCAGCACTGCAGGTCGCACTGAAAGAAGCTGCCAGTCATGGTAGGAATAGACGAAAATAATAGTTAGATCCCAATAGGTGACAAGGGTTTCACTGGAGACAATTCCGGTAATCTAGAATTAGTTCGAGTATGTTCACTCTTTTTTGAAGGGGTCTGTGGTGTCTCTGACGCGCCGTGCGAGCTTTCCTGCTGCTCTGCGCGAGGTTTCCCGGAAGCATTTTGGGCAGGTAACTTTGCACTATCCGATGAGGATAAAGATCGCTCATCAGTAGAAGTAGTGGCAGTGCCGGCACTGGATGGCGCCTTCGCCAACTCAGCGAGCCGATACTCTTCAGCCAAAGCTTCCTTTTCGGTCCAGCACCCCTGCCAACAGTTTTTCCAATCGCAGACAAGGAACTGAAAGCAGAAACCGTCAATTTTCATGCAAGGCTGAAAGCAGATGCACAGGTTGCGGTAGTCCATCTTGTTCTGATCCGCATGCGCATGCAGCAGACTGATATGACAAGTAATCGCAAATAGAAGGTAGTAATTATAAGGCGGCAGCCGAGACAGTTCATCCTTCAACATTTGCGGCGTCTTCGTCGCGCCCGCGCACTGTTCGGCAATTTTTGCTTGCGTTGCTTTGGGGAAGATTTCGTCTGGAAGCTCGCGAAGCCATGCTTTGAACATTGATCCGATAATGTTGATGTCATAGAGATCTTCCTCGTTGAAGAGATCGATATCTAGCTCTGTGGCAAAATTTTAGTTTTGGGAAGCGGTGAAAGAGCGGAGATTCATACCGCTATCAAATCGGCGCTGATAGGCCCTTACGCGAGGGCCACTGCCAGGTATTCTGTATAAGCCTTCTTCCTCGGTTCCTTTCAGGTTCAGATAGCTGTCACGATTAGTATCCTAGATTAGGCTGTCTACAAGGGACCGACCACTTACTCGATGCAGCGCCAGGGTAGGGCAGGCATCCAGAACTCTGTCTTATCCCTAGAGATCTCGAGCCGCTTTGAAATCCGCGTTCGACGCGTTTGCTCGATCAAAGGCAAGTTGATAATCGTGCATACGTAATTGTCGTCTGGCACGATCTCTTTCTCGTGGCTACTGCCGCTTCGGGTGAGTTTTATGAAGATCCCTTTCCCTGCTTTCCCAATACCATCCGCAGCTTTGCTCGAAGAAGACTTGATATTATTCAGGAAACTCGTGCCACTCCCATCTCGGTATGAAGAACTTGAATTAATATCCTTCTTATTGTCCTTGGATGAAGCCAGACTTTCATCTTCGGAGTCTGCAGATTGATGCCTATCTGCTGATCGATTCCGGATCGTAGAGTGCATCATATCCCTAAAAGACCTGTCGCGGTCATGGAGCGGAGCGGTCTTCAAGCCACCCGTTTCAGGGGCCGTAAGAGCTCTGCCGCTGTCTTCGACACGCAGGAGTCTCGCTGAGGCAGGATATCTACCCTTGGCACTCGCGTCATCAACCCGAGTGGAGCGGGACCGTGTCAATAGATGCGTAAACCGAGGTTTCATCCTTCTGACAGGGCCGGCCTCTGCCGGAGGATATGAAGAGAGCGTATCAGACCCAGCCGATCCGCCAGCGGGCCGACTTTCGGAAGTATTTTCTTGACGATCATCCCCTGAAAGGCAATATTAGTCAAATTCCGACACGACTTCTGCCCAAAAAGGCCTTACCATTTTCGGGTATATCCTCTGACTGAGCCAGGAGACTGGACTGGAGTAAATCCGGCGTTGAGCTCAGCGTTCGTCCTGATGGATATACTTGGATGGTCTTATCTCTGCCATGCTTCGCGGCTGGCTGGCTCTCTGTCATCTGCTTGTTAGAAGCCTCTGACGGTTGAATGCGGCTGGACGATTTCGAGGCTTTGAAATTTGAAAAGAATGCTCGCGATTGCCCCCTAGTGTGTTTGGGAGACTGCAGAGTTTGAGACGAGGGAAGTGAGGTGGATGTCGAAGGCTTGTCTATCTCTTTTGAGGACTCGGGTGGAGTTGACTGCGGTTGAGACGTTGAGTTGTCTTCTACAGCCTTTGCGACATCGTCGGCAGCGTCCCGAGTACCAAGGCGAGGAGAAAGAGGCGATTTTGGAGTTCCAGGGCTTCGAGGACGCAGAGGACTCAGCACCGATAGATGGCCATCTTTAGAGGAAGCTGTCCCGATAGATGTGCTCAGGGAGAGCTTGGAGGGTCTAGGCATTTTTTTGTTGCAATTTAGATTGACTTCTGGCAGTCACAGAAATCAGGGTCTGGTGGGAAACGAATAGTGCAGAATATAAGAATGAGAACGATTCGAGAGACGTTGGAATGGAAAGCCAGATGATCAACAAGAGTATGAGCCGAGTACACTCGGCAGTGCAACGGGACCAAGTGAAGTGCAGGGTACGGTCACGGTTAACCTATAGCACTTCTTATAGAGTTAGCAAGTAAGGCTGCGGAGATTGTCTTTCTCATCATTTTCTCACCAGCTTTATGGAAGTGCGGTCCAGATATTGACGGAGCTTGTAGTTGAATATTTCTTGCGGGGGTCGACCTGCCACGGCTTGCTTTTGAGATAATTTCAAGAGAGGATAGCTTCTAAGAACGGTGGGCTTCGAGGCTGCAGTCAAAATTAGCAAGTCATGGCAAGTGAGGGCAGATTTGCTGCCCGGTAATAAGCGGCTTGATTCAATAGGTTCAGGAGCCTCAATAAGCCACATGGTCGAAAAGATTCCATAGAAGACAATGAGAAGCGTGATACTATAGTCGTCCATTAAAGGGACAAGGCAGCCAAGAGTTCGAGACATGTGCTCGGTAGAAGACAAAGAGAATTTAGGTATAAAATAGCGTACCTTTTCAAATAATGGGACAGTAGACGACAGCAACATCCCCCTCCATCTAAGACGGTTCCTGGAGAAAATAATTGGCCCTTGGCTCTCACTTTCTGACCGTTGGCTGTCCGTTCAGCAACTCCTAAGGTCTCACCTCACCTCTCCCTTGGCTCGACAGTCTAGCCGTGGGACAGCATGGACGTCGGCAGCACAGAGAGCTGGAATAAGGAAGGACTGACGCCGTTGACGGTCCGTGAGACCAGTGGAGAAGAGGACGGTGATTGAGCAGGGTCCAGCGGCAAGCACCGATGGGGGTTGTGTGTGTACATTCAGTTTTTGGTGTGGGTGTGTGCGTGCGTGCGTGCGTGGAGCAGGGGATAATTTCCCCCAGCTGGCTGATACCGTCCTTTTCGAGTTAGTCACCATGGTACGTTCTGCCAAACGTACCATCGTGACTAACTCTTTAGGGGAGTGAATTGGGTTCGTGGGTCCATATCGGCCACCATACCATGAAATCCTCCTGTCGCCCCTGCAACTTCTAACCTAAAACCACTGTCGCAGAGTATCTACGCGAATTTACAAAAACTATCTAGACTACACCGATATACGGAGTAAACAATACTTGCAATATCCTCTCCCTCCCCAGTTGCTTCCTCTTTTTCAGACAAGCATATCGGAAATTGAGTGCATCATGGGCGTTCAATAAACTTGCTTTGAAATCCTGTCTATCGTGATGCCATTGTACCACGAAATTGGATGCGGGCACAATATCTGCTTTGGAGAAAGAATGTGGACTTTGCGGCCAGGAAAGAATAGTCACTGTGCGACAAGCGGAGCCTTCCGGTCCGGCGACACATTCTTTGCTGTCCGCTACGGAGGAATCAGCCATCACAATAAATCAATTATAAATTTCTGCGATATTTTCCATCATTTCGGAGTTGCAGATCCTCAAAATCTGCTGTTCTATCTTCTCTCTCACCCCTCTTTTTTTCCTCCCAAGTTTTTCCAAATGATATCACTCACGGAATATCACGTGTATGTATGTACAAATATTTTTGAGTTGGTTGAAATTAAACCCGTGAAAGAAATATCAATGGAATCTTTTTCATTATTAACCTTGTTTCATAGTGAAGCTTAAGTACTAGCCTTTGCTGCCAGCAGAAAGCGATACGAAAACTGAACGACTCCTTTCTATACTTTTTCTTTTTTTGCTTCAGGCAACCTGCCCTTATCTCTTTTTTGAAAGATTCGCTCAGGGTCCGTGAACTATGGTCGCTAAAAGCCGTCCGGGCATGGCTAGTCAGGGGCTGTCCCCGCTCAGTCGACAACGCTGAAACAAAGCCTTTCAAGCTTTTCGAACAGTTAGCCGAAGGGAAACGTCACCGGCAAGCAACCGAGTCAAAAGTGCCACAACCCGTGACTACACATACACTATTCAATCAATCCTTCGCGCATATTTAAGAATGATATGTTTAGTCAGCCATAACCGTCGTCAACTTGCCCTCATACCTTCAGGCCCCACCAAGAGAGCTCTTTCTATTCAATACAGAAATCATGTCGCTAGTATCAGGACCAGGACGAGGAGGCACACACGCCCACGACCTTCATCAGAAGCTTGATCTTTTCACTGACAAACATGTTACTTACATCAAAAGCTTGGACACTGTACGTGCCGTGTGCCTTGACTGCGTGTCATGCCCGTTGGCTGATCCTGTCAACGGTAGCGGAGAAATGAATTAGAGTATTGGCTCACTGAGCATCTTCGCCTTAACGGTGTATATTGGGGTCTTACTGCTTTGCACTTGCTTGGCCATCCCGAAGCTCTGCCACGCGATGAGACCATAGACTTTGTGCTTTCATGCCTGCATGAGAACGGAGGCTTTGGTGCCGCCCCAGGCCATGATCCCCACATGCTCTACACTGTTAGCGCAGTGCAAATCCTAGTCACCTTGGATGCTATAGACGAACTATCGACGAGAAATAAAGGAGGAAAGGAAAAGGTCGGACAATGTAGGGAAATCGTCTCGTCCAAGGTTAGATTGATGCTAATCCACACATCAGTCATTGCTAGCCTACAAGACGTTCGCACTGGCAGTTTTTGCGGCGACGAGTGGGGCGAAACAGATACACGCTTTCTCTATGGAGCTTTGAACGCCCTCTCGTTGTTGCATCTCACTCACCTCATAGACATGGAAAAAGCAGTCTCTCATGTCGCCTCCTGCGCAAACTTCGACGGCGGTTATGGTATATCTGCAGGCGCCGAATCACATGCGGGCCAGATATTTACTTGTGTCGGCGCTTTGGCAATAGCTAACCGGCTGGATCTAGTTGACAGAAACAAGCTCGGAATTTGGCTTTCGGAACGCCAGCTTCCCAATGGTGGCTTAAATGGCCGCCCAGAGAAGCTGGAAGATGTGTGTTACAGCTGGTGGGTTGCGAGCAGCTTAGCTATGATTGACAGGCTACACTGGATCGACAGCGAGAAACTTGCAAAATTCATCCTCACATGTCAAGTACGTTCCTCGGACTCATTCTTGATGCCTATCATAAGGTTGCTGATTGTTATCATCAGGACCCTTCCATGGGAGGGCTTGCCGATAGACCTGGGGATATGGTGGATGTTTTTCACACCCACTTTGGCATAGCTGGACTCAGCCTTCTTCAATATCCCGGTCTCGAAGAAGTTGATCCTGTATAGTAAGTTTTCTTGCTGATTACAGCCATGGAAGCGTTGCTGATGGAATAATGAAAGCTGCATGCCGCGTAAGGTGACGAGACGTGTTCTCGAACACAGATAGTCAATTTGTTTCTCAAACTCGCCAAGATCCTTTTGTTGGAGGACCTTCGAACTGTGCTTGACATTTGGGTTCAATCCCTGCCGCTCAATATGGCACTGCATGAAGGGCCGTTATCACTTAATTCGAGATTTGCAAGTATTAATAGAATGAAAGAGGTTCCACACAGCTCTAGTTGCTGATCGAATCGAAAAGACATGCTTCAATTTCTCAGAGGGCTGCTTCCCGCCTGGCATCTCAAACCGAATGAGATGTAATTAGAGACCTCTCATACATACTCCCTCTATCTAATAACCCGCGTGGTCTTATATTTATGCATGCTGGGATACAAAGAGGGAGAAGAAAAATCTTCTGCGTTCTTTTTTCCGCTTCATCACGTCGTGGAGCCCCAATAAGTCGGGGCGCTAAGGCGCACGAAGGACATGACTTAGTATTCGAAATGCTTCTGATTAATCTCAGTATAATCATAGACCCCAACGGGTATCCTTTCAATCAATTTTCAACCAATCTCGGCAAATTTAATTCATTCAAGCTTGCATCTACAGCGTTCCTTGCTCTACTCGTCAACAACCTTATGGTTGGCGTCCTTGAGACATGTGTATATCCCGATTGTGGACAACCCCTTCCGTAGACGACCGAGTTGGGCACCTCAACCCGACCCATCGTTCCTTCTCTTTCCGGATGCTTGCCAGCTCCACGACTTGCGACCTCCCGAGATGTTTGTTTGGTGTGGTTGGTAAGCCCTTCACAAATCCGCCTTTCTATCCTAGCTCCCCCCTCATCCTCAATTCCATTCCATCGTTCGTGGGAAGAAAGAGACAAGCTTGCAATATAAGTGCTTGAGCAGGAAGCTTTTTCTCATTCGCCTCTTTTGTTGCTTCCTCAATAAATCGAGCTTGAATCATGGCTTCAATTCCTCTTCGTTGCAATGTTTGCCCCAAGAATCCCAAGTTCAGCGATGTCTCTCACCTTCTAACTCATATCGCTTCGAAAGCTCATCTTTCACATTATTTTAATACCCTATTCCTGAGCAAAGCAGACAAGAATGCACGAAAGCGGCTAGACATCTATGAAAAATGGTATTTGGACTATGGACTGGAAGAGCTTCTTGGGAAGAGGATTGCTTTGAAGGAGAAGAAGAAATCAAAGGCTGATCAAGGGAACAAACATGCTGATGTTGCGCGTTTACATCATCCACCAGAGCTTCTTGGTGAGCGGGATAGTGCGATGCCATTGGAGGCCCGTCAAAAGCCGCAACTGGTTCCTGTAGAGCCACGCCGAGGCCAGCTGGGGAAGATTTCTGAAATCTCGAACCCAATGCCATTGATAGAAGTACATCCTCCTGAGAATCTGACACGAAGGTAAGATCAGTGCGCACTCAAGTCTTACCTACTTGACGACTGCTTCAGACATCAGAATGATTCATCTGACAATCGTGCAGAAATAGTGATGGACCTAACTCGCTTTTTGTACGACCACATTTCGGAAACAACGGATATGTTCAAGAAAATACTGATATCCTCGCAACCTGTCCACTCTTCCCAACACATCCTGGGTATACAAATGCAGGGGCAAAGGATGAAAGCCAAGGCCTTTCTGCCAAGAGTTCACCAGAAGAGTTGGATTCTCTAGATGATGACAGTCAAGGCGGGACGAGATTGAAGGGCATTCTCTGGCCTGGCATGGACATCTTTGACTCTGCGACCGTTGAGATGAAGCGTAAAAGAAATCAAAAGAAGGATGGCTCGATCTTGGAGCAAATGAAGGTTAGCAGCCTTGAGGTTGAGCCAACCGAAATGGTTTTTACCCCGAAAGGCTCCTTTAGCAAGCAATACCTCATAACGGGATCAGCGGATGAGGATAGTCCTTTATTGCGTCTGAAGACCCTGCCGAAAAAGGTCCGCCAAAAGAAAAAGAACGCAAATGAAGGCCGAAAAGGCGCCTCACCTCGGAAGGTCACAAAAAAGATTTCGAAAAAGAAGGCAAAAGAACTTGGACAGTTGTCCCAGCAGGTCTTGGCCATGCTTGAAAACACACAAGAGCCCACTCCTGAAGTTGCGCAGCCTCAGTTCACTGCCGATGAAATGGAGGAGTTCAGGCTGACAGTGGGGAATTTCCCACCGGAAAAGGATCCCACCTTCACAATCTTTGAGGATGGCAATAGTGAAGAGCTTGAGCAATGCAATAGTGCCTCTGCTCCGATGGAATTTGTACCAACGTATGCCGGCAGCTCTCTCCCGGAATATCATGAGACGGAGCATTCGACCCAGAACCACGGCCTTTCACTCCTCAACTCAGAGTTTATTCTGCCTCAGAATTTCCATTTTGCTCCAGAGGAGATGATTCCCTTTGTCGGCCATAGATCACAGTTTCCAGCCTTGAGGAATACTTCATCTCGCATTCTTCCAAGTGATAAAGAGAATATCGAACCTCATGGCAGTCGTCAGGCAAATGTAAGGTATTGGCCCAACCAGACCTTTCCCGGAAAGGGGTTTCAATCCTATGATTTCGACGCTGGTGCGATCCAACAGTATCTCACACAGATGCCGGCTCACCACACTGATATGGAAATTGCCAACGTTCACGGTTTTTATGGACAGTCAGCTGCATTCAACTTTCCGGGGACGAATGCTCAAATATGCGCTCACACTGGTTGGCCAGACAAAATGCCTCAATCGAGTGATGGGCTCACTTCTACTACTAATCAGCATGGCAACGCTGGGAATATTGGAAACCTATCGAGAACCTCTGGCTGTACCACCCGAGCTACTCTTGCGCAAAAGAAGAATGCTGTGACGGACAACGGCGCAGCAAACTCTGGGTATCACCAACTCCCTTACTCAACTATTCCTGGGTTGCAAGAACGAGCTGTCGATATGAATACTTTTAATTATGCCGCTGCTGACGACAATAATAATGACGCTAATGCAATGCACGAAAACGGTAACGACCTTATCTTTTCAGGAATCTAAGCGTCTTTGGAACATCCAAGGTACTCTCGAGTTCCAACTTTTTCTCTGATGACAACAAAATTCCTTGCCAGTGTCACCCATCCTATTCGCTTTTCTCGCTTTTGTATGTATTTTATTTGGTTTTCGATTTCGATGATGACGGACTCTCAATCAATGTATTTTCTTTGTTCCAGTATTCCATTGCATCTTTACAACCAGACTGGATCGGGTATACGTTATGGGGCTGTTTCTTGGGGCGTTTTTATTATATTTTACCCGGAGACTGATGTCAAAGGTAGTTGTTTCGGTGTCTAAGCCAAACCTTGAAGCCCTTCTGTTTATCTCCGAATGCAGGGTTATCTCCGCGCAGGGTGCGTTAGTTGTATTGCATTAGCTACTACTTTTCACGACTGTATACGTACAAGTCTCCAGGCTGTACCTCAAGTGTGTTCTATAGACTTATACAAAACAATTTGCTAGCTATCATTTTCGAGCTCATTGATTTATAATGTGTGTACGGTTAGTTCCGTCCTCTGGTATGTTTAGATTTGTCAGTAGCTCTGCGACTACTCGGTCCGCCTCAGTTAAGAGCCCTCTTTGCTTGTTATATAAGGTACCTTCCACTGCCAATTCAACTTGCATGATCCTTGCCTTCACAATAATTATAATAATTAAAGCGCAGTTTTGAAATACAATCGATATACAATCATGGTATCCGTGTGGGACTACATCGAGTTGTTCTTCAGCTGGCTCTTCGCCAACGCCAAGGGTCGCGACGATAAGCTCTTCATCCGGGGCCCCGCATTCGCTGATCTCCCCGACCCCACACTGACCGTTGAGAGCCCCGACTGTGGACCCTCCCATTCGCACATGAAACCCGAACACACGCCTTTGGGACCTACCGGCGCCAATCGTTTCCCAACGCTTACTTGGACCCTTTCTCGTCCTCCTCCTAGTACCTCCTCACCCTCTTCTCCCTCTGCGCCGCCTCCGTCTCGTAGCGAAGGCAGGGATGTCGTCCAAGAATACCTTGTCGTCGCAGAAGATCCTGACGCGCCTATGCCCACCCCCATTACGCATGGAATATACTACGGCATTCCCGCCACCAGGACTAGCATTACTCCCGAAGATATCGAACTTCTCGCCGACTCGGGCGCGGGTGCGGGCACTGGAACCACCCCCAAGGTGACGAATGACAAGAATAATAGCAATTTGAAAGGCGGCTTCAAGCGCGGCGCAAACTGGAACAAAACCGTCTACAGCGGACCCCGACCGCTACTTAATCACGGCCCGCATAGGTACTGGTACCAAGTGATTGCGTTGAAAGAGCCGCTGGATCGCACAGTGCTGAGTAGTCCCCTGGCGACAAAAAAGGAAATCGCGCAGGCGATTCAAGGGAAAGTTGTAGGCTGGGGAGCTTGGATTGGTGTGTATGAGCGGAAGTGGGAGTAAGGGGTTTTGTTTGCCACAGTGTATCTTGCGCTTGTATGTTAATTTATTCGTAACTTTTAGCCGCTGCTAGGAATGAGATCCATGTTGTTCTGCTACAGGGATTTCAATTTACCACCGCAGTATGCTAACTACGCCTACACAATTACATCATCCTTGTTTTGGTTCAGGTATATAAGAAGTATTTAACAACGATCAACGAACTCTTCGTGGTCCGACCATAACCATTTCATCTAGTACACACTGCTTTGGCCCGGCATGTCTTCAATTCCGCTCTTCTGTACTGCCAATGTACCAGGTGATGTAAGGTTATTCTGATTCAAATTTAGAATGATTAGCTACCTAACGCTTGTCTTAAATGTCCAGGTGCTCTCATCCATTCTTCACGAGGCACATGACTGGAGCGAATATCTCAGTGGCGACAAAAACCCAGCTATTGCCATCATCAAGACTGTTTCCATGCTTGCTGAACCACCACCACCATGTCGCCCACCGATCACAGATTTTGAATCGCAATTTCTTGACAAACAGCCAGAAGAGCTGGCCAAACTACTAGCCACCCATGTGCCTGATCCCGGCCTAAATAAACTTTCTGTCTACGAATTCCTTATTGCCGACACACGGACCGTCGAGGATAAATCAGTCTTGTTTGTGCATAAAACTCGGTCAGAGTCCGGAGATAATCTGGACTATGTACGTCTTGCGGCTTCCCAGGCTCAAATTATGCCCGTTGCCGCCGCCGTCGGCACCCTAGATGCGGTTGAGCTGCAGCGAGCCGTTGATGAGGATGGCATATTGCGCGGGAGCCCACCGCGGCAGAAAGGAGGGAAGGCGCCAAGAAAGCAGCTTCAGGCAAAATGAACAGACAAGACAATTCTTGTCTCTTTATTACGTGATGACGCATTACGTCAAGCAGATTGGTATTGGCAGTATAACTCTCAGGAGTCGAGGAAGAATCACACTGTACGGGATATTGGAGGCAATTTCATGAGGGTCTTGAAATACTTTAAATTAGTTATGACTATTTTCAACCAAGAAAAGAATTGAGACGATTTGCTACTGCTAGTTCGAAGCGCGATTTCCCTTCCTCGGAGCCCGAAATTTCTGCCACTTCATTGCTGCCTGGGGAAATGTCTTCATCCCAATCATATTCCGGGCCGCGTCCTTTCAGATTGCATAGTACTGCCATGCGGTAGTGGTGCTTTAACAGGGCCCTGCTCGGTTGATACTTTTCTGGCCAATTAGGGTTTCGATACGGTATATAGACCATAGGAATCTTCTGGCGTCTTGAGGACAATAGGTAACCAGTCTTCCATATCATTCCAAGTCGCCGATCCATGCTGAAAAGAACCTAGGACCTCATTATTCTGTGTACGGTGTCCGTTGGTCTGGTCTGGGTCGGTATTTGCCTGAAATTTCCACATCAAGATGGTCTTTGGCCTGGGTTGATATTTAAGGTAAAGACCAACCTCCAGACCGGGCGTGGGTAGCCTTTATAACTATAACCATCTATGCATAAGTCTGGTATAGATGTGAATATTTCGGGCAAATTACCAGCATTCTCAGCATACCCTTTCTGAGTGATTGTTGATATATTTACTAAATGGGTAATGCTGGTGGTGATCACAGACCGGTGGAGGCATGTTTAAAAGACCGACCTAAGTTGGTCTGGTCCTACTTTTAAAATTTTACACTTGGTCTGGGTACGCTGCTGCGCTGTATAAAAGAGCAAAGACCACTGGTGTCCACCGGGCCCAACGGACACCCTAATCTGTCACATCTAGAAACCAATGATTTTCTCTATGACATGGTAGCTTCTAGGCTCCTCTTACTCGTCATCTCTCCTGTTTCCCTTAATCAGAGTTCAATAATTAATTTACCGAATGTTCATATAGATACAATCTATCTCTAAGAGTATTTCTAGTAGAATTATCTTTTCATATTCTAGTAAAATAATCTAACCCTTATGATCTTATCCTTTATGGTTTAGGATATTCTATAATTATGGAAAGAAGAAAATATAACCTTATCGTAAGCCTTACATACATTTTACACACTAGAAAAAGTAGAACTAGTATAGTGCTACTTGAAAATAAGTAGATTGTATCTGTTCGATATTGACTACAGATTGAATGGCTGGCAGGTAATTAAAAAGAAGCTCGAGAAAGACCTATTTCTAGCGATGGTTTCATTTCAATGTTATAATAGATTTCCAGATTTGTTCTGGGTTGCATCTATGTTGATGAAGTCGATAAGGATTCAGGGATGTATGCTTCAACGCCAGCGACAATGGTTATTTCAGAGATAGCAGCTGAGCTGACCTCCACTTTACTCTCCAAAGTAACGATCGAAGGGGCAGAATGTCAGCCAAAATGTCTTATGCCCATGATAAATTTCTAATAAGAATTGAGTCTATTTAAATACCAAAATGCTGAATTTTTAGAAGTAATTTGAAATATCTAAACACTCCGAACTGTGTTAAGAAGGTGAGTAGCATGAGAGTTGCTATCAAACATCTCACCGCTTATCTTCAACAAGCACTTAAGCAGTTCTGTTACAAGAAGGAACTGCGACTTCGATTTCACTTGTTGGGAGAGAAGTGATAGGCCAAATTGCGAACGGTACTAGAGAAAGAATTTGGCTTTTATGCAAAGTACATGCCACTCCAAAAGGAAAATATCCTTGGTCCCGACTCCCGAAAATCTAAAGAATGTTGAGTGAAAATCGAGACTCCCCTCCACTATGCTGATAATGCTCATGTCTAACCCAAAAAGAGACGTAAAATGCAGACCAGTGAGCATGAAACAAACGCCTTTTTGCTCGATGTAGCATACAGATATCTGGGAGTACAGAATGCATGCCCGTAGATTATGAACTCAGAAAACACCGAAAGTCTAGAAGTGGCTTGAACCATTACAATCAAAGCTGATCAATACCGGTAACAAGTTGCTCAAAGTGATCACTGGCGGATTCTGCCATTACATTTTGCAAGAGCGTCGAACTGGAAAGCAGCGTTAGCGTTCTATCTTTTTCAATATCACAAGTTTTCTTGCGGAGTTAGCTTACATATTGGAGAACGTCTTGTCCTTTACATTTTCTTCCAATTCCTTAGATTTAACAGCGGCAAGCTCCAATACCGAACTAGGCACGTTGGCTAAACGAGCAACATTCAAACTGACCAGTGTAAGCTTGTGATTATGGTAATTATCAGGCGTTGATATAAAACTTACCCATACGATCGATGGGCGACACCCTCACCAATTTCATAAAGAAAGGTAATATCGCGACCGTCTTCGCCCCTCTCAGTGAATTTCATATGCACATTCTTTAGCTCGCCATCAGGAAACCCTCGAGTCAAGGTACTTAGACTCTGATAATGGGTGATGAACAGAGTTAGGCTCTTGGTCTCGCGAACAATGTAATCAAGGACTGCTTGAGCAATAGCAACACCATCGTGGGTTGAGGTTCCGCGACCAAGCTCATCGAGAATGACAAGGGACCGCGATGTTGCTTGCTTCAGAATATCTGAAGTTTCCGAGAGTTCTACCATGAATGTTGACTCTCCGGCCATCATATTGTCGAACGCACCCATCCTTGTAAATACGGCATCCAGCATGCCGAGCTTGGCGTAAGAGGCAGGAACATATGATCCTATTTGACCCATGATGGAAATCAGAGCTACTTGACGAACGTAGCTTGATTTACCACCCATATTGGGTCCGGTGATGAGAAGCGCACGAGTGGCATGGGATGAAAGGTCAATATCATTAGGAACATAGCTTTCGAGCAAAAGTTGCTCAACCATAGGATGACGGCCTTCTTTAACGCAGACGCAGGCGTCGTCTGTATATTCTGGCTTCACGTAGCCTGGCTGACCAGCAACCTCGGCCAGAGAGACTAAGCAATCAAGGGTGGCCAGTGATTGAATACAATCCCGAAGGTCTTGATAGCGCAAGGAAATATCTCTGAGCAATGATGAAAAGGCAGCATCGCAAGCTGCAGCCAAGGATTCCTTGTGCTGATCGCGCTCTCGTATAAGACGAGTGACCTCGGGCGTATGAAACCGAGAGACTTTCTTCGTGCCACTGACTTTGACCCACGAAGCGGGCACCTTTTTAAGCTGGGTATTGTCCATTTCTATAAGGTACTGCAGCGTATTAGCTATGATTCAAGGGGCAGGAAATCTGACACTTACCTCGATGCCAGCTACTGTCACATAGTCAACTTTCCGTTTGCCCACCTTTTCAGCAGCAACAGCTCGATGGTCGTCAAGCTCATGCTCAACTCCGGCGATTCCCTTGTTATTGTTAACTGTAATACGGCAATCTCTTTAGGGCTTACGAGAAATACCATCTTGTGTTCTGTAATATCTTCCGTTTCCTCATTTTCACGGAAAAAGGAATATTTGTCATCGTTCTTGGCGGCCTCCGGGTTGATCTTCTCTAAGAAGCCGACAATAACTTCAGATATCACTGGAAGATTTGCAATAGCTTTGCTGATAATATCTGACTTAAATCCAGCATTCTCTGGGGATTTGACATGGCCAAATTCGTCCGCTATTCGCTGCAGCGTCTGGAGCACGGTCAGAAGCTCATGACGGGTGCACTGCAGATATATCAGTTCAGTAATCGCAAACATATTCCAAGGCGCCGACTCACCTTTCCGTAATATATTCTTATTAAACTTTTCTCAAGATCACTCTTCGTCCTTGAAAGCAACCCTTTTAGCTTTTCGACGGCGGCACTTTGGTTACCTTCCAGAAGCTCTTCTACAGCGGCCACTCTCTCCTCCAATTTTCCTTTATCCAGCAAAGGCCGACCAACCCACTTCCTCAGAAGACGTTGGCCGAACCGCGTCTGAGTTCGATCTAACGCCCAAAACAAGCTTCCCTTCTCATTGTTATCTGT
Source organism: Xylona heveae TC161 (assembly GCF_001619985.1). NCBI lineage: Eukaryota > Fungi > Ascomycota > Xylonomycetes > Xylonales > Xylonaceae > Xylona > Xylona heveae. The sequence continues at coordinate 2,732,755 of NW_017264193.1, read as the reverse complement.
CTGGTTTTTGTAAAGTTCCAGACTTGTAAGAGTGTTTCCATTCAGAAGCATGTGTGAGCGAGCACTGAATGACTGAAAATATTTGGTCAGATCGAAGACGTGCTCGAGGCCATAGTCGGTTAGGTGGGTAATCATCGCAGAGAGACATATAGTGACAGGCTCAGAAAGGGCGAGGACTTTATCTAGAAGAGTGCTCGCAGAGGAATCCGCTTCGGAGCTGGATGACTTCATCTTGCCGGCATAAAATTTCGCTACATGACTGTATGATTGAGCAGCCACGGTCTTCGGCTTTCCAACTCTTTCAACACGAATGCGATCGCCGAATACATTGGATTTGCTTCCTGATAGGTGATGAACGAGCTTTTCGGTGGCTTTGGAAAGCTCACCTACAATTAAAAACTCGCAGGGCGAGATATGCAGAAGTCGGGTTTCAATTTCGCTTCTCATAAATCCGTCCTCAAAGTCATCATATATGACGTCTCCTGTAGCTGGTTGCACTGCTATGATTCCAACATGAACCTTTTCATCCGTTCCCCAGCCTTTGGCATTGGTTTCGGTGATACACAATAGATGACCAGATGCCGGAGCTCCTCCAGATGGCCCATCCACAGACTCGCCCAGTCCCTCAATATCGTCGATGTAAGTGCCCTTGGTATAAAGATTGGTGAGCTTTCTTACAAATGGGGCGTTCCGATTGTCGCCTGCGGCCTTCAGAGCAGCAGTCTCCAATTGCCGGACAACTCCAACTTTATGACCAGCAGCAACTAGTCGTTTGACATGAACATGGAGACGGTGTACAGGAATACTCGCTGAGGCGAACCGATCCAGGTGTGCTTCGGACGGGTCTACAAAAAATTTTAGAATTTCCACATGAACGAGGACTAACACGAGCACTTACGCTCGTCGAACCGCATCTTCCCAGGTATACAAACGATAGACAATTCCTTTGCAGCAATGCGCGCATCTTCGCCAAAAAACCTGAATTTGTATCCAACCTCAACGACAAGAATCGTGTCCATGTGTTTCTTCTTTATCTCGATGACTTGCCGCTCCATAGGCGTCAATTTGCTCGATGCACCCTTTCCAGAACCACCTCGTTTTGCTTTTGGTTTCTCTGCAGGCGCTTCGTCTTCGTCCTCTTCGCCCTCTGCGGCCTCTGTTCCTCCACCGTCTTCATCGATGATCCGATTTCTTCTCCTTAATTCGGCAAAGCTATCTGGCCGGCCAAGCTTCTTTATAAATTTCCGATGCAGTCTATCTTTTTCGGCCTGAACCTTTCCATCTTCTGCTTCTGTGGGAGCGGGAACGGGGGAACTGGAGAAAAGGTATTTCGAAGTTCGATCCGATTTGTTGAGCTTTTGTGCTGTATGAGAATGATGGTGTTGCCGGGAGCTTGCATTTTCACGGTCATGACTTGTCGGGACTAGATTTGTCACTGTGTCTTTAAGAGCCTTGGATCTTTTCGCCGGTGGTTCAGAAGTATCGTCATCATCTGTATAGTTAAGGTCATCGCTGTCTCGGTTTGGGCCTCGTTTTGAGGCCGAATTTTGACGGCGGCTGCCCGAAAGTGGTGGCTCTTCGTCATCACTTAAAAACAAGCTGTCGCTATTCAATTGCCCGTTGGGCCCAGCACTTCGCAAAGCATCTCCGGAGGGGGCTTTATCGGCTTTCACTGCTGGAGGAGCTGAGCATTTGGGGGTGAAGAAACTTGAGATTGTCTGCTGCTTTTTGGGGGTTTGGCCAGATGACGGTGAGCTTTTCGGAATAGGCATACTGAAACAGCAGAATTGCGAAGAAATCAATGCGGCCTGTTCCGTTGGTTGGGCCTAGATTATCGCATCTTTGGAAATACGGAGGGCTTAATGGGAGACGCGAAGTCGTGACGGGAAGACGCGTCTAAAGCGCTTCGCTAACGCCACCGCCATATGAAAGCCACAGCGAGTGTTGATCATTACATTCTCAAGAGACATCACACTTTACGAGGCTTTTGTGAAAATAAGGAAGACCGCAAGCCCATACCACGCCATGTTCAAGAGTAGTTCAATTTCGGTTTATAGTATAATTACTATCATTGCTGCCAGCTATATAATGTCGCTCTACGGACGATGATGACAGATCCAGACATTGCCTATCAAGTGCCAATCATACGAAGATCTAAGACACACCTAGGTATGTCCTTATTGGATTTGCCGAATATTATGAAACGTGTTTTTCTCTGAAAAGAGCCAAAATGGATACTGTTTAGGTACTGGTAAACTGTACGACAATTTACTGAGTCACCCGCAAATCATTGGATTACCAGGATAGGCAAGTTTCGTCAAGTGCGTCATGGCTTGTCCCACTAGAGAAGGCGGTGAAATTCTCCGTCCGGTTAAAGCCGCTTGGGAAAACTTACAGCAGTACAGTAATTGCCCATTGTTTTCATCATATCGCAAAAGATAATCTTCTAGCATTGCCACCACCATAAATCCCACGCCTTTTGCAAAACCTCCTGCCTTCCTCAGATGAGCTCTTTCATCTTGCCGTGAGTCACGACGGCATTCTTCCTTGAATTCCATATCATTTCATTGCGTGGGAGCCTCCAGATTCAAATATAATCGCTACCCAATCCTACCAACCTGATTTGTATCATATCTTTTCTTACTGAGATTTCCACCTACCATCGGCCACGGCGCCCCTTCGTTAGATCACAATAACTCACAATTCATTCGCCACCCATCGACCGTCCTCCTGAACCTACAAGATTTGAAATGACAACAACAGCGGCGGCATCGCAGCCGACCCAAGCACCTCCACGCCCTCCTCGTCAGCGCCAGAGGTGGCGACGGCCTCGGCGAACTGCCGAACCAGCAACTCAAGAAGCACAAGCATTTTCCGAAACTCCTGGACAAAATGCGCCTGTGGGTGTGAATCCAGCGACATCTGGCATGCAACAGACTGCGCTTCCTTCACATCAGATTCCTCCGAGTGCTCCAGCGGCCATCCGAGGCCCAGCTGCGGGCTCTGGCGAAGACACTTCCGCAAGAGAAAACAATTCTTCTCGAAAACCACGAAATACAGGTAATAGAGCGAGGGGGAAAAACAAGCCAAAAACCGGCAACCGAGAGGATGCCTCTGCGGGACAGAGGCAACCTATCAATTCTTCGAGGCAGTTCAGAGGAGCAGGCACAAGGATAAATCCGGGACGGACATTCGGTGGTAATCTTACGGTTGAACCATCAGCAGAGCCAGGAAATGTCTTCGCGGAGCTCCAAGCCGATGCTCCTGAATTTCAACCCGGCCAACCAGTCTTACAGCGAGCAGCGAAGAAAGATCAAAAGCCGAGGCGCCCAGAAGCGAAAGCTACTCGAGGCTCTGGGCCGGTGAAAACTTCTGGAAAGAGAAGGCCCTCGCGGTCGACAGCAGAAGATATTGGAACGAGGACGCACGAAGACATTGACAACGCCAACTACGAGTGCCCAATCTGCACAAATGAAGTGGCACGGAACTCAAAGGTCTGGTCTTGCAAAACATGCTGGACCGTCTTTCACCTTGGCTGCATCAAAAAATGGTCAAGGAACGATGATTCTGCTTCGGCCCAGCGTCAGCAGGAGAGCGGTGACCTCCCGGCGCCCCGACAATGGAGATGCCCTGGATGCAATCTACCTACGGAAGTGCTGCCATCGGCATATACTTGCTGGTGCGAGAAGGAAGTGGATCCTCGCTCTATCTCAGGTCTGCCTCCTCATTCCTGTGGACAAACCTGTGGCAAACCCAGGCCGTTGCCCAAAAAATGTCCGCATCCGTGCGACTTGATTTGTCATGCTGGTCCTTGTCCTCCTTGCTCCCATATGGGACCCACACTCAGCTGTTTCTGTGGGAAAGAGATCGCAACAAGGAAATGTCTCGACACCAACTATGAGTCAGGCTGGAGCTGTGGTCAGATATGTGGAGACCTGATGCCCTGCGGAGAGCACTATTGTGAGCGACCCTGTCACGAGGGTCTGTGCGGTGCTTGTGAGGTCAGGGTTGACGCTCGCTGCTATTGCGGCAAGGTTGAGAAACCTATTATTTGCTGCGAGAAAGGAGACGAGAAAGACTGCAAGGAGACCATCTTTCTAGGTGACGGAACAACTACGGTTGATGGTTGGACTGGCCTATTCGATTGTGAGCAGATGTGCGAGCGGCTATTCGATTGCGGCAAACACAAATGCGAAAAACCATGTCATTCCCAGGAAGAGAAACCAACACATTGCCCGCGCTCTCCAGATATTGTACATCTTTGCCCTTGCGGCAAAACTCCGTTGACCGAGATATCCGAGCAACCTCGACGCTCCTGTGAAGATAAGATTCCAAATTGCAACAAGAAGTGTTTGAAAATGCTGGCCTGCGGGCATCCCTGCCAGCAAGTCTGCCATTCAGACCCGTGTCTTCCCTGTTTGTTGACAGTACCTATTGCATGCCGATGTGGCCGCGTACTGTCATCTACAACTTGTCATCAGGGGACAGAAGAGCCGCCACAGTGCATACGCATCTGTAAAACTGCACTCAGTTGTGGCCGACATGAGTGCGGCGAGCGATGCTGCCCCGGAGAGCGAAAGGCAGTAGAGCGCCAGATTACGAAGAAGAAGCTGAGACCTCTCAACGCCCCTCCTCGCCCATTCGAAAACGATTTTGAAGCCGAGCACATCTGTACACGAATTTGCGGCCGGTTGCTCAAGTGCGGCACGCACACATGCCCTGAGCTTTGCCACAAAGGCCCTTGTGGTAGCTGCAGAGAAGCAATATTTGATGAAATCAGTTGTAATTGTGGGCGAACTGTGCTGCACCCTCCACTTCCCTGTGGGACGAAGCCGCCGCCTTGCAGATTTGACTGTGAAAGACCCAAGCTTTGTGGCCATCCTCAGGTCCCTCACAACTGTCATGGTGATGAGGAGAGTTGTCCTCGATGTCCATTCCTGACGGAGAAACAGTGTTTGTGTGGTAGGAGAGCACTGAAGAATCAACAATGCTGGCTGGCGGACGTTAGGTGCGGTGAAATTTGCGGAAGGAAACTAAAGTGTGGGTCACATTTCTGTCGGAAAACTTGTCATAGACCCGGAGACTGTGAAGATGCCGGACGGCCATGCCTGCAAGCTTGTGGGAAGCCCAAAAAGACCTGTGGGCACTCTTGTGAGGAGCCATGCCATGCTCCTTCGACATGTAAAGAGGATAAACCATGCATTCACAAAATCATGGTTACCTGTGACTGCCAGCGCCTCAAGCAGGAAATGAAATGCAACGCATCCAACAGGGACGAGGGAAACTCCCAAAAGGAGCTCAAATGCGATGATGAATGCGGAAGACTCGAGCGCAACCGGCAATTAGCTCTTGCCCTTAGAATCGATCCAGAGGCTCACCAGGACGACCATGTTCCGTATTCCCAGGACACTCTTTCAATGTTTCAAGAGAATGCGAAGTGGGCGCCTGGACCAGAACGTGAGATTCGCATCTTTGCCGCCGATGAGACTCAGAAGCGCCTGAGATTCAAGCCCATGCCCGCACACCAGCGAGCTTTCGTCCATTCCCTGACCCAAGACATTGGCCTTGACAGCGAGAGCATGGATCCTGAACCTCACAGACACGTTATTGTGTTCAAAACTCCCCGCTTTGTGGCAGCGCCCATGAAGACGCTCTCGGAATGTCTCAGGGTTAAGCCGACAACCTTGAACCCGAGCTCTGACTCTGGATCTCGCAGAAAACAAGAAGCAAGCCAGAATATCAACCGACAGACTCCGTACAATGGGTTTCTCATGACGGCACCACGTTTTGGGTTGACCATTGAAGAAATCTCCTCTGATCTGGGCCCACTCCTGGTTGATCCTAGTGGTATCGAGCTCGAGATTTCGTTCCTTCCCAGCGAAGAAATTGCACTCAAAGCTCGATCACCTCCTGCACTGGCTGAGCTCACAGTTGAAGCCAACCTCAAATCTATAAAGTCTTCATTGGCGAAGACGGTCAATTCCAAATCTCTCGCCGGCAGCATCCAACTCTGTAGCCTCGACACAAGCCTGAATGTTCTCCGCAGAGAAGCCGACAGTGCCGGCGGATGGAGTCAAGTTGCGGCCAAAGCCGCGGCGCCAAGGCGTGCTCCCGTCCTCCCAGCCGTCGGTAGTGCCAGGAACACCTTCACCGTCCTTGGAAGCCGCCTTGCCGATGCAAAGAAAAAGAAGGCCGAAGCCAAAGCAAAGCGTACGACGACCGAGGTTGTTGATGACTGGGAGGCAGCAGAGGCCGAGGAGGAAGAAAAAGAAAAGACTGAAAAGGACCACGCGGAAGCTAGTGATGCCGAGCCCACCTCCGATGTCCCGCTTCTAGACTCTTCAAATCTTTCCCCAATTGATGCTTCTGCCTCTCCTTCAGCCTCGGCCTTTGCTTCTACATCTGCTACCCCACCCGCTAGCGAAGATGTAACCGTTCCTGTACCTGCCGCAGCAACTCCCGCTGTAGCAGCTGCAGGTCCTCTCGACGTCGCAAGTCCGGCAGACAATAAAGAGGAAGAAGGCGCTGCTCCTTCCACTCCAGCTGCTTGAAAAGAATATGATGAACCTTTGATCTCTTTTCCATCATCATCATCATCATCATCTTCTTCTTCTTCTTCCCCTCCCCCCAAATATTTTCCACATCTACATACATTGCCAACCCTTTCATATTTCCAAGGAGTTTATCGATCACGAGCTTTGTCTAATTGCACTTTGTATCTTATAAAATTTTATTTGCTTTTATTTCTCTGCATTCTTTTAGAAACGTTAATGACAGTGGCAAGCAAGCCGAATGGGACATTTAAAACAGCGAAGCATTTGAGAAGAGGTTGAAAGGGGAAAGGGAAAAAAAAGGCGTTTTCCCACTAGCTACGTGAGAGCACATATGACATAACATCTAAGAAAAATAAGACAAGAAAAAAGAAAAGCACAATATGTTCCTCCCTGGTGACTCTGTTGCGCGTGGAAAGCATATGTGTAGTAATGCGACGTACCCAGTCTGCGTATTCAAAGTATATGCATGTCAGCGTGTTCATGGCCGTAGTAATACTATAAGCAATTGGAACAACAGCAATAGTAGTACTACAGTACACATTTTGATTTTGAGCGGCTGGAGAAGGAGCAAATATTCATTTTGGCAGGGGTTTGGTCATTTTACTGAATAAGGGGAATGGAAAAGAGAGAGGTAGAAGGTAAGGTTGCAGGCGTTCAGACGGCAAGGGGATTAGAGTGTAATATTTCTGACTTTCTCACGTTTCTGTTTGCAATTTGTTTTTCTACTTTCTTCTTTGCAAGAAAAGAACTTGATCATGTAGACTCTAATCCATTGAATTGATAATTTTGATATAAGAAAAGAAAAAGGACAGGAGGAAAAGGAGAGAGAAGTGATATCTAGGACAGAATTTTGGTATTCTCTTCATCATCGTAACTCGTTCTTGAACTTTAAAATGAAAAGCTTCCGTCGACACATTCGAACAAATGAAGAAAACAGAAACATATTAGAAAATGATAAGATAGGATATGACAAAGTGACAGGTAACCTATTCAACAGCAAAGATACATGGCGGTGTCGGAAAGAGAACACTCGAAAGCGAGAAAAGATTGATTCAGCAAGAAGAAGAAATAGGAAGGCAGCAAGGGAAGGAGGGAAAGAGAAAGAACAGGAGAGAAACTCAGACAGCTAAATGACAAAATAGGAAAAAGATGATGGGGATATAATACGCGTTCGAAGTAGGACGAGAAATGGTAGATAAAAAAAGACCCTGATTGCGCCAGTATGGTTATGCGTAGGACCACAGTCCCTTTCTTGGCTTTTCCGAGCAGATGTCCGTTCAAAAAAGCACAACCCTTAGCCAGAACTAAACCCAATAATGTGGAGTGTAAGAGAAGATAAGAAGCCGTAATAGTCGTGTAAGAACCAAGTTAGGTAAATAAACTGTCGTGAACATAAAAAATAAATTGTGGCTCGAGGAAATAAAATGACGTGGCCGTAAGGTGATCGTATATTTGAGTGAAGCGGTTTTAATCATTGGTGAGCTTTGCAAAGTGACGGCTCCAAATCCAACCTAGCTGTTGTGTCGGATCGTCTTGATTCCTGGCAAGCCACAGCTCGCCCTTTTCCGCAATGACATCAAACACCTAAATATACCATAAAATGTCAGTTGATCAGGCGGTTTTTTGTTTAAAGAAAATAGAAGGGGGGAATCGGCGTTCATCATACCTCTCCTGGAACATAAGTCAAATAAGGATACCCTGCCTCCCGCCTTGCCCGGTCAATGTTGAATTCATAAACGCTGGCGGCGAGGAACAATACGCGAAATTCTCTCTGGCTCGATTCGGCATGCACTGGCGAAGTCGGCTGCGATGTGGGAGGAGAGTCTGACATTGGCATGGCCGAAGAGAAGACCTCGGAAAGGAGTCGGGTGGGAGACGCCAACGGTGGATGTTCCTGATGTGATGCGGAATAGACGGAGCCTGTGCTCGACCGCGGAAAAGTGGGACGGGCTAGGTCCTGAGCAACTGTAGTGCCCGATGATGATCGCTTGCCTAGTGGTGGGGAGGCAGGCGTAAAGAACCCAGAAGAATTTGATCCAGTTCGCATACGCTCGAGTGCAGACTGGCCGAGGAGGTGAGAGCCAGTTTGTTGGCCAGTCAATGGGCCCAGGATAGGGGAAAGACTGAAGTTTCCGCTGTGACGCTGCCCTAGGTCTGGCGGTGGCAGAGACGGCGACGCATCGCTTCCGAGGGACAGCCCGCGACTTCGTGAGCCTCCATACAGAGAAGGGCGCCGTGACTCGTCATTGACGAGCGTAGTTGAAGGTGATAGGAAATTGGCTGCCTCAGCAAGCATTGAGCCATTGCATATACCGAGGCAGAGAAGCTGTGCCTCAGTGAAAGAGAAGTCTCCAGAGAATTGGTCGATGATGTCAGAGATTCGGCCAGGCGATTTTATTTGTTCAAGAACTGTCTCCAATCTGCTCTGCCATTCAGTCTGCCATTGACCTTGGAGATGCACGAATTTGTCCAAACATGCCGCAACGAGGTTTGCTGTAAGCTTGTAGAGTTTTGGCAGTTCCTCCTTGAGGGCATCGTTAAGCGCCATGAACTGATCGGCTTGTTCTTGCGTCTTTTTATCAGGTTTATCCCCTCGATCTTTTATCGATTTGAACCGAGAATAGTCGATAAGACGCTTGTTCCGCTTTTGCATGACCTTTTGCGGCCCTTCGTGAAGGGCAAGCAGACTTGTCATAGGCTCAATGATGTTCTTTCGCACCGCATTTTGCTACAATGACGAGCCACAATCAGAATCTGTAGCCATGACCAAAATCAGAAGCAATGTGTACTTACATGTTCGGGTAAGGAAATTGTCGAAATTTCTCTGACCACCTTTGCAAAGTTTCGCCATCTCCTCTCCACCTCAGGATGGTTGATGTGACTGACTTCGAGAATGCCTTCAAGCGCTGATGCGAAATTGTGAAAGCAGTCTACGTAGGTTTGCACATCAGTAATGTATGAATCCACGTCTCGAATCACCACATGGAGCTGGAAGAAATGAGGTCCAAACTTGGCTACAACTTGGTCATAGCCTTTGTCCTCAATAGCATCTGACAGTCCAACCTGCTGCCGGAATTTCTCTGTTCGGCGGCCAATAGCTTTTGAGAAGCCTCCCCGAACGTCAGAATCTTTTCGTTTCCGGCTGACCACCTGCTCCACTAGTTCAGCCCTTCGTTTCATTTCGTTGATCCGGTGGGACGTGTCCTTCATTTCGCGAATCGAAGATTCAAGGGATTTGTAATCAGGATGGTCCTTCGGAGTCTCCCCTATAAGGTTTTGCAGTAATAACGGATACTTTAGTATTCGCTGAACTGGTTTGACGAGCAGTGAGTCCAGATCCCAAGCAGAAGTTATGTCTTGATGGCAGGCGTGACACTCTCGGAGCCAGATCGCGACTTTGGGGTGCGGAGTGAGGCTCTGCAGCTTTTTGTTTGCCGCTTCGTGATTTCTCAAATAATCGCCGTACACCTTTTCCATAGCACTGAGGTGTTGCATGAACGTTTCTCCGATAAGAGTTTTTCTATCCTTTTCCTCCTCAGTGGATTCCTGCCCACCAGTTAAAACACCTTCGTTTATGACACTGCTGTTGGCTGTAGACACACTTCCACTTTTGAGGCGCCAGCGACTCTGCTTGGGCATGACATAAACACTTGCGGCGGCCTGTTTGAGCGCATCAAGGAATCCCTCTGAAAAAATGACTATCTCGTCCGTATTTCCGAACAAGACTCTGACGTCATCAGCAGTAAGAATGTCCACTGCTGATGAGGTTTCCTTATAAATGCTCTGAATGACTTTCATGTCCTGATTAAAGGAATATTCCGTATCAACAAGTTCCTTAATGAGAAGCCGGCGTCTCGTAAGGCGACGGTGCTCTGGTGAGGATAAACTGGCATGTCCGGAGCTTGCCACAGAGTCACGAAGGACCTGCTCCTGACTGCTCCCCGGTCGACTCGATTCATTTTCTTGTTGTGTCGTCATGTCTTCGATAGGAGGGAGGCCTTCCTCCACTGTTGGCATCTCGGTCAGAATACTCTCAAAAGGCGCAGACGACAATAGGTTGGAAGATGGCTGCTCACTATAGACGCTTGGAGATGGGGGCGAAAACGCAGTAGCAGACCGGTCTGCCAGACTTTGCATCGTCGACTGGGCTGGTAGAGGCGGTGGATATAGGTTTGGAAGGGCAGGCACGGTGGGTGAATCTCCCGATGATTCCACATTGATCGCAAGACCCAGTCCTGCGCCAGTAGAACCCAAAGGAGACGAATACAGTCCACCCCGCTCTGATCTCGCAGCCGTGGCAGTTTCATGCTTTTGACCAGATTCACCCTTTGCCAATGAGATCTTGTCAGGTACCGCAGGTTGTTCATTCTCCCAGTCCTTCGGCGGAGGTGTAGGCCTGTATTCGGGAGATTCTTCGCCTTCCATGAGTGGGAAAAATGAGGTGTTTTGAAGAAGACCCCAGTCCTGCTCAGACAAAGGCTCAGGCAAGAGTTTGTACGGATCGGCTGGGCTATCTTGAGGATCCCGAGCCGGTTGCTGTGACTTCATCTCAGATTCCTTTGATAAAGCTGGACTGCTAGACGCCGCATAGGTATTCCCGATCCCTGTTGAGTTTGCGTCTGATTCACTGCACTCTGCATCGGTCGTCGTGGCTGGAGTGATTGAAGCATCGTGCGGTGCAATCATCGGAGTTGAGAGCAAATCATGCTTCTCAAGGCTATCAAGCCTCAAATTAGGCGGTCTTGCCGGTGACGCAGCATCTCGCCATCGATTTCCAGAAAACCCTTGCATATAGAGTTGGGTAACTGCCTTCTGGTCCCAGCCAGCTTGTCGAGCAATCTCCGGAGAGCCAGATAGCAGTTGCTGTTGCAGATTTTGAAACAGCAAGGGACTGACACTCGTTGAATCTTGATATGCATCTAGGACTCGATTTATCGTACTATACTGATCACTATCCAAAGTCCAGCGGCCGGTTCCAGGGGTGGGAATATCGCTGGGGGGAATTTGGTGCGGAGTTTGGTCCTTTGGCTGGCGTTGGCCCCCGCTAGTCTCTGTATTATATTCTGGCAAAAGTGATGTCGTTTCGAGACACCTTCCATCGGAGCCGGCTTCTGCTTTCTGCGATGACGATCCTCCCAAATTACCAGGCGAGACGTTCACCAGTTTCGGCGGCTTTGATATTGTAGAATGTTCCGTCGCGGGCACCGGTTGATCAGTGTCGTTCAAAGTTGAATCCTGATTTGGAAGATTTGACATCTGTTCAAGCATTATCTGGATCGACTCTTCACCTGCCGACGACACCAGCGATGTACGATCTCTCAATTGCAAGACTGAATCAAACATGCGTTGGCTTTCCTCTTTGTTCTCCGTCTCAGCTGCTTGGCTCTCAGAGTACTCATTGACACGTGCCTTCTCTTCTCTATTATTCAAATGTCCCATTCGTTCGTGATGAGGCAGAGACTTATGCTCAGGCGAAACTGATGAAGCCTCATGGTTGTCAGGAATTCCGAGTGTGGGAGACGCGTCTTCTTCAAACTCGGTCTCTCGAGTCATTGTTTCTTCGTCGCATACTTGAGGAAGGCCAGTCGTAGTCAATGTCAATGGAGCAATGGCATGATTGCGAGGCTTCTGATCGATGCTCTCGTTCTGCACCTGAGGCTGCGCCTCCATCGGATCGGACAAGGCTTCTTGATGCGAATCTTGCTCGGAACCATTGCGAAGTACACCTCGGCCCACGCGATCTGTATTGGGCGTGCTCGAGTTCGTTCTAGTTTCTGGAGTTCTAGAGCCCGACCTCTTGGCCTTATTCTGGTCATTTCTGTCCAACTCACGCATGCTCGAACTCAAAGCTCGCTGTATCCTCTCCCTGCGAGCGGCGAGGTCGATGCCCCCTAGTTCTGGTATTTTCTTCGGCTGGACATTACTGTTTTTCGCGGCCGAGGAAGCAGCCGACGAATTGACGTTTGATAAGAATCGATCAGCAACTTTGGCACGGGATGCCACAGTAGATGCTGCAGATACAGGCATCCTTGGGCGCGAACTGCGCAGTGGAGGTGATTTTTTTGGAGGTGGAGCAGACACATAGACTTTCAAACGCGCATTACCACCGGGGTCTTTCTTCGGGTTGTCATGGCGAGATCGCACTGTTTGCGGAGGCGGGAGAGCCGGCTGATCGGATGAAGTTGCGGGTTTTCCAGTAGGCCTCGGTATACCACTGATACCTTTTGGTGGCGAGAAACGATGAATGGGAGAATTCTCTGCCAGAGAACTCCGTCGAGTGGATGGAGATGAGCCTCCCGAGTTGGTCGCCGAACTGAGCCGGCGCGTGCTCAATGGTATCTTGGATTGCTGGCTGCGGCCTCTCTTTGGGTTTGTAGGGCTGATAGGGTGCTTTGACCCATTTGTCGGCGATAAATGCGAAGCATGTAAATGGGCTTGACTTGAAGTTGGCGGGATGGCCGGTATGCCGGTAAAGTCGCTTCGAGCTCTTCGGTGGTGAGCACTGGGGCGCTGAGGTCGTCTCGACATGTTGTCCACGCCTTCGAGTGAAGGGGTCACTCCCAGATACCAAGCAGTAGGAGAGGACGGAGACACAATATCAAGAGGACTTCTTCTTCCAGACGAAAACACAGGGTTCGGACTGTGCATGCTCCCTTCGGACCCTCTGCGATATCTGCGCGGTGCATCGCCATATGGCAGCCCAGCAGGCGGATAACCTAAATTGAGAAGCAGCTCCCCAAACAGTGGCGGGCGGTGTTGCCGTTCGGCAAAATGGTTGTCAAAATGATTATCGTGTTGTAAAAAGGACGAGTCTCGATAGAATTCGTGAGGATCCGGAGAATTGTCATCGCGTCGAAGACCCGCCGCGATGGCACCGAAATGAGAATCCAGCGGATTACTCCTGATGTTTGTGTCGATTATTGGACGCTGTGGCTGAGCTGATGCTGTCCGCACATGAACCGCTGAGGGTATCGGCGGAAGAGGACTGGTGGGCGGCGGCGAGGATGGCTGGGGATAGGCGTTGTTGACAGCGGGTAGATGGGCAGGGAACGGATAGGACGATGAGCCATCAGCGGACGACGGGGTTGATCCGTCATGGCGAAGTGGAAGCCGGGCGTAATGATTGTGATCCAAATTGGTCGAAGACATGCTGAAGGTGAAGCATGAGGCGTCAAGAACCGTGTCCGCCTCTGCTGTCAACTCTGACCATCGGCATCGCTCTTCGAATCGGCGTCTCAAGAGGGCCGGGGGGGTTGTTTTTTGGCGATGAGTTGTCAGGGGATTTGTGGGGATCAGGGACAAATCGAACGAATTGACACCTCAGCAACACTCACAGACCACGTCGGACATGTCGGGTTCAGGAAATTATAATAAGTTGGGTAGTGCGAGAGGTGCTTTGCTGGTGTCTGAGGAATGATGAAAGGGTCGTCAGAAGGAGTGCTGGGACAGCGGTGCAGGAGTGGAGCTGGGGACGAATCAGCGGCTTGGAGTTGTTGTATGCCGTACGGTACATACGGTAGACTATGGGGTAACTATGAGTACTTGTCGCGTTTCGTGCAACTGCTTATAGACTTGTCCCCGAGATCTTGTTGAGAGCAGCCAGAAAGTGTTGCCCCGTTATCTCGTCTTCAACCCTCTTGTTTATATGTGAGAAATCGGCACACGCTATGCAATATTTAATGTCTGGATGCCCTTCTTCACCCCAAAGGGAGATCCATTCTTGGGGCCGAAGCGAGCGGGCGGACAGGGGTCTTAGCCGGAGCTGGTTTGTTGATCGTCCATTTTGGTCTAAAAATGGTGAAATTAACATGAGTGGATCACTCCAAACGACCCGCTCTGAATAGGAGATGGCCGTTTGTCTAATAGTTACGGAGTATTTCGTACTGTGAATCTTGTGGCAGCACCATAACAATTGCACAAGGCCACGGGGTTACACCTTCTACCTCTTATTTCCCATCCAATTATCATGCACACACGATATGGACCAGTCCCGTTTTCCGGAATAGCTAATCCGGGTCTGCACCGCGATAATAATCATGCGCAGAAGCCCCTGCAGAGCGGTGAACCAAAGCAGGGGTCACTTCCGAATTTCCTAGCACGGGTACAGTATCAAGACGCGTTGCTAAGCACTAACAAATAGGCTCATATATTGCCATATTTGAGTCGGTTATAAGATTTGAATCAAGCCCATTATATGGGTCGGTTAACAGGAGACCAACAACTGGCGATGGGTATGGACGCTAATCGCTGCAGATGGTACATCGCGGGTTTTCACCAAATCTTAGGGGGTTTGGTACGAGTAATAATACTTTTAGATAGAGGCTATCAAACCCATAAATTATTTGATTCCCGAAAGCAACCTAAAAGACAAACGAGAAACCCAACTTAGTGAGCAAAGATGGGAAGCACCATGCTGAAGATGAAAGACTCACCGCTCTGACTGGGGGCATATATTTCGTTGTCGGAAGCGGTGGCCAGTATCCGATGAAGACTACTAGTTATATGCTCCACAATTCCAAAGCTACCCTAGCTTAGACATCAGCATCGTCCCGACGCACACTTACTCCCAGGTCCGAAAAAAACCATTCCAAACATCACAGAAAAATAATCGCCGCGAAGAAAGAAATTGCAAACGCTTTCTATGAAAGGTCAGAGGTTAAGGACATGCCCAGCTAATGAAGAAGTGCACTTTTTTTTTAATCATCTCCTTTTATTTGCATTCTACAGGGGAAGCTGGCTGCTAGATTTGATATTGCTAGAATAGAATGTATCGCGACCCTTGTTGTCAGAGATGACTGCATTTGACGCTCTGAATTGGCTGCTACGGAGTACTCTTCTTTTCTTTTCCCATCTTCTCTCCTCCCTCCTCTCTTTTCTAGCTTCTCCCGTTACCTTTTGGGAATCCACCGCGCGAACAAGTTCATTGTTCAAGACCAGACCATAATCTTAAACGGTGTGGCTGAAACAGGTGGCGGTCTACATCAAAGAAGCTTGAAACGCGACTCGCCTAGGCGCGTTTCGGGGACCGACTGTACCACCATCCCGTTCCTGCCGTACTAGCAGTACACTCTAGCCGACAAATGAAACGCGCCTAGAGTCGCGTCGACATCAAAAACGCCTATCTAGGCATGTCGTCTCTAGAGCATTGAGCTATCATCCAAACAACGACACAATTTCCCTGGACGATTGCTAAAACCCAATTGCTTAGATGCAAATTGCTCAGATATCTCTCGATTGCTCTCTTCCTCGTATGGCTTGATTTTCATTGAGCAGCCTTTAGGGCATCGACGCCCTATCTCCGATGATCACCCTCGGAGATGGTCCGCATTAAAGATTTAGGGTTAAAGAAGTGATAATGGGAGGGAAACGGAAACTCTCACAATTAAATGAAGACTCATTCCCAATTTTGAAGCGTGCAAAGCTTAAGACATCGAGTACGGATGACTTGTCTCTGACCGGCTTGCCGCCGGTCCAATATCATTTACTGTCGGGCTATTATGTTCGTGTAACAAATCTGAAAACCTACATTCTAGACAGACTTACTGGAGCATCTAAAGCGAGAAGACGAAAAATAGCTTATTTATCGTGTAATGATCTCTCTGGCCTCGGGAGCAAAGATCCAAGAGCACATCAAGATAGGATTGCCCTAGCAGAGCTACTAGACTCAACTCTGATAGGAGTTGCACCCAGCTTCTTTACTGATGACGACAATACGAGATTGAAGGAGCTCGCATTATTCTCACAGCAACAGAGATCAGCTGCCGGTAGTACCGAAAAAGCAAGTGTCAGGACGCAAGCAGAGGTATGCAATTTCTTTCGAGTCTTGCAGGTGTTTTTCTTTCTCTGTCAATGGTTTCTTTTCATCTTGGAAATTTTCGTCTTGTCATTGGCTGTGTCACAAAGAGATTACAATGATGAAGCTTTGGCTGCATCAAATATCCGAGATGTTTCAGTAACTCAATGGCTAATTCCATCAAGGTTGTGGATTTCGCAATTTGGTCTTTGTTTAATACAACCTTTCGCGCTGTGTCTAGGCCATCGCATCTCCTATGCCAAGGATACCAACGCTCTTCTACTAGCCATTCCGCGAACCAGAGCCATGCCTCCTTGGCAGGAATTCCTGGACTGGCTGCAATTCAAGCGAATCCATATGTCAGCACTCTGAAAAGCCCTTTGTGGTCTCAGCTGCTTGCAATTTTGGGTCATGGGGGTGAAAAGCTCATGCTAGAATTGATTATGGATTGCGGCATGTTTGTTCCAGTTCGAGCGGGTACTGGAAATTTCTGCCAACTTAATGGTATGAGGAAGCCTATTTCAGAAAAACAAAATATTCATAACTGAACGCCATTAGGTATTCCAATCTGTGAGCTCAAAAGTATACGCGAGGTCTCCCATATTGCAAGACGAGATAATGCAAATACATCGAATGATGTCGAGTCACACGCACCTGGAGATATATGTTTTGTCCGGTGCCGCATGTTGTATGCCCGGCCGGTCCTTAATGCAGCCGGCAAAGTTAAGTTTGGTCTTTGCCATATTCGTAAGTGTGAGGATTCGAATGCTCAAGCAAACTTCCTAATTTACTCACAGATGCATTCAACCGGTTCCCCGATTGCGCCAACTATATGCAGAATGTTCATATCCTAAAATATATTTTCCCGCGTCAATTCAGATTGCACAATGTCTTCACGTGCTCCGTTAATAAGCTGGAAACAGCTCAGCCATTCAAGGATTATACTTTAAGGGAGCACGAGATCGCGTACAATCCACGGCGTGGCGACTATGACGAGGAGTCAAATGATGGCTCCTCCACTGCAGCAAATGAAAAGCTCCCTAAGCGTTTGCGCGGAATGCCATTCTTGCTCGTCTGTAAACTGCGGAAACGCCATCTTCAATGTGCCTATACTGAGCTTCTAAATCACTACTGTCCACCTATTGTAAGCGCCTTTCCTCTACTTCCTCTAATTTTCTCCAGTCACTGAATTGAATAGAGCAACGACTACGCCGACTCTGAGGGGCAAAGTGGACCGCCAGTCGAATTTGCAACTGCCGTACCGTGCGTGTCAGCATTTTGCCGCAATGTGGTCCGCAATGTATTCCCTAATGACGTTTGGGGCGTCGGTCAACAAGGGCGGAAGAACAGTGACAAAATCCTTTGTGATATCGATCGATTCGTTCATCTTCGAAAATATGAGAGCTTCTCACTTCACGACGCTTTTCAAGGATTACAGGTATGAAATAAAAGGAATATCATTCAAAATTACCTCGACAGGCTAATTGCGTTTCAAGCTTTCCTGTATCTCCTGGCTTATTCCCCCTAGTCAACGACTGGAGGATAAATCTTCCGCAGGCGAAACACGAAAGCGTCAAGAAATATTTCTGGAACTGTTATACTACCTTTATGACTCGTTCTTGATCCCATTAATACGATCCAACTTTTATGTTACTGAGTCGAACATACATCGAAATCGTTTATTCTATTTTCGTCACGATGTTTGGCGCGCATTGATGGTGCCATCATTGCAGGAACTGCGTCTTTCAAGGTTTGAATTGATCGAAACCGAGAAAGCTAGCAGAACCCTCGAGAACAGGGCCCTCGGCTTCAGCCAGGTCAGGTTGCTCCCAAAGAAAGATGGAATGCGACCAATCATGAACCTCCGCCGGAGGATCCCAAAGGGGAAATTCGGGCAAGTAACACTCGGCCGCAGCATCAATTCATGTATGGCACCATTGAAGACGATTCTTAATTATGAAATGGTAAGTTCTTATTCGCGTCGCATTTTCTCTTTTTTTTCCTTATTGCTAACGGCAGGCGTGAAGTCAACCCGACCTGAGGCGATAGGATCAGCGTTGTTCTCTGTAGGGGATATCTATTTAAAGTTGAAATCCTTTAAACAGAATCTCCAGATGCAGATTCCATCTAGCACGAAGCTCTATTTTGCTAAGGTAGATGTGATGTCCTGTTTCGATACCATACCACAGCGGGGCGTGATTCGCTTGGTGGAGAATCTTATTTCTGCGGACAATTACTTTATTTTACGACACGCGGAAATGTTACTGCCCGGAGATATCCGGAAATGTCTACCCTCTGTCATGACCTCCAAACCCTTCAAAAGATTCTTGACAACCGCCTGCACGATTGAAAATAGTTCCAGCTTTCTGGACAGGGTAGAGACACGGATCGGCTTAGAGAAGAAAAATACGACGTTCATCAACAGCAAGGTGCCCTCGCTCGAAGATAAAAACGAGCTTCTTTGGTTGTTGGAGGAACACATTACGAGAAACATTGTCAAGATCGGGAAAAGGTTTTATAGGCAAACGGACGGTATTCCTCAAGGCTCCATTCTTTCGGCCCTTCTGTGCAACCTGTTTTATGCCGAATTGGAACGCCAATACCTTACATTCGTCGACGGCCGGAAAACGGCACTTTTCCGCCTCATTGATGATTTTCTTCTAGTTACATCGAACCCCGATCATGCGCGACGTTTTCTCCAAATATTCCATGACGGTATTCCAGCCTATGGAGTACGGGTGAATACCAATAAAAGCCTTGCAAGCTTTGCAGTTGAGATCAATGGAAAAAAGGTGCATAAAACCAGAAATGAGAAATTATTTCCCTATTGTGGCAACCTTATTGATACGAGAACACTTGAAGTGCACAAAGGCGGAGGCAAGAAAAAAGAATATGGTATTTCGCTTCATTGTCGTAGCAAATGGCACTATATTGCTAACTACATTCTAGAAATGGCTGATTCTCTTACTGTGGAATATTCACGTGTCCCCGGAAAGACATTTCACCGAAAATCACTCAAGTATGGCGTTTCTCTGGATACATGTTGAATCGAGACTAATCTGAACTCCGCGAGCAGTGCCTTCAAAATCCAAGCGCATGGCATGTTTCTTGACACCGACCTGAATAGCTTGACTACGGTGCTCAGCAACCTTTACGAGTTATTTTCGATTGCAGCGGATAGAATGTACAATTACGCTAAAAGTCTGCCGAGAGGAAAGCAGCCGAAACAGAAAATTATGATCGGTCAGTGGCCTATTCTTAGCCTTGAATCAAATGAAAGGGAGGAGATCATGTAACTTTGACTGGAAGCTCGGGGCGGGATCGGAGAAGAGATCTAAATATGGCTGAAACAGCTTTTGCATTCCAAATCATAGCGTGAGAAAGTGGACCATATCTTGGACTGACGCTGGCTTTACATAGATACTATCCGCGATGTTATGCGTTTGGCGTTTGTTTTGATGAAAAGCAAGTTGAAGCACGGTAAATTGCGAGCAGTCAATTATCAAAACTCGGTCAGCAAAGCCCAGATTAATTGGTAAGGTCTCCTATTACTATATTCTTGTCCTTCCTCGCCGGATAAATTCTAATTCTTGAGATAGGCTTGCGGCAACAGCTTTCCAACGGGCCTTGAAGAAGAGACAATCCGTGTATGGCATCATTTTGGCATACCTGGATAAATGTCTTTCCTCTTCGCAGCCTAAATCGACGGCTGAAAAGGCTCGTATGCAAAGAATCATTCGAACAAATTGGACAAAGAAGTCTTTAGAGATGAATCGAGCCATCTAGTGGTAGATAGAGAGGATTGGATATGAAATAAGCATTGCTGAAATCAAATTGAACTTAAGCATATTTATATACTCATATACTTTTTCCATCTAGGTTGATGGTCCCGGCAAATCCAGGTACCTGTCCGGCCCGGGATGGAAAGCACCTGGCAAATAGTGGGCTACTCAGATGATCAGAGATCACGACGATCGGTGCCTGAGACTCTATTCCTGTTCTGTCCTCGAGATGGTGAGTTCATTATGCAGGGTCTCTCAAAGAGTGTCAAAGAATCATCTCATCTGCTTCTATTATTGAGACACTCTTATCTTATTTATACGACACTTGAAGTACGGTACGAATTCAAACAATAAGGTTTGAGTAGAAATCCTGACAAACTCGCCCACCAGAGAGGAATCAAGTAACGTGTAAAAGTCCCAAAATAACAGCCGCGGTATCCCTAGAGCGGAATCGATTGCTGAAGCTTAAAAGGTATTAATTACCCTAGACAAGAAATCTAAGCGAAAAGGATGGGTGACTAAAAGGGGGTGAGAAGAGCAACGTGAGCGAAACAAAGGAGAAGGCGACTAATTTGATCGGCTTTAACTGTACAGGGTTACTTTTAGGGGACTTGCCATGACCGTCTAGGAACGAACCAAAACGTTGGTGTTTTCCCCTTGGTCCCCTTTGAAGGATCCTCGATCCGGCAATGGACCCAGCCCGCCAGCCGCAGCCTTAACCCAAATTGGATCAGTTACCCTCGTGTTCACGAAAACACACTACTCAATCGGTGGTTTACTTTGGTTATAGCTTGCCCCCATCCACGCTGTAACTCTTCCCGCACCAACACAGCCCTGAATAAATGGCTGCACCCGGTCAGAGGAGAGCCATGGCCGACTCTGACGCTGGCGGCAGAACAACAGCGGGAAGGCAAAAGAGGGATCCGATCGTATAGAGACTGCGTGATAATAATGTAGGTTTTATGCCGGCTGCAGAACAGTAGGTTCCGTAGTTGGTAGAGATTTGACCACAGGCACTTGATTCTCATTTGAACTGCCAACCCCTCTCCTTAAACCCTGAATGTTGATAGCTTCTGGTAATTTTTGAGAGAATCATATGCAAATGATCTACCGCTGTCTATGTCATGATGAGTATTGAAACTAGAATCTTCCCCCCGTTGTGGTATTGGGTTTGGCGGTCATGCCATGGCGCAACTTTCTCCTCCCTACCACCCCCATTATTTAGTCCAATCAGCCTGGGTGCTGGCGGGAAAGATGATGTTCCCGGATCCCTGTTTCTTTTTTGACTCTTCCCGAACAATAGGCTGCCGTCGGGGCTGCTAGGTCTCCACCACCATTGACCACCACTACCATCATTGACCGTCGTTTGTGGCTCCCTAACCACCCGACCCCGGCCTCATTCTACTTCCGCCGGCAATCGCCCTCCTCATCTCCGACCTCATCCTTCATACCCACTTTCGTTTATTTTCACACTTCTCATAACCTCATCCATATCCCGTCAAAGCTTTCGCTCGCTTTTGTGTGTGTGTGTGTGTGTGTGTGTCTGTGCTACTGAGCCTGCCATCTCCAGCCTCACGAGTTTCACTCTGAATCTGCTGACCGTGCCTACACTCGTTTTACGTTTGCGCCCCCACCAATTTCTTTCAACAAGTGACACAAGCCGTTCTTTTTTTTCCCTCTCTGTGTTGTGGCAGTTCTCGACGCCTCCAAAGCCTCTATTTGATATCAACGATTCTCGGCGCCAAACGCTTTTTGCAGATTACACGACAAACTATACAATCGTTAAAAGCTGCAAGAGAAACCAACACCAAAACGCAATCAGTCCTATATTCGTGACAAGACCAAAACCGTGTGAACTTCTGCCCGGGACCAAAATAGGACGGAGAATAATGACACAATGAGCGTCGTTCAGGTCCCCAGCTCACCTCCCGAACTTTCCCGTTCCAAGTCTTCCAAGTCCTCTTCTTTTCGTTCTTCGAGTCAATTCTCCGTCACTGACGGGTATTTTGGCGAGCTCTCCCATTTCGAAGAAATCGGATTAGACGACGATTCGCTTTCGCCCTCTCAGGACCTCCATTCCGACGTCATTGCGCCTTTAGAACGCTTTACTACGACAAAGCGTGCTTCCTTTGGCAAGTCCATGGCTACAGCAACACGAACCATTACCCCCGTTCACGGTCCGCTCAAGGAAATAACATCGGCCGGCCCTCGGGGCCCCGCAGCTACGAATGGCGTCGTTAGAACAAACACGTTTGGCGGCCCGGTGAATGGTGGAAGTCGAACACCGAGAGGGTTGGTAAGCGCCTCGACGCCTTCGTTGATGAGCAGCGCTACCCTTCGAAATCGGTCGCCCTCGCCCGCACCAAGCGGTGCCAATGGGTACTTTGCGCCGACCTCATCAGACAATCGCACATTGCGGCCTTCAAGCAGTCAGCGTTCCTCGTCGCCCGGGCCGACGCCGTCTGCTCGCCGGGGTTCCTGGCAGATGAACAGAAAGACGATAGAGGAGCTGGAAGAAGAATACCATGATTCGGACGAGGACGTGCCAGATGATGCTGTTTTCTGGAACGTGCCAATTTCTCCTCGGCCACTCCAGGAGCGGAGCATTTCTGCAGCCGTATCGCCAGGTACTAGCCCCCCAAAAGACGACTCGGCTTTGAGCCAGAACGGAACCGCACCCACCTCGCCCGCAAAGCCGCCTCTACCTCGAGCAGCGACAATGGGCTCTATTCCGGAGCCAATGCCCTTTTCCCGACCGCGAATCAAGTCTTGGACGGCAGCTTTATCGGACCTTTCCGAGGAAGCAAAGACCCTGACGGTAAAGCTTGAAGCCCGCGCCGAGGAAGAAGAACGAGAGCATGAGCAACAGATTCAGAATGGTGCCGTCGCGCCTCAGCCTAGATTTTTAGATACACGATCCAAGTCGTCTGCGGCCATTGAACTCCCACCCTTGCGAAAGGGAGATGTCATGATCGATCCCTTGCCCATTAGTCGAGAAAAGGAGAAGGTGCTGTCTCGCACGAGACCCAGCTGGCTGCCTCCAAAATCGGCAAAAGAGGAGCGCAAACACCTTAGAGAATATCAACACATGATGGCCATGGCTCTTGAAGCTGGTACGCCCACCCCTCTTTCACTCTTTTCTCCCTGATCAATAAATTAACTTGAGACCCATACTCTTTCCCATGGCTAACATTTTGCTCCGTCAAACCAGAAAAGAAACGTGCTGCCAAGGAACAGGAATATCAGAACCACCGCGACGCGATGAAAACGTCGCTTCTTCGCATTTGGGACCAACATGTTCTGCCGAACTGGGAGACAGCGGTTCGAGAACCCAGGACACGGGAACTATGGTGGCGCGGCATTGCGCCACGGAACCGGGGAGTGGTTTGGCAAAAGGCTGTCGGAAACGAGCTTGAATTGACGGACAACAGTTATTCTGCAGCGCTTAAAAGGGCCAAGGAATTAGAAAAGTTATTTCATACGGGCAAAGACACTGAAGGGAAGGTGTCTCGCGAGGAGGAGTGGTTTGAGGCCATTCGAAGGGATGCAAGGGATACGTTTCCTGAGCTTCAGATTTTCCAACCACAGGGTCCTTTACATGAGTCTCTGGTAGACGTGTTAATGGCATACGCCGTGTACAGACCCGACCTTGGATATATTTATGGCACTCATGTAAGTTTTTGGAGAAGTTATCATCATTTTGCAGTCAATCTCGTGCCCGCTAACCTTTTTTGACCCACTTTGTAGCGTATTGCCGGAGTGCTCCTCCTCAACCTATCACCGTCAGAGTCCTTTCGAACTCTGGCAAATCTCCTCAATCGTCCCCTTCCACTGGCCTTCTTGACTCGAGACGAAAGCGCCGTTCATCGCGCTTACGACATTACCCTTCGAGCCCTACAATACAAACTCCCACGACTCTACGATCATCTGTGCAACCACTTGATGCTTCACCCAGATGCATTTATTGAACCCCTGTTCACTACTCTTTTTACCCGGTGTGTCCCTCTCGACATCGTCACGCGCATCTGGGACGTGTACGTTTTTGAAGGCGACAAGTTTCTCGTTCGAACTGCCGTGGCGCTGCTGGCCAAGCTCGAAAGCAAACTGTATGGAAATCGCGGCGAAGTGCTCAAGGAGATTGGCTGGTCCAGCACCACAACGTGGGATCTTGGCCGCGAAGACGATTTTATGATGAGCGTCCGGAGCGCTGGAAAAGAAGAAGTCAAGCGTGCTTCGTCATGATAACGTTTATACCCTCTTTTCATATATATGAAATTCTCATTCTAGTAAATGCATTCCGAAGCGCTCTCTCGACTTCTTCTTCTTCTGCTTTCTCTCTTTTTCTTTTGGTCTCTTTTCTCCTCTTCTTTTCTCTTCTCTACTTTTTTTTTCTCCACTTTTCTTCTCTCTTCTTTTTTTCCCCACGTCTTCTTTGGTCCAGGGCTTGTGACTCAAAGCAAAGCATTCCTTTTATTTTATTTTCGATCCATTTCACCACCCAAATTTTTCATATATAGGGCACACTTTCTTTTCAATTCTTCTTACATTCGGTGGGCAGTGCGCCACTTGTACTTAATTCTAGCATCTGGATGCCACATTGTCGGCATATCTAGAACCAAGATTGTCAATATAGGACCTTTTCATTTTACTTTTACCTCTTTTTTTTTCTTTCAAATTAGGGTTATGCCACTTTCCATGTATCAGAGTGCTACTCTTTAAGCTCTTGTATTTATCTACGCTCCCTCTTTTTTTATTTCTCCTTGCCAATAATACAACGATCAATTTTCGGACC
Organism: Xylona heveae TC161; assembly: GCF_001619985.1. Lineage (NCBI taxonomy): Eukaryota > Fungi > Ascomycota > Xylonomycetes > Xylonales > Xylonaceae > Xylona > Xylona heveae. The sequence continues at coordinate 2,707,834 of NW_017264193.1, read as the reverse complement.
GCAATTCATTTTAGAAGACCCCGCATCAGCCAAGGATCAAAGAGAAGCTCCTTTGCATTGGCTCTTTCTTCTGGTCGCCAGCATAGCATTCGTCGGAGAAAACGTAGAAAGTCGGCCTTTTCATCACCCTTGAGTCGCTCTTCCAGAGCGTCGAGATCACAGTGGTCTGGTATAGGCGCCGTGCCTTTCCATGTACCTGATATATAACAGAAGTTCAAAGATTCGTTAGCGCAACTTTTGAAAATTAAAGTTAAAAAAATTAAAAGTAAAACGGACTAAATATATGGCTCATGTTTATCAAGGTTCCTCAGGGGAAACGAGGAGGACAAACCATTTTTATCCCAAAACTGGAGGCTCCTTTTGCTCCGAGCCAAAAAGTCAGGAGGTGGCGGGCTTCCCAGGACTGCCTGTATCTCAGCGAGATGGTATCCATCGTCCAGCTTATGTTCGGGATTGCGAGCCCGAAAAAGGTGTCGATGCTCAAACAGATCCCAGATCTTGTGGGTGTCACATATTGTTAGACTTTACTTTCATTTTTTGTTGGCGGTGGCGGGGCGGGCGGGCGAGTTGTTACAGTATAATAATGGATAAATGCAAGAAAATTGCAATAGAGGAAAACAAATAAAATTCGTCACTTACCACCATCCCAACATTCCAAATGTCAACTTTGTAGTCCCAGCTCATGTCCAAGATGACCTCTGGCGCCCGGTAGATATCGGGCATGATATCGCCCTGTTGGCCGTCGGTGCCCAGGCGAGCCTCGCCCAAATCACAGAGAACGGGCGTGCCAAAGGAGATGGGCAGCGGTCGTGAGAGGTAAATGGTACGATCCTCGAGCGTCTTACGCGGCACAGGCGCTTCAAATTCTGCTTTTTCGAATCTGGATAAAATTGAGTTGTCTCTGATGCCCAGGAGGATGTTGTTTGGTTGGAGATCTGTGTGTATTTGAGTTAGTTACTCGCTTTGAACATGTCTTTTAATGTAGAAGGTTTGGCTTTTGTAAAAATAAGATAAAGTAAAGTAAAGTAAAGTAAAATAATATTTTTTATTTCAGAAAAACAAAAACCAAAAAAATAATATAGTTATGTATATATAAAGAAAGAGAAAATAGAAAAAGGCAAAGGAAAGATACCCACCGGTATGTATAACATGTGCTTCCGTGTGGAGGAAATCCAGCGCGGCAAGGATATTCCGCATCGTAGTTCTCACAATTTCGCTACTCATGACCCCATCTGGGAGCAGCGGGGTGAGTTGATCGAGGCTGATCCCAAGAGGCGGATGCACTAGGCAAGTATGAACATTATGTCCATCTGGGCTCTGGGTCTGAAAGACCTCGATCAACCATCGAAGGCAGGACTGGCCCGCATGGTCGGACTGGAGTCTTTTTAGATGATTGTAAATTTCAACCTCGCGGGTTCCTGATGTTGACGACGCTGTGTAGATTTTTAATGCTACATGACGATGGTCACTGCCTCTGTGTTAGATGATTTGAATGTATATTTATATAACATAAGGTAAATGAGATGGGAAAGGAGACGAGATGGGAATAGAGTTGGGTAAAATAAAACTGTCTCTTACAAAAGGTCACGACATAGCCACACTGTCGCGCTGGATCCATAACCCAACTTGCCGACTACTTGATACCGGTGGTTGAATACCTCACCGATGCGAGCCGGGTAGAACTTTTCGGCTCTGTAGGTTGGAATTGCTTCCTCTTCAACCAGTAACGAAGGGTCGATGCTGTCCCATCCTAAACTAGGAAAGATGCGTGGTTCTGAGGGAGAGCGGGCATGAGCGAGACCACGCTTTCTGAAGTTTGTACGAGTAGTAGAAGAGGCGGTATGCAGGGAAAATGAGAGCCTTGGGGAATGGAAATGGGAATGGAAATGGGAAGGAAATAATAGATGGGATTTGTTTGTCAGGGGGTAGAACAGCCGCCTTTTCTCCATGGTGCTGTACTGGATGACGAGGAGTAGGTACTAATTAATATTATCAAGTCTATTTTTTATGAAGTATTGTAATATCTTTTGCGTGGACAGCTTCAAATAAACATGCCCCTACAACATTCTCTTGAAAGTGATATCTTTTAGTAGTGATGGCGACCAAGCTCAACTGAATAGAGTTTGGGAAGTGATGTGCAAACTGTAACGACGGGGATTTTGGCTACAAAGATATGACCACGACGTGGATATTGCCGTTTTAGGAAATAGATAAACAATGCATCGTCAACACATAATCTGTACAGATTCATCTGTATGTGATCATGGATAATTGTGCATATGGTACCATAATTTATCCATAAGGTGGGATTTCTTGAAGGGGACCACCTACGTCCTGTCTGGAGTTTGGTCTCTAACCTACGGCAAAAATTTGATCCGTTTATAGGTTGTCAGGAGAAGAGTAACAGACAAAAGGTTGATGGACACCCTAATCCATATGTTCATACATTCATACGTTTGTCTCGTCGTCGTCGCACATTCGTCCATACGTCCATACGTCCATTACGACGATAAAATTGTTATTTCCCGCTGTTTTCTTGGAGACATTCATAAAATTGATAGATGGCTTCTGAAAAGTCACTATTCCCTCTTCCATTTTCTATTTCCTTTTCATTCAAAGGGGGAGTGTATAGACATTTGTGAACAAAGAAGTCCAAAAAGGACAATGGTGCATAGAATGATAACGATGCTGCAAAAGCATGATGATGACAATTGTTATGAAAAGAAAAGTGACAACAATGAAGAGGCATAACAAAAACGCTAGATACACACATGCATTAGCCGTCAAGTCAAGCATTTGCTGGACGGGGCGAAAATCTACGCCGTGAACGACTGTTCAGAAGGACATGCTCATCAATGAATTCGGCGATGGCGTCAAAATAGCCTCGCTCGGCAACAGTATCGTTGTGGGTGCCTTGTGGGAACGATTTCCAGATTTTCGTCTTGGCGCGACTTATGGTGTAGAGATGGCGCATGTGTGAGGGACTGCATTGTATGGTAAGTACGCGTATGTGGATGTGTATGGGGGTAAAGTGTATATTTGTCCTTGGCACATGGTAAAAGGCTATAAAAGGCCAAGTGAGGGGCGACGAACGAAAGGGAAAAGGTTATGCTTAACGGGAAGATAGAGGGAGGAAAGAGGACAAGGAGTTTGAGGAAAACTTACGGAACAATCTCGTCTTGTAATCCGCTCAGGAAAAGAATAGGTATACTTTCAATTTCTGGCAGAAATGTTTCGCTCGGCCATACTTGGTGGCAGAGCCGCGCGAGGTAGCGCGCTGGAGGAAATGCACTGTGAAGAAACAAGTCAGTTATCAAGATATGGATGATATGGACATGGAAATGGACATGATAGCATCAATGGCATAAAGAAACAAATGAGATATATACCTAGGAATGAGCTTGCGCATAGAAGTAAATGTATTCTCAAGTATGAGCCCTGCAATATCCCCCTCGGCGTGATTTTTCGCAGCGAGCTGAATACTGAGCGCCCCGCCCAGACTCTGACCGTAGATCACAATCTTTGAGTTCGCCGTCTCGGCGCGATTGCGTAGATAGTCGAGTCCCGTTTGGCCATCGATCAACAGTCCTTGCTCACTGGGCGAGCCCGTCGATAAGCCGTATCCACGATATTGTAGCATCAGCACATTGCATCCAATGCTTTCCTCGAGGACCCGCGCGATGGGCAATCGGTGCCCAATGTTGCCAGCGTTCCCGTGGAACATGAGGAGCGTCACATTGTTTGCGAATGAGCGGTTCGATGGCCGGATGAAGAATGCGCTCAGGGATTCCCCGTCCGGCGTGGGTATCGAGAGCTCTTCAAAGTCTGTGATGCCGAATTGGGGCGGGCGAGGCACTTCGGTGCGCGATCCAAGTGGTATATTGCGAGGATAGATTAGTTCACTGGGGAATGAAATGTCAGTGTATTGATTCCGCTGGTAGGTGTGCCACTGATTACAGCGACTAATTTTTCTGGAGAAAGGCCCAAGGGAGGACTCTTTGAAGGGCGATGGGGAAATTGATAATAAGTAACACACTTTTGTTTAAAGTATAGTAATCCGCTGAGCACAGCGGCGATTCCAGAGGATGCGAGCACCGGTAGACGCAGGTACGAAACAATGTTGGATGCGGTCGATGTGATTTGGTTCAGTATGCTATTTGGCTGGGCCCCTGGCACCGCCATCACGAAGATATCTCGAGTAGGAGCAGTATGATGAATACCCAGGGGGGATTATATTGGAAACGTAACCCACGAGATGCGCAGGACACAATGGGGGAGGTCTACAAAGCGGGATGAGCCCATAGCGAGAGGACGCTATGTTTGTTGTATATACGGCAGTTTCGTGCTGCAGGAATAACATATGGTGGTGACACAAGACGCCTCGGACCGGCGATTTTCATAGAAATCTATTCACAAAATATATAAAATTAATTAACTTGTAATCCGTGTCCTGGATGAATTATTGTTTTGTATATTGCTGCTTACGGGGCTTTGTATTATCAAGTGGTGGCGGTGGAAGTCACTGGTGTCTGGGACGTGGGGAAGCTTGGGCCAATGCGAAACGCGTAGGTTGTGCTGCCTCGGACCTCCGACATATCAGATCAGCGACAAGCTTCCATCATCATCACTAAATCGACTATCACCACTTCACCATCTAACGAATCGCCATTACCACCACGACGCATATCGCTTAACCTTCTCCAAACCATTGTCCCAACCTATTCGTCAAGAGCTTCCACTACTCGATAACAAATTTCATCATGATGGACCATCCCGCTACTGGGATGCTCGGTGCAGGTGCGTTGCAAGCTGATTGTATGAAGTTGGTGCTTCTATTGACACTCATTATTCAGACGGCATCCATGTTGATATGAACCACCTGAAGAAGGGCGAGGTTAAGTAGGTCGTCTTTGATATTCCAAGTATCCGTGGTATTTGTTGCTAATGAGCTTTCTGTTGCAGCCTCGGAACATCAATGTACGTCGGTTCTTACCTCCATTATTTAGCATCGAGAGAGCGTTAGGATCTCTCGATGGACCTCCCAATACTCGCATATCAATTTTCAGATTCAAAATACTCATTTGTGCAGCATGGCCATCAACTTCAAAGACGGTGTCATATTAGGAGCCGACAGCCGAACGACAACTGGCGCTTACATTGCGAATCGAGTGACGGACAAGTTGACCCAAGTGCACGACACCATCTGGTGCTGTCGATCAGGATCTGCCGCGGATACTCAGGCGGTCGCGGACATTGTTCACTACTACCTCCAAATGTACGACATTACCAACAACGAGCCCCCGACGACTCAGACGGCCGCTTCTCTCTTCCAAGACTTGTGCTACGAGAACAAGGATATGCTTAGGTAGGGACACACCAGGTTCCTTTGGTCTGTTTTTGGGACATTGAATATTCGTGCTGATGGACGTTTGTACAGTGCTGGCATTATCATTGCAGGATACGACAAGCGCCACGGTGGACAAGTGTACTCGATCCCTCTGGGCGGATCTCTCCACAAACAATCCTATGCCATTGGTGGTTCCGGTTCGACTTACATTTATGGATACTGTGATGCCAACTGGAGAGAAGGCATGAATGAGGAGGAGGGCATCAACTTTGTCAAGGGCGCGTTGCAGGAGGCCATCAAATGGGACGGCAGCTCTGGCGGTGTCATTCGACTGGCTGTGCTTACGGCAAAGGGTGCCGTAAGACATTTATACCTGCCCGACAATGGATACACGGCGCCCGGTCCGTACTGAGCGGGTTGGATCGTCTCTGTTTGTTCGGATTACGCTTTGCGCCTTTTCTCTGTGTATTATAGAGGGATCCATTTTCAATCCTGATGTCGTATGGAAAATATTTTGAGTCTTTTTTCATAAATTTCGCTTGTTCCAAATGCAAAAAGGGAAAATGAGGATATGAGGTCAAGAGTCAAAAAATAGTAGATGTTTGAAAGCTTCAATGATGTGCTTGCGCCGAGGCTCCGAGCGGAGCCGAAGAAGCGGAGGATGACAAGATTTGGAGGTTATATTGTTGCATAGTTGCGCTTTGATGAGTGCCGGTATCCGTCCACTTGTCAATCTCTCATCAGGCAGAGCTCTCTGTGTGATTGTCATGGTAGAGCTCTTAACGTGTAAAATAAATGACCATCTGCCATACATTTATGGGTTGCTTGTTATACTTACAATCAGAGCCGAACAGTATGGATACTCTAAAGATTACAGGACTATCAAGGTTGATTGGGCAATGGAATGGGGGTGTTGGATTGGCCTAGCTGCGACCACACCGAGACCGCCATACCTCCCACACAAATGACCACGACCACCACCATGACAAGAGTTGGGACGCTAGAGGCTGTAGATGGCTTACCGAGACAGCGATGATTACCGGATTGACCTCATCAGTTCTTGTTTGCTTTTTCTTTTGAACGAGATTGTATCATTCTGGGAGTCAGTAGCTGATTGGTGAATGCGCAAAAGGGCAAAGGGGGGTGGGATCCCGGTAATCATTCCTTCTTTTTCCTTTCTTTCTTGCCTTTGCACTCTTGTCCGTGACGAGGATGATGCATCTTGTACGGGTTTTATACAGCATGTGTAAGTTTATGAAAGGTCGGTTTCGGGAGGCGATAAGGAGGAGGATTGTTATCTATGAGATCCTCATCACCCTCGGCCGTTGTACGGCATTAAGTTACCAACATTACGACCCTTTGTTCTAGACCACCTTTGGAAGATGTCCCTTCGTTCCTTATCCCATTTTTCTTTTTACTTTGTCCACACATCACATCGATTCTTCGCGAAGAGGTGAGATGGCCCCTGATACGAAGAATTGAATTTTAAGTTACCTTTGACCCCAAAGGCAACAGATTGACGGGGTCAAGGTAGTGGTCAGCCTCAGACATTTTAGTCGAATCTCTAATCTCCCGCCCGTGCGCCATTCGTGACATTCTATTTGCTGCCCGTGTCGACTGTGTCAAAGACAAGCAATGGGACTAGAAGCATATCCCCTTTTTTCCGTCTCCCCCACCAATTCCGTGCCTCTCTCTCTCCCTACATCAATTGCTGTTGCGTCGACAGGAGATATTTCTCAAAGAGTTGATTTTGACGTTGTCAGCGCAAAAAGAGAATCAAGCTCCATCTTGAGGTCGCTCGCGTGGTTTTTACTGGGGTTCCGGATCCGCATCTGTAGTGGGTTCTCGCAGGGCTTTCCGGGTGGAGCAACGGCCAGAGAGAAGTCCTCCTTACAGTTAGAGTATCTCCTCAAGTTATAACTAGTACTGCGTTATACCAGAGTAACCACGACAGTTATGTTACTCTCTCTCTCTCTCTCCGCTTTCACCACTAAAAATGAACCGCCATCCGGTGGTTATTCATCCCGTTAGACCGTAAGGAGAGACGACGAAGATCCACCTACATAGTAGTACTCGTAGGTAGCCAGATATAACTTGACAAGCTATTCTCTCTTGTCTCTCGCCTGCGCCTACGTAGCCGTATCTTTTCCCTCTGGTCCCCCATTACACGCATTACACACATTACACACACCCACACAGACACACACACAGAGTCTCTCTCACTCGCTCTCTCACTCCTTGGCTACTCCCTTCCCCCCCGACGACCCCCAAACGTGCAAGTGCAGCTAATCCACCAACAATACACACAACCCTTCCTACCTAACCTACTTACCTCCCGACATCATCCTCGTCATGCCCAATCTGCCTCTAATCAAGGGCGAATAATAATAATTACTGCCAGCCTGCATAATCTGCGCCATTGTCTTTAATTCCGTTTATTCTGTTTTAGACTCTTTTACGCGCTTGGTTCCTTTTCGAACGTGGGTACAGCAGCTCTGAGCGAAAACGTCACCATCGAAGCCCTTCTCTGCGCCCGCCCACGCGTGTGTCTAGACCCTCCTCGATACCGACTCTCTTGTTCACACTTGCCCACGTCATTATCTGCCAAAGCATTTTGCAAGTTTTTTTTTTGCTGATATGGCCGTGTGCTAATCAGCCATCCTGATTCTCACTTATCTCACTTCTTCCTCCACCATGCTCGGTGGAAACACGCTGCAGGCTCAGCAATCCACCGCTGAACCCCTCTATCGTCCTTCACACTCGACCCCAACACGACCCAACGCCGATTACTCTGGCATACCGACGCCAGCACCAGCCGGCGCATCACGATCAGCAACATCAGCAACGTCATCATTATCCTCATCGTCATCAACGCCATCACATTCTGGTCCACAGCCTGCCAAAGTTAGCAGTGCCGCCGCATCCACACCCGGCGGTCTGCAACAGCAGTCTCGTCCGCCGTCTGCTGCCCAGGCCCACGGAGGACTCTCCACCGCGCCCTCATTCGCATCTCAACACCCGGTGCCACGATCGGTACCCATTGCAGAAGACCCCTTGTTACAGCACTCCTCTCGCCCGTCGCCGGTGGCCCCGGGATCCGGTGCATCTACGTCCTCCCCGGCAAGCGGACGCGGTGCACCGCAAAGGGGCGATGCTACTCCCAGTACGCCCCGGCGGATCAAAGTGCGGGACTTGTCGCACATTGAGAGCTTTGCGAGTGAAGAGTTTCTATTACAGTCCCGCTCCGCACATGGCGCATGGCAGGGATCAGACGAGGTGGGCTTGCAGTATGAGATTAGCGCAATGCCCGTGACCGATATCATTGAAATGGTAGCTGGCCTCTTGACCAAAATTACCTCCACCAATGATCGCCAACATGAGCATCTGCATCGACACATTCCGCCGGCCGAAGGAACATCAGGCCTCAGCCAGCAAAGCTCGAGCGTCTTGGCTTTTCACGGCAAGAACATTCCGAGCATCACCATCCTGAGCTACCTAACCCGAATACACAAATACTGCCCGACAACGTACGAGGTCTTTTTAAGTCTACTAGTATATTTTGACCGAATGACGGAGCGAGTCAACACGGCTCCTCTTCGGAGCCTTGCTCAGACCAAAGCCGCACAACAATCGACTGAGCACCTGGGGCCGCGAGACGAGATTGCGTCGCCAGCTGAAGCCGGCACTCCCGCCGGCACCGCATCAGTACCACCACCACCACCACCACCAACAACAATACCGTCGGGTGGAGCAGCAGCAGCAGCAGCAGCAGCAGCAGCAGCCACACCTCCTTCGTCAGGTCACTTGGCCGCGCAGGAGAGAGCCGACGCGCCCTCTCCATCAATACCACCGGGACCCACGCCGCCAGCGGATCCCTATAATCTGTCACATTTCTTTGTTGTGGATAGTTATAACATTCACCGGCTCGTCATTGCCGGCGTCACTTGCGCCAGCAAGTTCTTTTCCGACGTCTTTTATACCAATTCTCGATACGCCAAGGTAACGTAGACCATTTCCCCCCCTTTCCACTTCCTCTTATTTTGCATGCAAACACTTACTCAATGGGTGCGTGATGTACAGGTCGGTGGACTACCTCTTGTCGAATTAAATCACCTCGAATTGCAATTCCTAGTGTTGAATGAATTTCGACTTTCTATACCAGTAGAAACGCTAGACGCGTACGGCACCATGCTGGTGGAATTCTACGCCCGGGAAATCATGGAACAGCGGCTCGGAGACCAAGCCATGGAAATCCAATCGCCCACGCCGCCTTAGCCTTGGATGAAGGATTTGTTCGTCTGGAACATCATTTGGTTGTATGTCTGGTGTATCATTTGGCTGTATGGCTGGTTTATCATTCGGCTGTACGGGCTGGGAACTATCAATCCGCGTCTTTATTTCCCATTCTATTATTTTTTGGGGATTTTTTTTTTGCCAAGGATAGAGAGGGGAGATTCTTTTTTTTTAACAGAAATCACAGATATCACAGATATCAAAGAGCTGTTTTTATATCCCGTCTTCATTACCGCCTCATTACCAAACTTTCATGTACAGTTGTATCTTTCGTCCCCATTTTCAACCATTTTTGTTTGATTTAGAGGCCATGATACTGATACCCCCCCTCACTTCTCACTTCTACCTCACTCCAAACTACCGACAGACAGACAGACGAAGAGAGCGCAACTAGGATGGCCCCACCTTTTTTTTTTTAAACCCTTTTTTTTCCCCTTTCTTTCTTTCTTCTTTTTTTTATGTTATTAACATTTTATAAATCCTTTATAAATCCTTTTCCTTTTTTCATTATTTTTTGCTGCTGCTGCTGCTGCTGGGCTTCTAAATGATATCGCGAGGATCTTTTGTACAAGGTATGGTATAGTATTTCTCGTTCGTGCAAAGGCCATAGTGTTTGTTATTCAAGAGATGTTATGTTATATCTTATCAGGCATAAATGTTGACCTGACGTCAGTGACTCAGTGCGTCGACCTGGTCGTCTTCTTTTCTTTTTTTTTCCTTTTTTCTTTTTTGTTCTCCTTTCTCCTTTTTCCTTCTTCCTTCCCTCGCCTTCACAGTGCACACTTGCATAGCAAATACAAATACAATTATAACAACAAGAACAATTTATTATTAAAGTTGTGGTATACCAACTTATTTATTTATTTTATTTGTTCATTTCATGGGGGTACTTTGAATAATTCAAATGCAATTCATCTTCTCTCTCTCTCTCTTTTTTTTTTCTTTTCGAAAATTGTTTGCTCAACACGCTGTCTCTCGAGAGCGGACGACACGGGCGGGACGGACGGGATGGTAAGTCAAGAAAGACAAAGTTAACACTGACAGTATACGTGATGTATAGTAGGTTTTAAATTCTAATACTCCTATGATATCTTAACATTGAAACATTTAAACATTGAAACATTGAACATTGGGAAAAAAAAAAAGCTGGTCTGCGTGGACGTGACGTTCAAACATGAGGATATGAAAAAGTCGACAACGTAAGAGGGGACGCGGGTCAGGTCAACACGAGAGTCCTAGAGCACGATAAGTGTGAATGGAAATGGAAATGAAAACGTAAAGGGAAATGGAAATGCAAAATATGAAATATGAAATATGAAATACAAAGTGAACAAGTTGAAAGGAAGTGGTAGACTGCGACTGAGAGTCTGATGAATTGTACTGGCAGTACTGCTAATAATAAAAACATGGGTAGGGGAAAAAAGAAAAAGAAAAGAAACGAAGCAATGACGCATATATCGCATGCATCATGAATGAGCCATGAAAATGAACCATGGGTTTCGTTCGGATGGAAATAGAGTTACACGGTGCCGAGTCCTCGTCGATACACATCGTCAAGTGCACCGTTCAAGGTTTGAAAGACCCGATAATTCGAGACGCGAGGCTCTAGCCTCTACCAATGAGCTTCAGATGCTCAGGGATCAGAGAACGCACGATGCACCATTACCGATAGTTGAAATGATATAGTCTGCCGCTGCGAATGCGTGACGAGCGATGCGAGCAGAGAAAAGCTAGTAAAGTGATATCTTCGAATGATAGAGGACCAGAAAGTAAAATTGGATTGCTCTACAGCACGCCCATCTACGCTAGCAGGTGTGGAATATCTTCGACTTTCGCAGAGCCTTCAAGGATGCCTAGAGAAAATTTTAGTACATGTTCTTCATGGCTCCATATTGAAGGATTGGTCATTTGAAAAGGAGCCGGGATCGAAAAACGAAACGGCATGGAAAAGAGTGAAACAAGGGAAATGTTCACTTACGATAGACGGCGGTAAGCAAGGGAAACTCATCCTCCTGACCCTTGGCTTTCAAGAACTCATTAACTTCCTTGGCGGTCAAGTTGCCCTGGAGGCTCTGACCGTTGAGCTCGGTGCGCTCGACTTCATCTAGAGCGACACCGCGCTCAATGGACAACTTTGCGCAACGGAAATTACGTCCGCCAGAGCAACTGGTGATAAGATCTGCCACACCAGCACTTTCCTCGGTAAAAGTGGCTGGCCGCACAGACTCGGAGAAATAGTACTGGCCAAATTTCACCATCTCTAGCAGCCCAACGCGCATCACGGCGGCCTTGGCATTGTCGCCCCAGCCCATACCGTCGACGAAACCGGCTGCTAGAGCGACAACGTTCTTCAACGCTCCGCTCAGCGAGACACCTGCAACATCCGATACCATACGCACATGAAAATACGGGCGGTGAAAGAGCAGCTTCAACGAACGGTGGTCCAACGGCGGGTATTCCGATGGCAACGAGACCAGTCTCGGCTTGTACGGAGTGTTGGTCTCAATGGACTCGTCCACTGCAGCCAGATCAACCACACCATCGGGGATCACGTCGCCTTCTTGTGTCGTGTGGACTGGCGTGGGAGCCTTGGAGTCCTTGGGAGGTGGATCGTACGCAACCGTCGTCTCGGACCATTTCTCCTCCGCAATCTCAGAGGCAATATTCGCTCCAGAGAGGGCTCCGCAGTAGATGCCCAGAGTTGATCCAATCACTTCCGAGTGGAGCCGCACTCGATCCCGTGTCACATCGACTCCCTTGATGCAGGATATTCCTCGGGCGAATGGCAGGATATGGCCTTTCAATTGATTGCAGATTCGGTTGATGAATTGGTGAGGAAGGTTGAAGATCAGAATCGTCGAGTCCCTGACGGCGTCTTCGAGAGAGGGCACCGCGATGAGGTTCTTGGGGAGCGCGATTCCGGGGAGGTACTTGACGTTTTCGTGGAAGTGATTGATCAGCTGCGAGAGAGGGTGAGGCTTGGTCGAGAACTGCGATGAAGGGTCATAATATTTTGATTTTTCCGGCACCGTGACTTGCTCCTCATAAACCCACATGCGCACGTCACGCTCAAAAAGTTGTGGATTTGCTGCCGTATTCTCTGCGACAATCTTGGAAATGACAGATCCCCTGTAGTAGAAACCAAAGCCGTTAGTATCCAGCCCGCCAAAAAAAAAGGTCCATGATTCCGTAGCAGTAGGCAGCAATGAGCGAGGAGGCCAAAGGAGACGCTCAGAAAACGAACCAATTGCCTGAACCAATGACGGTCACCTTGTGTTTCTTGTGTGCACCACCCAGCGTTGCCATGTTTGCGTGTTGAATGGAATTCAACGGTTTCAGCTTGATCGGAGAATTTCTGAGAGCAAAAGCCGGCCGACGTGGAAGAAGGCTTGCAAATAATGAGATGGGCCGAACAGATATCACGCGTGGAACGGATGCTGCTTGTACGCTGGTCATGAAAGGGCAGGTATTAAGTAGTTGGCTTTAAGGGAAGAGGATCAGCAGGAACGAGGCTATGATGTCGTGTTGACGGTCCAATTGTGACGGAGCTGATGACACGCGTTGCACAGCGTGACCAAAATGGTCATGAGCTTCTACGTCTCGTAATAATTATATTGTAGAATTGATCTAGGTCTCGCAAACCCAAAATTTTACGAAATTACCTAGGCACTCGGCCCGTAGATTTCCTCGACTTTGTTGATCTCAATTTTCCTGTTCTGTTGAGCTTACCAGTTGTGTCTAGGCCAGCTTTTGCTATTACTACAGTACTGGGGGACCCGCTTCACATGCCCCGCTTGCAGCCGAGGAGCTTCGATGGGGATCAATCGGCTTCCCCAGGGAAATTTACCTGTAACTCTGTAGGGTGGGCTTGTCCCGGTACTCTAGCGACTGCCTCGGAAGCAGGGTCCGCTGACAGCTAGGTAACTTATTGCTTATTGCTGCTGACGCTCAACTGACTACTTTGCATCTCGAACAAATTGCTTTTGAATCGATGTATTTATCAATTGCACATAAACTGCAAACACCAGGAACGTTGAAAAGTATAAAATGATTGTTCAGAAGAGACGCTTGCTCTAAATACTAAAAAATGCTAGTATTTACACTAACCCCAGACCAAGCAATGTGCCTGCCTTCTTAATTCGGTTAGCTGCGAACGGGCGAGCATCAACACCACCGACGACACAAGATGGCAGGTATGGATACCAGCAGGCCAGTAACCAGTGGGCCGGCATTCAGATTGTTCCCTCTTCTCATACAACGTTATATCAATATTGCATTATTAGAGTATTTAATGCTCACAGCATGTGATGGGAACACGGCGTATTAAATTTCGTATCGTGTTCTGGTTTTTGGTTTGACCCATTGCGTTGCTTGCTCGGATTTATTTCAATTGTTCTGCATGTCATTGATTTTCACTACTGAATGTTCCTGTGGCATATTGAATTCCATTTTGCTTGGTGGTTGATCATTAATTTGGCATTCTAGTTGCATATTCTCATGTACGCCTTCTCAGCCTCAAAATTAAATCTTCACCCTCGACGGGCCCCATGATGCCGATACCGGGTTTCAGCTCATCCAGTCGGGGAAATTTCTGGCTAGGACTTGCAGACTTCACCTCGATATCATATCGATTTGCCAACATTGCCATCATAGCAAAGACCTCTTGTTTGGCCATAAAGCGCCCGGGGCACATGGTTTGTCCACCACCGTAAGGCCGGAAACTCGGATTATGTGAGAGTTTCGGGTTCTTGAGGAACCGATTGAGATCGAATTCATTCGCATCTTCTCCAAAAATGCCGGCGTTGAGATGCAATTGCCGGTATGGGATCAAAAGCTTGTTACCAGCCCGCAGAGTGAAACCGCCAACCTGCGTGTCTTCTTTGATGAAGCGTGCAGAAGCAGATGAGTTTGTGAGTCGCAAGCTCTCAAGGTAGAGTGCGTTCAAGTACGGCGTCTTGTTCTGCAAATAGGCAAGATCGAGGGAGCCTTGTGAGTCAAAAGAAGCACGGAGTTCTGCCTCTATGGGACCTCTGATGCTGGGCGAAGAAGGGTGATGATAAAGGTATGATAACATCCAGAAGCATAGCTTGTAAGCATTGGTATTGATACTGAAATCTCATATAGTTAGAATTGCCCCTTTTTTTTCTTGTCTGCTATGCACGGCTCTTTCAAAGCAAGAATATATCAAACTTACACCCAGTATATCATGGCTACTAATTTCGCCATGTCTTTGACCTCGACTCCCAATGCACGCTGCTCCATTTCCTGGGTTTGCATAAACCAATTGGCGCCGGGTCTTTCGTCCTTTGGTAGACTAAAGTAAATCTCCAGAGCACGAATGAGCCGGTGCTTGGCGCCGTGCATATCCTTGGCCAAGAAGGTTGGCAGCCGATACATGAGCTTCCAGCTCAAGCCGTCATATTGCAGAAAGGACTTTAACATATCCGGATCGATTTCCAATAGTTTGTCACCAAAGAAGGAACGGGTGGCTGCATTAAGGAGAACATGTTCGCAGAGATGCAGCAAAGAGATGTCCTTAAAGTCATTGCCTTCGGCGACGACATATTCCGGACCCGTCATGTTGTTCCAAGAAAGATACATGCTGATGTGATCGCAGACGAGATTGCCGAGAGTTTCCATTTTCTCTCCTGGGTGTAGCTGTTGGCGGTAAAGATCCGTGGTCAAATGAACCAACGACTTTCTATGAGGATTTGGACTGAGTAGAGTTTGGCCGCTGCCATCTGAGCCTGGGTGCCAATACATCTTGCCAATCGCAGCCGGAGATATTTCAAACCCTTTCATCAGCTCTTGCAGAAAGATGTCCATTGTCAAGGTTGCAGTATTCTTATAGGCGACCGAGACATCTGCTGGTCCTGTGATGATATACAGCTTCTCCCCCGCCAAATTGAGCGCAAACGGCTTACGGTCATTGCGAAAGTATTCGCGACCAAAAGTAATTGTCTTGAAAGAATCTCGAACGTATGAGACTGCATGGCCTACAAATGGAATCCAATATGGAACCTCTTTGGGTTCGCTCGGGTGAAGCGCGGGGTTGATGGTGAACCTCCAAAGTCGCCAGAGAAGCAACAGCACTCCTGCAAGCACGATAGGATGAGCTCCAGTAAATTCTACCTTTGATATCTCATCCCTCCACCACAAAATATGCTCTTCGACTGCACTAGAAAGCATCTTGAGCGTCAACGTGCGCTAAGCAGAGATTAGGGAAATATTTTGCTCTATATAATGGTCCATGTATTTTGGATGGGGGCTCTTGTTTCCTATGTAGTAAACGAGCATTTCTTCTCACCAAGTTCAGGCGGGACTAAAGAGACAATTTTAGCGCTTACCATTACAGAAAATATTCGGCGACCTTTAAGGGAATTGGATCCTTGTGCTTTTGGTCTAGGCAGGCAGTAATCCCATGTTGGTCTCCACCCGGCCCGATGCGTGTGAGAGGCGAGTATTCCCGCTCCAGCTCTCGGCCCACCCTCTTACGCACCAACATTGACACATCAGTCATAGGCTAACATCTGCTATTACAATCCCCGTCGATGGCTTCCCGTTCCAACCTTGAATACTTCGGCATGCTATCATTTGAATTGCCGGGCTTCATACTGCCAAGCGTCCTATCATCGGCCTCAGGAATCGATTTCTCTATCAAGAGACTGGGGACCCTGACAAAGTTTCATGCCTCATGGCCCCCTAGCTTAAAGTTTTCTTTACAATCATGCTGATCCTGACCCAATAGGAAGAATGTATTTGTCCTGGTATCCTAGAGATGGAATCCTTTGGAGGTATCTGGTCCATTTCGGTATCAGCGCAGTCAGCCTTACGTTGCATACACAGAGCCATGACAGCAATCCCGCAGCTTTGCCTCATCAGCGTGATGAGAAATTATGGAAATAGATGTAGAACCAGCCACCATGGGGGCTGGATCCATCACGCACAAAATGGATGGGCAGCTGGGGGCCATACCCCTCATCCCCTCCTCAGCTTCTATCGATAGTGCTGGCTTGAATTGGCTCAAATATGCCATTGGCCCTCCTCAAGTGGACTCCACATCGCCTTGTAGGTTTTCTTACATTGTGATCATGGACTCACAGCTCTGGCTTGACGTTTTCTCCAACTTCAGATATGCCGTTGGCGTATTTCTTCTGCTATCTTTGTTTCTCTGGAAGTTGGTGAAAATATTCAGTAACGATAACCAGGTATGCTTTCAAAAGAACTATTCAGAGAGATGTATCCTGCTAACATCTCTTGCCACCCTTAAGTCAAAAAAGAGATCATTCAAGTCATGGCTGTCCGGTTATTCTTATATTATTTCCGCTCCAGAAATCCTTCAATCGGGGTTTGAAAAGGTCCAGTCCTCAAGAATAATAGCTGCTTCGTTCGCCGGAACTACTACTCACCTGAATCTCTAGGCCGGCAAACGGCCATACACAATTTCTACTCCAGAGCATGACCAGGTCATGCTTTCTTCAGAGAAGGATGTTGCAGAGCTCCTTGCAGTATCCGAAGAGATTCTATCCCTTCATGCAGCAGCAAACGATGTAAGTTGAACTACTTTTCGTGCAACACCTGAAACAGAAACTTACCTAGTTTCGAACAAAAGCTATTTCGGCCGAAATATACCATGGGAGGCTTTGAGCTCCACGACAACCCCAAGGACAACGAGCCGAACATTCATCTGCGTGTCATTCGAGTAATCCTGCCATCCTATTTCCCGATTCTGCAGCCAATTCTGGAGCAGAAAATAAGGGATACCTTTGCGCATGAATTGATTTCAAAAGCTGGAACAGGTAAGTTGATTTGATCAAAACCGCAGATCTGACAGCAAACTTGGTAATTCGAACGATGATGAGCTTTTGAAGCTAATATGAGTTTAGAGTGGAAAAGTATGAAGGCATTTAGCGGAATTAAACGGATTGTTGCTGCAGTTAACAGCGTATTATTTGTTGGAGAACCGCTTGGTAAGCTATTACCCGCGAAACTGGAACAACACTCATAAAGGACTAAAGCTAGCAATCCGACATTTGTCGACGCCGCCTTGCAATTTCCAAATGACGCGTTCACAACTGCAGAGGTGATTAGAATGCTGCCGGCTGTTCTATCAGCGTAAGGACCATTCCTTCAATACACGAAGCCTTCATGGCAATAGTCCGATTACACAAATCATTTTCACTGACCAGCTCAGACCGATATCCGCCCTTATGACCAGGCGAAGCGCTGCAATCAAGACAATGCGAAATTTTCTCTTCCCGCTTGTTGAAGAGCGCATCTCAAAATATCCCCGAGATACAGATGCTGCAGAGAAACCGGCAAGTATTCGATTTTTTCACGACGAAGAAACCATGTCATGTCAGACTGACTTCTTGATAGCTGGATTGTGTACAATGGCTTATTGACTCAATTCCAAAAGACCGACCGTGGCCAACAGAGAAAATAGTTGCAAAGATATGTGCCCTTTGGTTTGGCTCAGTACATCAACTAGCCATGGTAAGCTGGTCCATCTCTCGAGAAATTTGGGACAAGGCAATCTGATGGATGGCAGACCCTTACCTTTGCATTGTATGATTTGGGCACTTACCCTGAATATGTGGACCCTTTGCGAAAAGAACTTGAAATGCACAACACCGAATCTGAACTTTCCTCGTTGAAAGAAAGATGGCGTGCGTTCGATCGATTGCCTGTGCTTGATAGCTTCCTCAAGGAGTCGGCCCGCCTCCACCCGTCTGACTGCAGTAAGACACCACAGAACCTGCCAATGAGCTGTCCATAAATATATCCGCGGAACAGGGGGACTAACATTGAATCAACCAAGTCTCGGTTCGCCGAAAAGCACTGACGCCGCACATGTTTACAAGCGGGACCCATATTCCCGAGGGTGCATGGGCTTGTGTTCCTCAGGCAGCACTTCAGAAAGATCCAAGTTACTACGCCAATCCCGAAACATTTGATGCATTCCGGTTCGTGTCTGCCCGAGGAGATTCTGGAGACACTCATACAAGGACGAGCAATTTCACCGACGTTGCCTTACCGTTTCCATTCTGGGGCATGGGCAAGCGAGCATGGTGAGTATCCATCCGGGCGTAAGCAATCGGTATTGTGAGAATTACAGCTGAGCTAGATTTGTGTGTAGTCCGGGACGATATCATGCTGCCTGGGTCCTGAAACTAGTTCTCGCACATGTTGTTCTAAATTACGACATGAAATTTTCTGATGACAGGGCATCGCGATCGTTCAAGTGGCGCTCGGCGATAGTACCTAGATCGGACACAACATTGCTCTTTAAAGCTCGAGGTCCGGATGCACCGGGAACGTTGGAAGTTTAGAACGTGTATATGCCACACAGAATAGCTAATGATTGGGCCTTCATTGGCGGGCAAGTGCTTGGCTAGACAAATGGGCCAGGATCTCGAGCATGTGGGCCGGTAAGGCGTGGAGGAAACTCTGATTTCTGGCGCTAGGTAGCAGATATTCAGCTCTTTCTTAGGTGGTCCGAATATTTGGGCTGGAATCTAACTCTTAGGCTTGTATATGCATTCATCTTGGTTTTTTGCATTGAGGCGTTCGAAGTGGCGAACCCTCTGAATGCTCGGTTATAATCTTCAGCTTTAGACGGTATGGAACGCGTAATTCGATGTTCGACTGCATCGTTTGCCAGGGACGGGACGAATGGACAAACTGGCTCACCTGATATCGGCAACTGTCTACCATGTATTCCTGCACGGCTTGATTTGTTAAAGTTATCAATCCTCTTTCAGTTCCTTTTGCTCTCCGTCGCAAGGATTAGTACAATTCTAATCTGAAGACCTCCGCACCTATCATTAATCCTGCCTCAAGTAGTCATTTTTATTGACCTAGAATTACTATCTAACAACTCAATGCGGACAACTTCGGCGAGGTGGCCTTTTAGCGTGGGAGGTTCGGATCTCGGCTTGGAGAATTAGTTCGGGCTGATTAGAGAAGTGTGGGACCCGCTGGGCTCTTTCAAAGTTGTCGGCCGCTCCACGTGCGGCGCAGTCACGCAAGTTAGTTATAGTATTTACTGTGACTAATACACTTGGAGAGCTGGTTAACGGCAGATTGAGCATCATATCAGCCAGGCGATACAGTACTGAAAGTTCACCAACCAGAAAGAACTCGCCCCCAAAGGGGATCGAGATTAGTTCCCTTTAGCTCCCGAGGAAGTTGCGGTCCGGCTACTCGTTTCGGGCACCTCAGCTCTCCGTCTGTATCCACTCGCACTACCCGCAGAGTGATCTCTGCCATGTTCAATTAGTGCTTCACATGAATTTCTGGTCGCCTATCAAAGAATTGGGAGCAAGATAATGATTACGAGGACTGCATCCAGCCCTTTTAATGGGTGTTCATTCGCAGTATGCAGTACACATCATTCCCTCTGCTTCCTTACAGGATGGCCCCACATCATACACTGGGATGGCCCATGTACGCCGAAAATTGCGACACCTGGCGAATTGAACATGACTAATTGGAACTTCTAGGGGTACAGAATATCTGCTGCCTTTTGATCGTTTTAACTAAGGGGTTCATAGGGTGGTTTGGGTTGAAGCTAACGCAGATGACTGGACCGCAATATCAAGAAAACTTAACTACCCACCTAGCTACCTACCTAGCTACCTAGGTATTCATGGAAGATGCATCCAAACGTGCGCCAAGAAACATTGAAACGTTTGAGCGTTTTTCTATGCGCGGTATGATCTGACCTGGGATTATACTTTATCATGGATTCGGGAAGAATTTCCAATCACATTGACCGGCCCAAGTTGCCTACCCTGGCTCAAGCTGTGCCGCAAAACCGCCAAGCGTGAGACATGGGAGGCCATTCCGCTGCTCGTATTACATAGCAAAAGACCAGCCCTGGTACAGCTCAGGGTTTCGCTTCTCAGCATCTCCAATCCAACCTGCCCTAACGCTGCCGCTCCCTTTGTCACGCTCGCATCAATACCAATTGAGCCACATCCCTCTCGAGTAAAGTCCACTGCATCTCAAGCGTGTACAAACTACAACGCAATTCTTCTCATATCTGATTCATTGGCTCGTTTTGTACTGTAATCGATGATGGCTACATCATCTCAGTCTGCGATGGCGGCACCTGCTTCGGCAGGACCTGAGTCTAGTGCAGTGGACTTCTCACACCCCGTGGTTAAGACTCTAAGCTCCTTGTCTGGGTGGCAAGTCATAATCACGGCTTTCTGTTTGCTGGTGGTGTACGATCAAGGTGAGCCGCAACCGGATTTTTCTCCTCAAAATCGACCTCAGTATATAGGGAGGATTGATCGAATTGATGAGAAACTGATTCTAATTCCATTCCGCCAAACAGTCAAATACGTTTACCGCAAGGGAGGCATTGCCGGCCCATCATGGAAGATCCCGTTCATGGGACCGTTTCTTCAATCTGTAAATCCCGAGTTCGAGGGATACCTGGCGAAATGGGCCAGCGGACCTTTAAGCTGCGTCTCGATCTTTCACAAGTACGTCGTGCATTTCAATGAATCTGTTGACAGTAGCAAAGAGTTGTGACTGAGCCCTGCAGGTTTGTTGTCATCTCCTCGAACCGTGACTTAACACGTAAGATCTTGACTTCTCCTGCATTTGTCAAGCCATGTCTGGTTGATATTGCCGAGAAGATACTTCGTCCTAGCAACTGGGTTTTTCTGGACGGCAAGGCCCACAGCGAATATCGCAAGGGCCTTAACGGTCTTTTCAGCCCAAAGGCACTCGAAACATATCTTCCGGGCCAGGAGGACGTGTACGATGAGTATTTTGACAAGTTTTGTGAAACTTCCAGGAGCAGCAATTATCAACCAGTCCCTTTCATGTCAGCTTTCCGAGAAATCAACTGCGCAATATCTTGTCGCACATTCGTTGGGAAACACTTGTCAGAAGAAAGTGTAGATCTTATATCCAGTGAATACTATAAGATCACTTCTGCGCTTGAGCTGGTCAACTTTCCCATCATCATTCCCTTCACCAAGGCTTGGTACGGGAAGAAAGCAGCGGACATGGTCTTGGCAATGTTCGAAGAATGCGCAGCCAAAAGCAGAAAGCACATTGCTGGCGGAGGGGAAGTTACCTGCATCGTGGACGGTTGGATTAAGCAGATTCTTGTGTCGGAACAATACCGGACGAAGGTGGCGAACGGCGTAGATGTTCCGTCTGAAGAAAAGCCCACCATGATATTGCGCCAATTCTCAGACACGGAGATTTCTCAGACCCTATTCACCTTTCTTTTTGCTTCTCAGGATGCGTCGAGCAGCTCCACAACGTGGCTTTTCCAGGTTCTAGCCGACCGACCAGACGTGATGGAACGAGTGCGCGAAGAGCAGCTTCGCGTGCGGGACGGAGACAGAAACAGGCGAATCGACATGCAAATGCTGCAGCAAATGACATATACTCGAGCTGTCGTCAAGGAGATTCTTCGTTACAGACCGCCTGTCATTGTCGTTCCCTATGCTGCCAAGGAAAACTTTCCCATATCTGAGAACTACACCGTACCAAAGGGTAAGCCGACCAGCGAGGCATAATGAATGCCTTTACAGACTAATCGCCAATATCTCTTCTATTCTGGTACTGACATCCATGTTAGGATCTATGATTGTCCCATCCTTCTATCCAGCTTTGCATGACCCAGAAGCGTATCCGAACCCGGGCGAATTTGATCCTGACCGATGGATAACTGGTAATGCCGACAAGGCAGTGAAGAATTGGTTGGTCTTCGGCACAGGTGCCCACATGTGTATTGGCAGAGATTACTTGCTACTGAACATGATGGGATTGATTGGCAAGGCCTCCTTGTTCCTTGATTGGGAGCACGAGGTTACCCCACTGTCGGAGAAGATCAAAGTCTTTGCAACTATTTTCCCAATGGTAAGGTCCGATTACAAGTATTGAAAGTCCCGGTGCTAATATCTGTACCAGGATGATTGCCGGCTGGTGTTCAAAAGGCGGGAATAGAGAGGACTTCTAGCTGAAAAAATCATACGATAGACCCGTCACCCTTGCTTCTAGTCACATGAGAGTAATAATTTTAATTATCGCAGAGGGCCAGGTAAGCAAGAGGGTGGTCGTTGAATGTAGAGAAGACGGTTTGTTGATGGGAAGGAGACAAAAGCTCTTCCAAGAGAGTGATGTCTTCAGGTGTAAAAGTATAGTGTCAATGCGAGATATATTATAATATCAGAGTGATATGAGCCGAACGAGGCGCTTGCCCGAAATGGTGAAGTTGGCAATAGCTCAGAGAGCGCCTATAACTACTTGTATAACCTACAGAGCGAGCGACTCGGCGCGTAAGATGCGGCGTTGAAGAGAGTCATGGCAAGTAATTGCAATATCCAACTGACTAAACGCTGTCTATTCGCTGAACAACCATTGCTGTGGCAGCTCCTCCACCATTGCAGATGGCGGCACAACCGTATTCTCCGGGATACAGTTGATGCAGCAATGTAGTAAGGATTCGCGAACCAGAGCTTCCCAAAGCATGGCCAAGGGCGATGGCACCACCTAATGGGTTGACATTCTCGACGCTCAGCCCGAGTATCTTAAAGATAACATGTTAGTGTTATTCAAGCGCTTACGCAGATTTTCTTGTATTGAATAAAGGGAACAGCTCACCTTTTGGTTAGCCTTGATGACCGCAGCAAAAGCTTCATTGAATTCCCAGACAGCCACTTGCTCCTTGGAGATACCAGCGCGTTTAAGCGCAATAGGAACTGCTTTGGCAGGGGCGACTGGAAAGTCGATAGGATCAACCGCAGCATCGGCAAAAGAGACAATACGAGCAAGCACACGAGACCCAGAGCCATACTTTTCAGCTAGGCTCTGACTCCCGAGGACAAGCGCTGAAGCGCCGTCATTGAATGAGGACGAGTTGGCTGCAGTAACAGTGCCTGTCCCGTCTTTTACAAAGGCAGGCTTTAGTGTAGGCACTTTCTCGAGCTTTAGACGATCGAAACCTTCGTCTTTAGATATGACTATCTCTCCCTTTTTACTCTTGACCGTAACTGGTGTGATCTCCTCGTCGAACTTCCCCGCCTTCCAGGCCTCTTGTGCTCTCCTATAGCTTTCGATGGCAAACTCGTCCTGCTCTTCCCTACTAACATTGTACTTTTTCGCAGTGTTCTCTGCGCAATTTCCCATGTGAATCTGGTTATATACATCCCACAACCCGTCTTTTATCAGGCCATCCTCAAGTTTCATCTCGCCAAATGGTACCTGCTGACTGGATCGAGGGAGGTAATAGGGGACTCGGGACATGTTTTCCATTCCACCTGCCACTTGAGCTTCCGCCAACCCAAGCTGGATGTTTTGCGCAGCAATTGCGACCGCTTTCAAGCCAGAAGCACAAACTTTGTTAACAGTTGTCGCGTCCACCGTCGGCGCAAGTCCAGCCAGAATGGAAGCCTGCCTTGCAGGTGACTGGCCTACATTGGCTTGTAGAACATTGCCCATATAAACATCTGTGATTGCATCAACCGGTACGTTCGATCTCTCTACGGCAGCTTTGATTGCGGTTGCGCCGAGGTGAGATGCCGGAACATTTACAAAGGATCCATTGAACTAGCGCATCTTTATCAGCATATTTAGCTAGAGACGTGCAGAGACAAAACGGTGATAATTACAGAAGTAGTGGGTGTTCTAGCAGCACTTAGAATATAAGCATCTCGAATCTCCTTTTGCGTTGCTGTCGAAGAGCTGAAATGTCGCCGCCCTGCAGTAGCTGGTATTCTAGCACATGATGACCGAGCGCCTCGCCGCAGTAATCGCAGGCTCATCTGGACCTCCCGGCCAGTCATTTTCTATTCACGCGAGAGATAGAATGTAAAGTAAAGGAGTCTTTGAAATAGAACCTCTTTATTCGTATGTAAATGAGGAGACGAAAGCAGAGCGCACGTATGTCTATATTAATGGGTAAGGCAATGGGACGGAAGACCCTGGAATCATTAGTTTAGTTGTGGGGTAAGGTGGGCTTTACTTATGATGCACGGGCTAAGGATTTCCCCCTTGGCTTAGCCGAGGAGCTTGTGATCTGACGTCCTAACAATAATTAGTCGCCTCTCGTTCGTTCCTCGGCCCGCCTAAGCCGATAATGCAGTGAGAGCTTAGTCATTTGGTCGGATCTCTATCTGAGGTCAGCTTCACCAATAGATACAATATTGGACCATATGAGCTGTTTAGGGGCGTTCTATGCCCGCAAAGAGACTACGGTCATCAGAATCTTTGATTTGTCAAGTCATGGAGAGATAATATGAGTTATGCTAATCCTCCCTCTTCTGCGGCCGCATCGACGGCGTCAGCCGGCGCAAGTGGCAGAGTGCCTCCCGTTCTGTCCACCACCGGGATTTCGGGGTTTAAGAGAAAGGTTCAAGCGACGTTTGATGGTATGCATCTCCTTGTCCCGAAAAACTTTCATTTCGAATATTTGATTTTCATGTTTTTTTTTCTTCTCTGCATCTCCTTTTTTGACTTTCACGTGTTCCAATTTTGATTGCTATTGGTCCATTTATATCTCAACGATTCTCTCGGCGTATCAATATCAACTGTCTTTTATTCTTTTATGCTGCTATTTCATTGACTGTTTCAAGCTCTCTACGGTTGAAGGCTCTGTTCCAACATTCATACGCTGACATTCTTAAGAACCCGCGGATCTGAAGCGAATGTCGCCACAGACCTATGCGAGCAAGGTGCGGGTCCAAGACAGATACAAAGTCGTAGGTTTCATTAGTAGCGGAACCTATGGTCGAGTGTATAAAGCTGTCAGTAGACATGGGGATACCAGAGAATTCGCCATCAAAAAGTATGTATCAAAGTTGGGACTTTTTATATATTCGTATCTGACGCCATCTTTGAAGGTTCAAACCAGACAAAGAGGGAGAAATCATCCAATACACGGGAATTTCTCAGTCCGCATGTCGAGAGATGGCTCTTTGTTCAGAGCTGTCCCACCCGAATGTCATCCATCTCGTTGAGATTATGCTCGAGGAAAAATGCATCTTCATGGTCTTTGAGTATGCGGAGCACGACCTTCTCCAGATTATCCATCACCACACACAGCCAAGCCGACGTGCAATCCCGGCGCAGATGATTAAAAGTATTCTTTTTCAGCTCTTGAATGGGCTTCTCTATTTACATACCAACTGGGTCCTGCATCGCGATCTGAAGCCTGCCAACATTATGGTTACCGGCGAAGGCGTCGTTAAGATTGGAGATCTTGGTCTGGCCCGGCTCTTCTACAAGCCGCTCAATTCACTCTATAATGGCGATAAGGTCGTTGTGACTATCTGGTATCGTGCCCCGGAGTTGCTGCTTGGTAGTCGACACTATACACCGGCCGTTGACTTATGGGCTGTTGGCTGCATTTTCGCGGAACTTTTAGCACTTAGACCAATCTTCAAGGGCGAAGAAGCAAAAATGGACTCAAAGAAAACGGTTCCTTTCCAGCGAAATCAAATGCAAAAGATTGTCGACATTCTCGGAGCACCTACGAAGGAAAAATGGCCCGGCCTCGTCTCTCAGCCAGAATATCATAGCATGCAAGCGTTGGCTGCAACCATGCATTCTCGTGGCTCGAAACCTCCTGGCTTGGAAGGTTGGTATAATCAGACTATTAAAAATGCTGGGTACCACTCCTCATCATCCCCCGGGCATGAGGGCTTTGCTCTTCTTTCGGCTCTGTTAGAGTATGATCCCAGCAAACGCTTAACGGCGCGCGAAGCATTGCAACATCCATACTTTACTTCCGACATGAGCAGAATCAGCATGAATTGCTTTGAGGGTACAAGGATGGATTATCCACACCGGAGAGTGAGTCAGGATGACAATGATATTCGCACAGCGAGCCTTCCAGGCACCAAGAGGAGCGGTCTACCAGACGACAGTCTGATCTCGCAGCCTGCGAAGCGACTAAAGGAAGGATGAATCGGCGTGACCATTTGGGCACAGAGATACAATGACTCTAGACATGGACTTTGTCATTCATAGCGGCATTAGCGGCGTTTTATAACATTGGTTTTCTATTGACGAGGTAATTGGCGGTTATAAAATAACAGAATTTGGTTTCTTTCATGCTGTGCAGTCGCTGTGATGTACTAAAAGTCTGACCGCCAGCGCTATGACATGGAGCGAAAAAAAAAGTGCTGAAAGCAACAAAATGTGCTCCGGCTTTTGGGATTTTGAAAGACCACCACCGTAGAGAAGTGTGTGAACGGGCCGTGACTAGAAACTTGCTCGGACAAGTCCTTCAAGCGTTGCTACGCCTGCCTTAACGCCATCCACAATTCGGACCTCGCTGCCTTTTGCTTCTCCCAGCTCCTCAATACACGCAGTTCTGACTATCTCGTCCATGCCGGACATGCCTGCACAGCCTAGACATATAGCTCCCACAGCACCTTTTCCAAGAAGACGCTTGGTTGCATTGATCATCTTCTCGCGCACTACATCCGCAGATACGTCATGCAGCTCTACCGCTGAAAGACCGGTTGTCTCAACACCAGCAAACCGTTTACTCTCGCCACCGCCGACGGAAGAGGTACTGATCTCACCAAAACCCAAAAAGTGTGCAGTGGCGTTGGTCAATATCTCTTCCCAGACCTTCCCTGTGCTGACTATGCCAAATTTCTGCCAAGGATGCATCAAATGCAAGGCTGCCGTCACACTTGATTCGAATATCCCGGTTACTGGCTTGCTTGTCCGCTCACGCAAAATCGGCACCAGAGGATGTTCGCTATAACAAGCTACTAAAAAAGCATCGTGGGTCTCTAGCATTGGCAGAATGGAGGGCACACAATGATCGACGCTTACTACTGCATCTCCTTCATCATTGATGCTCTTCGGGCCTGACGGCGCGGTGAAGAAAGTATATGTTGTCTGTCCAGCATTGTTAATATCCAGCATGTCTACGTCAAAAGGTTTACACTGCGCATTATTCCAGCTGGAGAACCTGTGGCCTTCGCGAAAAGGCTCCTTAGTGGAAGCTCCTGGGAAGCTGAACGGCGCAGAATACAAGGGTTAACGAACCTTGTCATAACCTAGGCTTTCCACTAATGGCTTCAAAGCATCGGTCATGGCCTGAGTGGAATTGGGATTGATAATGAGGATCTCCATTTTCCTTTGCTCTAGATTGCAGTGCGGTATTATAGCCTTCTGTTAAACACGACGGGGATATAGTTGTTGTTTTGTCAAAAATTTTCGTGGAGCAGTCATGGGGTTGTAGAGTAAAAAAAGACCAACAAAGAGCTTCAATCCACCTTAGCTTCGGTTTGACATATGGTGGGGTTGTACTTGGCAAGTCGCGGGGTCTGATAACGAGTTTCGGTTAAGTTATCGCATGACATCTCCAAAACCGCCACCTCCCTACGGGGCCCAAATAATTTCAAAGTGGATGCACTGCTGCTTACCCAGCCGGTTATGGGAGAAGTTACTGTACATCGCTGCCCAATGGTCCCCGCAGCTTTCTAGCTACCTAGCATACAACTCAGCAAACCGCTCTCTCCTGCGGAAGCGCGTCCTTTTATTGTAACACTTGTGCCTGCTCTGATCGAATATTACACTGCGCGAAAGCGTACCCTGTTCGATTATTGAATTTTGCATGAAAATGTGCTGAAGTATCTATGGGATGGCTCGAGTTGACAAACGCGTCGTGTCTTCACGACCGGCTCGGACGAAGCACAGCAGTCACCGCACTAGGCCCTACAAGGTTGTCTTCGAGTCCGTAACGCAAGCAAAGAAGAAACTGCTCACTGTTGTGCGTGATTGAGTGTTGAGTGCTTGTATTTCCACGAAAGTGTCTCAGCTGACTCGATCGAATAGATTTCCTTTAAAGCAGATGCGCCGCCTGGTTTTACCTTCGTCCCCATAGGCAACCCGAAGCTTACACAACAATGCAAAGAATTTTCCAGAGAAGAAGGCCGAAAAGTTTACATTGTTTCTGTCTGAGATCCAGTCAAATTTCTAGGGAATTGGGCGGCAGCTAACGATTTCGCAGGCTGCACCGCAGAACAAGGCGCACAAGAATGCAAGCAATATTTCGCACCATATCCACAGGATTGGGCATCATTTTGCCAGTACGGTTGTGGCCAAAGCGTGCCACGAGCTCGGGTTACATCTCACCCCGTCTGGGCGAGCAGTAAGGTACTCTGGCCAGAGGACACGTCCGATGCAGCACCTAGATGCGCTGGAGGACAACAACGGACCGTCACTTAGATCGGGGCTTTCGCAGAAAAAGATCAATGCTGAAGCGAGAGATGCCATTCGCGATCTATTCCCCAACATTCCGAAGAAAGATCTTCACGAAATCATTACACGTGCATTCAAAAAGGTACTATTGTTCCTGCTCGCGGTTGCGGGCAATCGGCTGACCGTTTGAAGGGGACCCAGAAGGTTGGCACTGCAGAGGAGTTGCCACTGGCACGGCGCGTCCAGTTAGCTGTTGTGGCTCATATCCGGCATGTCTATACCGATTACGATAGGCTACTTCGGACTGACACATACCAAATCGCGCGTGGAAAAATTGAACAAGCCTGCCTCGATAAACTCGTGCAGTGGCGGGGAGATGAGGGCAATGGTGCGAATGAATTGGAAGAGATCCTGCGTGAGGTTATCGTAATTTCAGATGATGACAGCGAGGGAGAAGAGGATGATGCTGATATAGATGAATTGGCGCGCATGGAACTGACTGACAGGGATGCAAGCGTGGAAATCATTTCTAGCCAAGCATTTGCCGAAGAGATGGCCATGAAGCCTTCGTCCAGACCACGGGAGCCATTAACTCCCGAGGAAAGGCCTTTTGCCCAGGCCGCGGAACCCGTTCTTTTGAGTGTTTACCGATCCGCTGCGCCCCGTCCTCCAGACAGCGAGGAGAAGCGCAGACGCCGAATTGAACGGCGTGGCTTTTACCGCTACCGTGCTTGGGATCAAGCAATTGATCGGTATAGAAACCAACCAAGCCATGCTACCATTCATGGATTGGGGCATCAGGCCGATGCTGTTGAGAGGATGCCAGCCAGGATCTCGTCTTCTGGGCAAGAACCTCGGACTCTTTACTACGAACGCTTAGAGGAGCCTGTACTCCCCCGTGTTCACACCAGGGCAATGCCTGCCCTCCGGCAAGCAGTCGAGCCCATTTCATACTCTGGAGAACCATGTGTCAGAGCTGTTGATCCTGCACGAGATGCTATCCATTACGTAGAACGGCCGCTGGTACCCGCCAGGGTCTCACAAGCCGGCCATGACTTTGCTGACCATCACAGGCATCGGACTTTCAATGAACCATGCATGAGTTATCCTGTCCATGAAACTAGCACTTACCAAACTGGAAGTCATGGACCTTTTAGAGCCAAAGAGCCGCTCCAAAGTAGCTCTACCGTATATGGAGAGCCGGTGGACCGCCGCCATGGTCTCCGTGAATCCATTTATGAGAAGGCCCCAACCTGGGAACACCCAACCTCTCACGGCCGTAGTCAACCGCTGCGGCGTGTGGAATATCATACTGCAGACGCTCCTATCTGTTCCATTGAATACGACAGGGCCGGTCCGGCAGTAGCGCCAATTCCAAATGGAGGGTACTTGCCCAGGCACAAAGAGGTAGAGCCGCTCAGAAGAGCATATGTTGAGGACCGTGTACAAGTTCACCCGTTACCGGAACGCGCACCACGAGGCGCACCTAATGTGAGAGAAAGTGTGCAGCTTCACCCTTTGCCCGAGCGTGCGCGGCCTCGGCAAGAATATTATGTTGAAGACCGTTTGCCGGTTCAACCCCCAACGGAGCCTGTCCGCCAGGAGCCCGAAATTATCTATCTTGGCCCAAGTACAGAAGTCTCACGAACACAGTATTGGGTTCCTAAGGAACCCGTTAGTGCTAGACTTGGCCCTGCTGGGTCATCCTACGAAGAGTGTCGCATTCCAGAACCTGTTCTCTCTGATCCTTACCATTTTCGCCGGTATGTTGTGTACTTGTTGACGGGATTAACATGCAACTTATGAATACTTATAGGGCGGCCAGAGACACACAAGACCGCCGGATCATAGATGACCATGTTATCCCCATGCCTGAACGGTATTCTGCCATACCACAACAACGAAGACGTCCCCCGCCCAGACCAGAGGATATTATTATTCTGGATTGAGCAATCTAACACATTTCCAACGAATTCTGTCTATATTTCGAACAAAAGAAGCAATTCCTTTAAAAGCATTTGCATTTATATTGCGGCATACGCGGGCGCTCCGGATCGATTACCTCAGGATATCCATTGATTTTTCATTATCTCTGTCTTCTCATTTTAAAAGCGCAAGTACTATAGCATTGCATGGTCAGAATGAGCTCTAGATTGCGAGGAGTTCTTCAGAGGCGTTATTGTACTGTGGCATATTATTCTTCAAATGTCTAATATATGGGGCCGAGAAACTATTTTGTATTTAGCATGCCAGCGAGGCGGATCATCATTTCTCGGCGTTGGAGATGCGTTCTGCATGTCTCCTTGCGACCTCGGGCACAATTAAAGATTCTATCTCCACTTCTCGATCGATTCCAGTATCATCCGTAGAATCGGGCGTGACGACTGAACCATTGACATGCTCCGCCAGACCTATCTCCGCTTCCCGTCCAGAGATACTCTTCTTCCGTCGATGACGCGGGACGCGGATCCATGCATTCTCCGCATTCCGCGCTACAAAAACCACTTCCCACTTCCGAGTGGAGAGAAGATTGCCAATGACCAAATGATGAGCGTACCGATCAAGGGCCTGCCTTGCCTTATGTACCAGAATCGTGGGATCCGTCTCCAATTTGAAACTGACAATCATGCTCTCGGGCGCCCAGCCATCGACGAGGCGCTTGAGGAACTTGGGCACCGGATCCAAATCCACAATCAGCTTCTTGCTCTGTCCCTGCGCCAGGCATTGCTCGTCGTCCTGCTGGGAGTCCGCGCCAGCCGCATCACCAGACCCAGACCCAGCGGCATGGGTATGCAACGGAGGCTTATTCTGCTCCGACGACTGGATCTTATGCTCGGGCATCCTATCCTGGGGCACGAAAAAGTCCGACACCGCCGCCGCGAGATAAAACAGCCCCGCCGACCGCAGCGGCTGCATCAGCTTCGCAATTTCTCGGAGTTCCCACAAATAGTCCGTAATCGTCGTAAACGGGAGCAGCAGCAGCATGTTGTTGCGCTTCGCTTTGCGGTACTTGCGCAGCACCGAGAGCATTTGCGACTGATATTCCTCATTCACAAGCACCTTTCCTCCGTCCTTGCTGTTGTTGTTTTCTCCGCCTTCTTCGCCGCCCTCTTCGCCGCTTTCCGTCATAAAGTCCAGAAAACAATTCGTCGAGTGGCTGTAGTGCCGCGAGTACGGCAGCAGTGAAAACTGCCGGTGCAGGAAAATCACCGCATATCCGGCCTCCAGGAAATATTCCGCGCTCGTTGCGCCCCGTGTCCCGTTGGAAAAGTTGTCGATGAATCGCACCGTTTGGTTTTCCAGTGGAACTGTCGTGCCCCCCGAGGTCACTAGCACTACTCGTCGCCCTTCAGACAGGTGCCGCTCGATAAATGCCTTGGCTAACGTCGCGTGGTTTTGCAGAGATTTCGGAGGCGCGTTCACGGTGAAGTAGTTGTCTTCGGCCAGCTCCGCTTTGGAGCGGTGGTCTGCCATGTTTGGTAGTGCTTTTTTTTTGAGCGCGAGTTGTTAGGCGTCGTGGGTATGAGGGACTAGGCGGACAGGTTTTAAACCATTTGAGAGCGGCCGTGAGACGAACGGATGGGCTTTGTGCAATTGCTATTGTGTCCTTGTTGTGTGACGCTGAGTCAATCGGCGGGGTGCATCGCGGGTTGCTATGGTGGGGTTGGAAAGGTCAGGGGTCGTTGCTGAGTCGGACTGCAACAGGCGAGCTTGGTGCTCCGTACGTGCGAGAGCGGTGCCCGAGTAAATGCTGACGGTATGCACTAGGAGATACTGTCGCATCATGATTTTCTTTTGGACAATATTATCAGTTCCGTGACTCTGGAAAATTTTAGAGAATATTTTTGGTTTAAAGATTGGAGAGATAGGTTATGTGAAATTTCTCATCTATTGCATGTAGGACAGTCATGGAGAGTCATCTTGTAACCAATCCTTTTCTCATTCACAGTGTTTATCCTTGCCTCTTGCCTCGTGGCTGGTACGACCATACAGAGAACCCAACTTAGAGAATGCAATCCTATATGATATTCCATCCTCTTGATCACAATGGATTTAATTAGACGTGCGGCGAGGCGCAGTCTTCTTTCTCTTCGTTCGAAGCCGGCTCCAGTTCCTCGTGCCGGTCGTGTCTTACCTCAGGACGAACGGGTCGATGAGGAAATTTGTCCATTTTACAACTTCATGGATTACTACCCAGCCAAGCCTGGAGAAATACTCGCCGATCGGTATCAACTGGTGGTTAAAATTGGCTGGGGAACTCGTTCGACGGTATGGCTCGCTCGAGACATAAGAAGGTATAATAACACTGCCCTTCTTCCATATTATTGGCCCGCATGGCTTCAAGCTTCTGACGGAAAACTTTCATGAGATAGATACAAATGGCAAGTTGAACGCTTTGCGGCGTTGAAAATCAATGAACTCAATAGTGAAGAAGCTCAATACGAGCGTGACATTGAAGACCACATTGCCAAGAAGGACCCATTACACCCAGGCTATCCGATGATCAGAACATGTATTGAAAGCTTCGAAATCACCCGTCCCGAGGGAAGCCATATATGTCTGGCATATGAACCTATGAGAGAGCCTTTTTGGCTTTACCAAAGACATTTCAGAGATGACAAGCTTCCCTTTCCGGTCGTGAAGGCGTATTTTCTCATGCTTCTTGCTGGCCTTGACTATTTGCACTCGGAATGTCGAGTCATTCACACTGGTAAGCATTTCTGAATCCGTATTCTACATACAATAATGAGACTAAAAAGTTTTTCAAGACCTAAGACTTGAGAATATTCTAGTTGGGTTCGAGAATCAAGCTGTCATCGAGGATTTTGTAAAAGCACAGATTGACGACCCCATGGAATACAAGATTAATGCGTCCGGTCAAACCGTCTATCGACGTCACAATTATTTTGGGCCATTGCGAAAGCTGGAAAACTTGCCAAAAATCATTGACTTCGGCTCTTCGTGTCGAATTGATAACCCGAAAAGTGTGGGCATGCTCCCTATTCAGCCAGACCACTATCGTGCTCCAGAAGTCATTCTTGGTCGCGGCTGGACATTCAGCACAGATATATGGAATCTCGGCGTGCTGGTCAGAAGTATCCCCGCGTTTGCGCAATATGGACGCAACTAATTCTGCAGACACAGATGTGGGACATACTCGAAAACACCCAGCTATTCCAACAAGCTCATGACACGACTGGCCATTATGATGCCAAAGCACATCTAGCGGAAATGATAGCACTGCTGGGGCCACCTCCGAAGACCTTGCTGGAGAAAGCTGATGCAATGCTCCGGGTCGAATGGCCTGATGCTATCCAAGGCGAGGGAGGCAAGCTCTGCAGGAATGCGCAGCAGTTATTTGGTGGGCCATTTTTCAGTGGAGAAGGCACGTATTACTCAGAGGGTACAAATGAAGCCGCAGATTTATTGACGGCTGCTTACAGGGAAATTTCTCTATCCAGATTTGATACCGGCCCGACAACTCAAAGATACGCTTCCGTCTTTGGAGAAAAAGGATAGGGAAGAGCTATTATCCTTTGTCAAGAAGATGCTTACGTGGCTCCCAGAGGAAAGGAAGACGGCTCGTGAGTTGATGGAAGACCCGTTCCTCACCCGTTCCTCAAAGCTGGAAAAGGCATGGGATAAGTGAAGGTATCTCTATCGGGTGCGGAAACATTTTTTATATTCTCTCCTCTCTTTTCCTTCCTTTGAACTCTCTACTCACATAGATTTTAAAATCGTAGAAACGTAAAAGCTTAAGAGTTTCTTCATCGCCACATATTAATTTTAGCTGTCTCTGAATCCTATCAGGAACTGCAATAATGAAAGACTACCCAGCAGCTGTTTTAGCCCATTGAGTTGCTATTGTAGCGAGAAAGCTAGACGGAGCTAAACCAGGTAAAATCCGGAGTTAGCGTCCCCCCCATCCACTAAAGTCCCGGCGGAAGTTGAAACGACGACCCGTTATCCGCTCTCTTTATCAACCTCGCGAAAACCCCAGATTGATGCAAGTAATCGGATTTGTCATGGGCATACGAGTACCGGTCGCTCGCAATCCTCAGTACAATACGACATTTCTTATCCAGCTCGAAGAATGAATGAGACAGCTTGCTTGGAATGACGGTTTTACGTCGAACATCTCCTTCCTCCTTTCTATCAACTTACAACCACCAAACGCTCTTCTCACGCGATCATCTCTCGCCACATCTGCCGAACTGGAGGTGCTATCGTGATGTCGGCCCTGAAATCACTTCTTCGTCAGAAAAACAAAACATGGACGGCAGAAGACAGTGAAACGTTCAATGTCACTTTTGTTCCTTTCGAGAAGATATTTGACGTCGCGTTGCCCAAAGACAAGGAAGAACGTAAGCTCCATATGTCTCTATGTCTCCATTCATTTGATGACCTGTTCTGATGGCGTGTAGGCTTTCAGCGTCTTTCCGAAAGATTTACTCAACCCGGGGAGGATGAATTAAAAAACTTTTCCTCGTATTGCGACTCCTTTGCGGAAAACAACTTCCTTGTGACTTTCACGCATTTGGAAAATGCAACAAGAGAGGATAGTGATCCTATAGAGTCAAGATTTGCCGTCTCAAGCTTCCTTAGCATAGTCATGGCCGGTCTTGGACTGAGTCATCTTTCAAAGTGAGCACAAGAATAATCTCACATAGTTCTTCGCTGATAAAAGAAAAGAAAATCGGTCCAGTCAAAAGTACGTTGTTACATTGAGTCACTCAAGACACATTGCGCCGTCAAAACGGATGGGTACATATTTCGGTCAAGCACAGTACCAACGGGGGCAATTTCACCACCACCACTTCCTCTCACACTTCTGGTGGGTTTGAACAGCTTCATATTACAAATAAATGCTAACAGAGAATTGCAGGCCCAAGAAAGCAAAGATGCGCCACTCTCCGCTACTGAGATCTCCCAGATTCTCATACAAGCATATCTCGCTTACGTAGATGCGCCGAATCTCCAGAGCTACAGAGCATTTGTTTTACGCATAGCAGGAACACATCTGTCTCTCACCACTGCACAATTCTCTCGCCCTTACATAGAGTCTTTATTGCGAGATACACCATTGGCATCGCATCTTCTGATTTCCCATTCACATTCATATGAACTTATAAATGTCAATGACAGAAGGGAAGCTTTGAAGCTCATTTCGGCAGTCTTGTGTTCTTTTCCCACTAGCGTTCCTTCCCAGATCACTTCTTAAATATTTGCTGCAAGAGCCCTACTTCTGCTTCGCCACTTCGGAGGTACTCGAGGAGGCCAATGCAAAGTTTCAGAGCACCCTCTCTTCCATCCCTCTCCCTTAGATTGAAGGGAGAGGAACGCCTCACCCAAGCCGTTTCTTCCGCTGGCACCAGTCCGCTCTTGACATGCGACAGATAAGCGGCATCGAAACGAGCGGCTGACAGTCTGAGAACGGCTCCGTGAATACTAATAACAAATGACTCTTGGTCATTTGTTTTACCGAGTTGCTCGTTGTGGTTGATGGCTTGGGCCAAAAGCTCCGCGACTTCCTGAGCCAGGACAGTTGCTGAATACTTCTCATTCTCTCCTCCAGGACGACGAATGTTGCCCGCGTGACGTCGCTTAGCCTGGCGGAGGTTAGAACTGATACATGGCTCCACCTGGAATATCTACTTACCTCGAATGATACTAGTGGAACTGTTCCGTATCTGTTGGAGCCTGTATATTGACCCGATCGGATGAGATAAAGGCCTCCGTCATTCCTTACTGTCACAGTGTTCTCCCCACGCTGCAATTTCATATCTGTGCTAGTTACGTTTCTGCTGCCATTAGTTATTTATACCACATTGAAGGACAAGGAAACGTACGGTCTAATTCGATAGTTGATACTATTATACTCCATGGGTTTATGTTTCAGAGACGCGGTAATCGGGTTGAAAAGTCCGAAAAACATCTGCCTTGAGGCCTCTTCGTCCTTGTCTTCGGCGCTGGAAGATGATAGATCACTCTCGGGACTGGGGTTTCTCATCGCACCCTGTGTTCCGGGAATGTGTGCTGGGCGTGTCGCGATTGCCTCTGAAATTAGACTGAAGAGACCGAAGAATCTGTTATCACTGTACGGGTCCAGCAGGTCCACAGATCCCTTTAGGTCATCCTCGGAAGGTGCCCTGATTGCTCGAACCAGCTCCGAGTATGCTTAGACTAAGAGTCAGCTTGCTATTATACATTATAGCTATTGACTTTACCTTGGTGGTGGTCGGAAGGGATAAACTGTGACGGAAACAACCTTTCGAGAGCTAGGTTGTCTAAATACGCCACTCGAAGTGCTTCAAGGTGTTCTGACCTCCATTTCGACCCCGAGCCCTTGGATAAGGAGATGTTTTGATCGTCCCGTTCATCATCGAGGTGGGTTATTGCGTGGCCCAATTCCTCGGCTGTTGGCTGGAATTTCATCTTGAATGGTGCGTGTTTGATTATAATAAAGGTTTATCAGAGTTACAACATGTAAAATAGTTGCAAGTAATTAGAGATTCAAAATAAGTAAAATAGATGGCTATCTAAAATAATGAACAAAGTGGATGCAGGACGAAGCAATGTTGGATATATAAGTGGAGCGGAGAGGGGGAAAAAACACGTGAGCAAATACACCCTTGCTCGAAATCATTTATCCATGTTCACATTTTTATGGATGGTTCAAAGATATTTGCATTGGTGCAAAGGCAAGTAGCTGAGGATGTTGAGAAGAAATGGTACGAAGAGCAATGGCCTTATCGTATTCAGAGCTTATATAGTCTGCAAATGTAACAGTGACTACCCAGCTTTCTGTTGCCTTGACTGCTTCGTCTTCTTCACTTCATATAGGTAATATCTACTGCTGTTGCCTCATCATCTTGAATGAAGGTCATTCATTGGGCATTGGCAATCACAAGCTTTACACAAACATTTCATTGTCTATATTCAGGCTTACTGAAATTTATGCCTGTCAAAGCAGATTTCTTGGTTAGATCGGTTTCTCAAAAAGTAACGGGAAGTTAGGTTAGTTACGCTTAATACTGTCAATTTAGTCTGAGCCCGGGCCAAAGCACAACACCGTCCAGTAAGGGGTAGCGGATCCTCGCATCGAGAATTATGCTCTGTACATAAAGTAATACGCTGGATAAAGTACAAGGTAAGGTAGGTAAGTTAGAGGGTGGAATGGTTTCAGCTGGGCCGAGGTACCGAGTAGCTTTCTTGGGCCGAGGCACGTTGTGCAGGATTGGTCATAGGAACTGCAGAAACTGTGAGTGGCCGAGTGACGACGAAGGCGGCATCGGGTAAGTTAACTTGTAAGTTATGTATGGTCTTTTATTACTAGGGCGACCGAAATATTCAGCTTTCTTTAGCTAGGAATTGCGGGGCCCCACGTTTTTACGCACGCCGACTGCCGACTCTAAACGACTCATGACCGTCATCACCTATGTCGGGCACTTGTTTTCCGCCCAAGGTATACTCCGATAGAGAAGCATGTGAAATGAACCCTCGGTTGCTCCCATTCCGTTTCTGCTCAGCCCCATAAGCCGAAACATTTTGCAAGCTACTTCTTCAGCAGCGCATAGATCTTGTCTTTCTTTTCGACTTCATTCTTGCTCTCATTAGTTCGACCAGTCATTGTTCCCTCACCATTTATCCTCCATTGTTGGAAAAATGTCCCAGACATTCTCCAAAGACGACGTCTCGTCGCACAATAAGCCAGACAGCCTCTGGATCATCGTCGACGAGGATGTATATGATGTGAGTAAATTCCAGGATGAGCATCCAGGTATGTCTGCAATCACATTACTCTTTGTAAACGTGAAAGAACAAATATCTAATTTGCGACTGGCAGGTGGAAAGAAGAGTTCGTTATGAATATGCTTAAACTCCGAAATAGGAGTCTGGTTATATTCCGGCTAACCCTTAAATTAGTCTTGCAGCGAGTCGCTGGAAAAGACGCTTCCAAGCAATTTTGGAAGTATCACAATGAGGGTATCTTGAAAAAATACCAGGGACAGCTTCAGATTGGCTCTCTCGACTCCAAACCCAAGGTGGAAGCCCCGCCTACTCCGCCAGCAACGCCTCCAGCAAAGGAGGACACTGTTTCCCCCGAGTCCGCAGGACCAGCTGCTCCCGAACCGGCGCAGACTGTGGCGGAGGTAGGAGAGGCTCTGGATCCTTTTGGCGACCTGATCCCATATTCGGATCCTTCGTGGTATCAAAGCGTGAGTTTCCGCATCTCGCTAGCGGTCTAAATTCCACTTGCTAATAGAATATCTTTTCCCAGTATTACTCGCCCTACTTCAATGAGACACACGCCGCACTTCGTGCCGAAGTTCGCGAATGGGTCGACAATGAGATCCAGCCCTACGTGACCGAGTGGGATGAAGCGAAAAAGGTCCCCGATCATATCTACAAACAAATGGGTGAGCGCGGCTACCTTGCCGGACTTATGGGCGTGCACTATCCCACGCACCTCACAAAGAGTCGTGTGAAGAGCGTGCCTCCAGAGAAATGGGATCTTTTCCATGAGATGCTTTTTACAGACGAGCTCTCGGCTGCTGGTAGCGGAGGTCTTGTATGGAACTTGATTGGCGGCTTTGGCATCGGCTGTCCGCCTCTTGTGAAGCATGGCAAAAAGGAGCTCATTGAGCGCATTGTGCCCGGTATCCTCAGCGGTGACAAGCGCATTTGCTTGGCCATTACCGAGCCCGATGCGGGAAGTGACGTTGCCAATCTCACCTGCGAGGCCAAGCTATCCGAAGATGGAAAACACTATATCGTAAATGGCGAGAAGAAATGGATCACCAATGGTATTTGGTGCGACTACTTCACCACTGCTGTTCGGACCGGCGGTGAAGGCATGGGCGGCGTCAGTGTTTTGCTCATTGAACGTGCCTTTGAGGGTGTAAGCACTCGTCGTATGGACTGTCAGGGTGTCTGGAGCAGTGGAACTACGTATATTACTTTTGAGGATGTCAAAGTTCCCGTTGAAAATCTCATTGGGCGCGAGAACAAGGGTTTCAAAGGTCAGCTTCCCCGCTCCTTCTCAAAACGTAGAAAATATACTGACGTGTTGCGAATCAGTCATCATGACAAACTTCAACCACGAGCGTATCGGTATCATTATTCAATGTATCCGCTTCTCGCGCGTCTGTTTCTCCGAGTCCATGAAGTACGCGCACAAGCGCCGCACTTTTGGCAAGCGACTCATCGACCATCCCGTCATTCGCCTCAAGCTCGCCCACATGGCGCGCCAGATCGAAGCCTCGTACAACTGGATGGAAAATCTCATTTACCAGTGCCAGCGCATGGATGAGACAGAGGCCATGCTCAAGCTCGGTGGTGCTATTGCCGCCCTCAAAGCTCAATCGACTACCACGTTTGAGTTCTGTGCTCGTGAAGCTTCCCAAATTTTCGGCGGCCTCAGTTACTCCCGTGGTGGCCAAGGCGCGAAGATTGAACGTCTCTACCGTGATGTTCGCGCGTATGCCATCCCTGGCGGTTCTGAGGAAATCATGCTCGACCTTAGTATTCGACAGGCCCTGCGTGTGCACAAACTCATGGGTATGAAGTTATGATCGGAATGTTTTATTTTTATTTGTTTCTTTTTCTTTTAAATTCTCTCGTCTTATATATCATTTGATTTCAATGTATTTGGTCAGACTATTTGAGTATATGTTTTGGACTTTTCGACATATGAGAAAGAATTATAGCTTACAGTTGTTCACTTTGTTACTCTGATGTATCATTACAATACTATCTACTTTCCATTGGAACAGACACTTGGTCATAAGAACAGCGACATGGGCTCATGGCTCGCGAATCGAGCAACTCTCCTTTATATGTATTAAAGTAAACTCAAAAAAAAAATTATACGTATCTACCGTATATTCGCCAACTTTTCATCTCATGCTAATTTTAATTCTAATGCAATGTGGCTATCCAACTAGGCTCTGATACTGTGTACGTATAAAGCAAAAAATTTTAGAAAAAAAAAATAAAAAAGGAAGGAAAGAATGAGAATAAAATGTAGGGGAAAACCAAAAATAATAAATAAAGAAATAAATAAATAAATAAATAAATAAAACCCAGAATGAAAATGACGAAAATGAAGAATAACCATTTTTGAAACCTATTGGAATTCTACACGCTCAAGGCCCAACTCGGCCACATTAACTCATATCAAGTACCGACACAGTCAGACTTCTGGCCAGGACTTATCCACTTCATCTTTCCAAGCCTTAAGCCCGCCCTTGATGTCGCCAATATACCGGTTCCCGCCCTGTGCGAGGCCCATTTCCTGAAACCGCCTCACAGCCAGCTGCGAATCGTTGCCAAGACGGCAAATCACGTGGATTGGGGCGTTTGAAGGGACATTTGGAAACCAGGTAGCATCGTTACCTGCCTCTTGCAGATTCTGCGTATTCTGCGTATTTTGCGCCTCAACAGAAGAAGAAGTAGGAGTAGAAGGAGAAGGAGAAGGGGAAGGCATGCGTCGAGACTCTGCGACGATAGTCGAATACGGGATGTTGATGCTGTTATCGATATGGCAGATATCATACAGTACTTTTTCTCTCACGTCAATTAGAACGCCCTGTTCCTTGCCAGTGTTGCCGGTCTTGCGAGCGTTGTTGTACTCTGTTGCGGTTACTCTCTCGTCTGCGGCTAAGATATTCACGGGTTTAGTCACGCCGCAGAATTGCACGTAGTCAAGGGAGCCCGAGGAAAGTGACTCTTTGGTAATACAGCCTGACTCTGGAGAAAGTGCGGAACAAGCAAGACAGTTGGCACGTCGGGAGCGAAGCCGGATGCTGCGGAACGGAGGGGATCCGTATGCTGAGAATAAAAGAAGACTGGGCGTGGGCTTTTCAGGAGACCCGCTTGCAGAAGAAGAAGCAGCGCGGCGAGTGATAAGTTTAATAGTCTCTAACGCTTGTAACACGCCCATTGTGCCCACTACGGGTCCGAGAATGCCGCCTTCGCCGCAGCTCACGAGGCTTTCGGCGGGAGGAGGTCGAGGAAACACGCAACGGTAACATGGACCCCCGCTGGGATCGCCCCGGGGTAAAGGTGGGTCGTTGAGGACCATGAGTTGCCCTTCGGTTTTCAAGGCAGATGCGGATACGAGAGGCTTGCCCAGCAGCACGGCCGTGTCGGAGATGAGGTAACGAGATGTAGGGTGGTCGGTGCAGTCCAGAATCACGTCGTATTGTGCGAAGATGTCGAGAGAGGTAAGTGGGGTGAGGTGCTCGCGGTGGGCGACGTATTGTATTGTCGGGTTGAGTCTGTATGATAAGATGTTTGAGTATATATATATCGAAAGGCAACGGGGAGGGTGTTTAGGGAGGAGTTGAGATCGTACCCTTTTAGACTTTGTATGGCGCTGTCTACTTTCCGCATATCCACCTTGTGCGTCCCGTGGAGTATTTGCCTGTGCAAGTTCGAGACCTCAACGGTATCGCCGTCGACGAGGCCGAGCTTGCCAACCCCTGCGCCAGCCAGGTACGCTGCTGCGGGACATCCAAGCCCTCCAGCGCCAACGATCAGGACTGAGCTGGACTTGAGTTTCAACTGGCCTGTGTTTCGGAAGAAAACGGGTTAGTTTATGGGAGGTAGTGGTGAGGTCGCACGTGGAAGTTGAACGAACCCTCAAGACCAATCTGAGGCAGAATCATTTGTCTTCCATAGCGCTTGTACTCGTCTGCTGCGAGCGGCCATGTCCATCCGTCGGGCGTGAGACCGTCGGTTGAGTCAGGGTGCGTGGGGGTTTCGAGGCTCGGAGATGGACGAGCATTTGCGGCGGCGAGATCAGACTTGAGCTCGGATAATTCACGCTCCAAGCCTTTGACTCTTGCTTGAAGAGAGTCAATACTCTCCTGGGTCGTGTCTGCGCTGGCCATCGTGAGAATTTGTTGTTTGTAGCGGAGAAACGTCGGACGACTTGGCGTTTACTTTTTGCCTGTGAAGCGTGCTTATCGATAAGACGCGATAAGATATTTTCGATCTTTCGATCTCTCACATTCAACACAAGAACACATTTCACTCAATTTCCAATTCTTCGCTGTGCCAAAACCCCTCCTTTGTTGAGAATGGTAAGTTTATTCAATCAAAACATTCTAGCGTCATGTAATTTGGATACTGAGATTCATATAGGCACCCACAGCTGGAAAGCGATCCTCCATCCGAAGCCGGGCAGCGGCGAAGACCAATGCAGCGGCCGCCTCAAGACCCGTTGCGACAGCTTTTGATACGGGATTTGCAAACACCAAAAAAGACAAGCGCACGATCAAGCATTCTGCCTTTCTGTCAAAGATTGAGAAAGCCAACTCTAACACCAAGAAGCGCAGACGGCCATCCAAGAAGCTGGTGGCGGACCTTGACTCGCTCGTCAGCGCCTTGCCCGACAATGACGATGACGAGGTGCAAGATGAGACTGCGACAGCGCGGATACGTCACAAGAGTTTGAAGTCCAGACCTGGTGCTATGAAGCGCAAGGATAAGCTGGAGAAGATGGAAATGGAGCGGTTCGCAAGGAATATGGCACAGATGGTGGAGTCTCGGCCAAACCAGCCTTCATCTAATGATGCTGCTTCAAGCGTCCAGGCTGCACCGACACCATCTACTACCTCAGATA
Source organism: Xylona heveae TC161 (assembly GCF_001619985.1). Lineage (NCBI taxonomy): Eukaryota > Fungi > Ascomycota > Xylonomycetes > Xylonales > Xylonaceae > Xylona > Xylona heveae. The sequence continues at coordinate 2,664,368 of NW_017264193.1, read as the reverse complement.
GATGGGCGGCGTTGCGTGGATTCATCTCCCAGACGATGGAGCAGAAGCCGGAGTTCAAGACGGCATGATGCGTCCAAGCTGCCTGCGATTGGGTAGAGCGACCATGGTCTGGCAAAAGAGAGCACTTGGACTGATGCATGTTTGGGAAAGGAATGGAGTACGCTCGAGATGAGCGTTACGAGGGAATTGCATGATTTCTGAGGCGTCATGAATGGAGTTTGTTGATTGTTTTTTTAAGCTAGTTCGGACTTTTCCTATTTATATACAGACGTGATAGATGATTGTCTTTCATGTCGGACAATTCATCGTAATGGATACTTTTGAAAGACGTATTTTTGAATCCACAGGAATCGGTGACAACTGTAGGGTCTGAAATCATATTTGTTCTGGCATCTTTTCAAGGATTTCAAAGTCATGTATGAGATATGGGGTATGATTTGCAAAGGACAACTTGGAAATACCACATAATGAATACAGGAGACAATTCAAAATCATATGAATTATTCATAATATAGGATTCTGCTCTTCTCTTGTGATGGACATAACATTGCCAGATATTCACAGAAAAGTAAATGCCATACGGCTCCGGCTAAAGTTGCCCAGCGTAGCGAGAAGCGCCGACCTTCGCTAAGACTTTCGGCAATTATGACGATAACCACGGCGAAAGAGCTCCGTCAAGCCTCGGGGAGGATCAGGCATCTAATAGACAACTTCAACTCTCCGCAATCCAAACGATCAACCATGTTGTGCACGACATCTGCATCTCCGCTGCGTGCGGCGGTGCTTTCAAGCAGAGTTCAATCAGCACCATTCCAGTTTTCCAGCGCTTTCTCTACAACCTCACGGCCGTTTGCTCGGAAATTTCCCGTTGAGCGGTCACCCGCTTCCATCACCGTCCAACCATGGTGCTCTACGGCGACGTCGTTCTCCTCTTCTGCCAACGTCACGCCAGTCAGAATCTTGACCAGATATGCTTCCTCGTCTTCTACCTCCACCTCTGCGCGATCAACGTCTTCCGCCTCCACTGAACCTGCTGAGGGCAAGCTCGATTGGAACACCTTTCTGCACCTGCGCAAGGTCCGTCGGCGGTATAATCTTGCTGCATCTATCGGATCGTCAATTACTACAACGATTGTCGGCATGTCGGTCCTCTCTCAGCAGGATCTAGATCTCCTCAATGGGCAATACTTTGGCCTGGATCCATTTGTGATATTGGGATTGGTGACTGCTGGATTCGGAGCGCTTGGATGGCTTGCCGGCCCATTTTTGGGGAATGCCATCTTCAAGATCGCCAAGAGCAAGCAGTCGAATCAGTTTGCAATTGTAAGTTTTGAACGGCATCTCTTTTGACTGGCGAGACATATTGTGGAACGGAGAGAGTGTGTGCTAACAGGAATCTTCCCCTTCTTCCGCCACGAACAGAAGGAAAAGGAATTCTACAACCGCATCAAGCGTTACCGGGTTGATCCTTCTTCCCAGTCCTTCTCCAACCCGGTGCCGGACTACTACGGTGAAAAGATTGGCAGCGTTCAGGGTTACCGCCAATGGCTAAAGGACCAGCGGGCCTACAACAAGAAGAAGCAGTCTTTCTTGTAAACTGGAAGTGCACTTCAATTCTTGTGAAATGTTTTGGAGGATCAATGGTTTGGTCGGGGTCAGGTGTTGCACCTTGCGTTGAGAGCAGCAGTCAGCAATTGTTGAATCATTTTGATTTGTCCAAGTTAATGGCGTTTTTTCCCTCTTGTTTCTTTATTCAGTTGTTTTAAGCTCTCATTGTACAAAGAGCATGAATCCATGTAGGAGAGCTTGATAGGACGAGCATTTGCGGGGTCGACAAGGGCTTTGATAGGAGACTCTCGTGGCTCTCAGCAGCGTAGCTTGGCGCCAGAGCGCCTGAAGTGTAAGAAAAGAATGATATTCAAATTCCACTCCTGCAGATAACAATGTGACGTGCAAAACGATACAGGCGATTGGAGAATTTTGGAGGATGCACCCCGCAATAAATTTTTCGTTGGCATACATGGCAGCTTCACAGTGACAATTCATACATATGTAACACCAACTTGCGCTGCTCATTTTCAATGCTATAAGCCACCAAACATTTCCGATCAATACTTCTTGGGAGCTCTCTCATGATCGCAAATCTCACTGGCCGTGGTCGACTAGGTTTGATGTCCAGTTCCGTTCTGTGGCATATACAGTGCATACTGTGAGCATGTGACGGATAAGACGTTAGCATTGAGTGAGCGGGCACAAATAGGCACAATGCCGCGAATGCAGGCTCGCAATTGAATCGAGGTTCCGATTGATCAGCTTATTAACGAGGAGATAGATCTTCCCCTGGATCCTGCAGCATCACATGTGCTTTTTATCGGTGCACTGGATATGCAATGACAGCGAAGAAGTTGGCCGTTCCTCGCCCCACTGGGGGTGAGCAAGGCAGCAATGGTAGCGAGGCGGGTGTGCCCGATGTTGGTTGTGTTATTATTATCCCCCAGGGGGCTTAGCTTTGGCGAAGGATGAGCTTATTACTGTGTCGCTATTAGTTCAAAAGAATTGAATGGGTGACATGAACTCCAGCCGCGTGGGCGGTTGTTGTCGTCTCGTTTAAGCGGTTCATCTCTACCTCTGTCCGTTGACCACGTCAGGTCCACAGATGGGCGAGATAGGTAGAGGATGCAAAGACTTCTCGAGCGAGATGAATTTGAGACCAAGGCCCACTTCCTGACCTCAAAAACAATTGACTCCGTGAATCCTCAAAAAGCAATTTTTCTCTTGAATAATCAAAATTCAAGTGTCGAGACCAAAATAATTTTTGGCTATAAGTGAGCAACTTGTATACGAAGCGCTATCCCACACCCTTGACAGACGCCGCAGGGGCCAATGAAGTGTCATAGCCGGGGGCCAACCACCTCCAGCTAGCCGCCAAGTTTCCCAGTGACCTAGTCACTCCACCGACCGCCTTCGTCCAGGACTACGCCCCATTTCGATAAAGAAATGCCGTCCAAATATCGAGAAAAGGACATGAACGGCGAGAAGAGCCGTCCAAAGTCCTCTCATTCATCGCGAAGACCATCTTCGAGCACCATCAAAGACTCTCACCGTCGATCAGTTGCCCACAAGAAATCAATCACCTCGGACACGCAATCGAGCATTCACACCCCCGCCATGTCAATTCCGGAGCTTGGTAGGCGTTCCTCGATGACGTCTTCTTCGTACCCATCATTCTCCAAAGCACACAGCAAAGAATCAGTTCGGCCCGGTGCAGCACCATATACACCCGAATCGACCGCCTTAGATGGAAAGACTGGAGACAAAATCAAGCGGACTTCTTCGTCAAAAGAACAATCGAGACAGGCCACCAGAGATGAAGCTCCTCCCAGCCCACCGCTTACTGCTGTGGAGCCGGATGGGCCACGGAGTGGAAGCAGGAGCAGCATGAGGAAAGTGGCCGAGACAGTCAGGGAGGAAATGGAACAGGGCCGGCGGAGTGTTGATAGCGGCTCACGCACGACCGCACGACCAAAATCCAAATCCTCAAGTGCTAGCCTACGGAAACGGTCAAAGGAAAAGGAAAGCAGCGGCAAGCTCTCGTCAAGATCATCTGCAACCAAGTTGAACTCTTCGGGAAGCGGAAGCAAGCCAAAGCCTGCTGTGGTTGTCGAAGAAAAATCGGACATCTCGCGCAATGAACGCCCATCCTCAGCAGGGATCAACGTGGAAAGAATACGAAAGGCTGGCTCAGCACTGTCGGTCGACTCTCAAGCGACTTCAGTGGCTCGAGACCGCAAGGCAGTACCCCTGCCTTCTGGTCGCTCATCAAGAGGAGGTTCGTCCCCTGTATCATGTCAAGATTCATCTCCAAGGACGCCCACGGGCCGAGAGCCCCATTTTGCGCCCATTGAGCCTACCCGAAAAGCTACCCCAGTTGTCGAAGTGCACATTGAAACAAATAATAATTATGACTATGATTCTACATATTCAGCGGGAGATCCGTCTGCCTATCCTGCTCCACCTCCGCCGCCGCCGCCACCGCCACCACCAGTCGTGCCGCAGGATGTACCGCGAGTCGACTACCTATTACAAAATGGGGGACTGACGAGCGTGGTTCCGAGGAACTTTATGTTAGCAGGGCAACCCGCTGTAGCACAACAGTTCCCCGCGGCGCGGTTACAGTCTCCCCCTCGGGCTCAAGTCGAAAAGGTGTTTTCTCCATTCAATGATTTGCTCGAAGACTACTCCACCGTTTTATCAAAGAAAGGCTCACTTGCTGTTGCGACCGGCTACAAATCCATTGCTCGAAGGCTACTCGACCGGCTCGAAGCTGTTTTCGCGCGAAACATATCATCCGAGCATTGTCACTGCAGCCTTTGCCAGTCAAAGAATGATACAAAAGAACAAGGAGAAGAGACATGGGTCAGTTGGGGAGAGGTTCTCGAGTTTGTGTCAGGTCGTCGGGAATTGCCTCAATGGCCTCCATTCTCCCTTATTAATGAAGACGTTGGGTTGGGCATTCACAACTCGGAACGGCGCACTCCAATGCAACAGCTTGACATTGACGTACCGGAAGAATTTCGGGAGCACTACATTCGACAAAGTCGCAAGACAAAGGATGTAGTTGACAAATGGCTGGCCTCTCAGCCCGAGCAGCCCTCGAGCGCCCCGCAGGAGGTTGACGACGATACACTTACCTTTGCTATTCTTACACGTCTTGAGCCAGAACAGCGCCAGGGCTTCATGAGCCTCATGGGCCGATCATCAACATTTTCAGGATCACGCGCACCAACGCCAACGGTCAAATCTATCAACTCGGAACAATTATCCAAGACGGGCCTGGCCTTGCAGCGATTATACCGACTACCGACCCCACCACGCGAACCAGAAGCTGCAGTTTATCTCCTCAACAACTCTAGTCTGCACGTTGTACTTGCCACGCTCGCCGCCATCAGCCAAGGAGAATGGGATGTCCTCGTATCAGGCCGCTTCGATGGTTTCCTCTGGAGCGGCATCGAGTACCCCCCAACGGCATCGATTCTCTCTAACGGCCCTTCGCGAGGTCCGACGCCACTCAGTAGAGGCCCGACACCGTACAGCCCTGAACGAGGTAGCTCTGCAACACCCTTCCGCACATCCACGCCATTCTATAACAACAATACTGGTGCTGGATCATCGATCTCTAGAGGCGCCACCCCTGCTCCCGGTGGGCCCGGCGCACCTCTTCCAATGGATGAAGAAGCCGAAATTGCCGTGCTCGCAGAAGTCGAACGCGAAATCTACATGGGCATGGAAGCGCTCGAAGACGCTTTCGAGGCCCTCCACAGTAAAGCCGAAATCGTACGGAGCGCAATCAGAGAACGAAGTACCGGTTTAGCACTCGCCTCGCAGGCTCGAAAGGGTTCTATGGCTTCCAATCTCGACGCCCGACTTGGCACGCCGGCAAGTGGTATCGGTGGCTGGGAAAGCGAAAATGACGAATGGATCGACGACGGCCTCAGCGAACTTGCGCCAGATGATTCGGCGAGTAATGTCAGCAGCTCGCGCATCCGTCGGCCGAAACGAAGAAACGAGAGACGAACCCCCGCCCCAGTGGAGGAAGAGGGCAGCGATATCGAAGCGGAAATGGCGAGGCGGTAGTCGATGACTGAAGCATGATGACGTTATAATCTTTTTTCCAGCGTCTCCCTTTTGTGTTGCATTGATTTTTTTTTTTTTTTTTTTTTTTTTTTTTTTCTCAACTTTGACCGGTAATGATTAATGCCACCGCTTCTCTTTTCCAAATGTAACGCAAATTTAAGGCATGACGATGGTTTACGGAGTTCTATTTCTCCTTTTATCTTTGCTTATTACATGTCTATACCTCTTCATTCACGTTATCTTTATTTTGCTCTACTCATCGCAATCTTCATTCCCCTTGAAGCATATCGCTGGCCATTTGCTTCTACCCGTTTTACTCTCTTCATGAATATATCAAAAATAACCATCACGACTACGGAATATGGGCGCTTTAACTAATATTTAGTTTTAATTTAACTTTACTTTGCATGACCCTTCTCTCTCTCTCTAGCTGGCTACATTATCATGCACTACTTCTACGGCACGTTACTCAGCTGCCTTAATTCTGACAATTGAATTTGAATTCGAAATCTAAAACTTTACTTCTAGTAATACTAAATCTCGCTGTAGTCCGCAACAAGTGGATATCACATGAAAACAAAATATGTTTCTATGACAAAGACTCCTACTCCAATCAACTATACCCCCTGGCCCGTCTTTTCTTCTATTTCTTCAAGGGTTATTCTTTACGACGTCTTCAACTCTTCAACTCTTCAACTCTTTTCAACCTCGTTGCCCTGCGGCTCTTCTACACTTTTCTCAACCCCTTCTTCCTAGTCATTCACATCACCTTTCGCATCTCGTGGCGCACCCTCAAGCGGATCCACGTCTTCACCGACACCCTTCTCCGGCTGAGTCTCCTGCTCCTGACCCCCTCTCTGTTCCCACATCTGCTCCTGCTCCTGCTCCTGCTCCTGCTCCTGCTCCATCTTCCGCGTCCCATCCAAACCCATCTCGTCAAGAACAATCTGACCACCACTTCTCGTAGCCCGGTCAATAACCTCCCTAGACGCAGGCCTTTTGTTACCAGTACGCGGATCCCATTCAATTCCCTCCTTGAGCCACATCCAGCGCAGAAAGGCAGAGAGTTCTTTGTCTGCGGGCAGGACGCGTTTCCATTCTGGTTCGAAAGCTGGAGACGGAGCCGGAGCTACGGGGGGTTCCAAGGGATCGGAGGGAAGTGAAGGGGGTAAAGGATCGAAAGGTGCTGGAGGAGTTGAAACGGCGAGAGAATGTGAGGGAGTCAAAGAATGTGGAGGGACAAGGACAGCTGCGGGAACATGCGTGGGAAGAGGAGGTTGTAGATGTGGATGTGGATGTGGATCTGAATTGGAAACTAGGTCTGGAACCGAATCTGGGCTCAGGTTCAGGTTCAGGTCCACTCGTGGCATCGAAGACCTTGAGTCGTGGTCTGGGACGACAGGGACATGGGGAGAGGAGAGAGGGACTGCAGATCCTCCTCCTCCTCCTCCTCCTCCTCCTCCATCATCTGCTGCTGCTGAAGAAGAAGCATCGCCACCACCACCACCGACATCGACCTTCCCAGCATTCCAATCTGGCGCTTTCCCGCGTAAGGCATCCCTACAAAAGATTCTCCAGCTATCAATCGCATATGGCCCCGTGGTAGGCAAATGGGCAACCTCCCACGCTCCATTACGCGGATCCGTATCTTCATCGGGGACTACCTCGCGGGGTTTGATATCTCTACCGTCGCCTCGGTTCGGGTAATGGAGCTTACGATGGCGTCTTCCCGGGCACGGAGGATCTTGAACCCACGTTTTAGCCAGCTGGACGTATCGTTTGGCGCGGGTATTATGGAGACCGAGATGCTGGATGAGGCTGGCGACGTCGGCTTCGTCGGCGGCAGCGAGGGCGTGGGGAGTGGGGTACCGCTGCATGAGTGCGTAAAAGGCGGGGATGGCGTGGATGCCTTTGGTGCGGTTGAGTAAGGTTACGGCCACGAGAAGCTTGAATGGATCGTGCGCGTATTTTTCTTGGATGAGGCCGAATGTTGGGGAGGTTAGGGGTGGGAAGGGGATACAGGAGAGTGGGTCGCCGGCGGTCAAGCAGGGGTTGTTGGATTCTTTGGGTTTTCTGGATTTCTTGGGGGATGCATGGGACGCAGAGGATGATGGAGGGGATAAAGAGGACGGAGGAGCAGGTTTGCGTGGAGAAGTAGTGAAATATGGTGATTTTTTGGCGGTTTTGGTGCCGGTGTTGGACGAGGAGATGGTGGTGGTGGTGGGGTCCGCGGGCTGTTCTGGGAAAGAACGACTAGGCTCTGTCGGAGTAGAAGAAGAAAAGTAAGGAGACTTCTTAGAGGGTCTTTTGGTTGGTGATTCTTTTGCTTTTGCTTTTGCCTCGTCTGGTTCCTTTGATGGTGACGGCGCACGACTGCCTTTTTCGGACGAGTAGGAGGAAACTTCTATTTGCATTTTCGGGCTATCAGAGCGAAAAGGAGGAGAACAAGGAGGACAAGGAGAACTTCTCTCCAGTGTCAAGGGAGAAAGCACATCATCAAGCCGGACTTTCTCCCCTTCAGATGGACTACTGAGCTCTTGCTCAATCTCCGATGCCTGGCTTGATGTTAACGTGACCTCATCACCAATTATGCTTGCCGGTGAATCATCGGACTGCGAAAACCCTGCTTTTTCTGAGGCGTCTCCTGCGCAGCTTGCTTTCTAATGTTTTCCTTATTCTTCTCGTTCTTCTTTTCGACTTGAGACTCGGCTCCGTTGGAAGACTCTTTCAAGGGTGTTGAATCGCCCTGCGGCTGTGCAGAAGAAGACTTTCTCTTCTTTCTATGCCTCCGTTTCTTCGGACTGTCGTTTTCTCCTTTCTCAGGCTTACTAGGAGTCGCACTCAGACTAGCATTTCGCTTGTCATCAGCTTTCCCTTTAGCAACAGGAGTTTCCGAGCGCTTCTCATCCGATTTATTGCCCGGCCCAGTCCCTGCTTCTAGCTTATCCATCTCGAGTTTGCGCTCGCGTTTCTGTCGTCGCTTGTTCCGGTACTTTTCTTTCGCGGGACTGCTGAAGCCGGTCGCTTCATTTTCAGCCGCATCAGCTTCCGCACGACGATCTGATTTTGACGAAGACGAAGACGAGGACGAGCGACGGCGCTTCTTTTTGGTGGTGGATTTTACTTGGGAAGTGGCAGGGACGGGCTCGGGTCTCATGAGTGCTTCCATGTACTGGAGAACATCCGCAGAGTCATCAATCTCGAGGCCGAATGGGCTGCCCTGGCGATACCAATGGTCTGGTGCCTCGAGCTGTTGAGTCTTCTTGGCCATCTCGTTGTAGCGCTTGATGAAGACAGAGCGTGCATAGCGAACGCTGTCTGCTGCTCGTTCGCTGCTCAGCTGAAGCGCACGAGCGTATTCATACACATTTGCCGTGAATCGCCGTCTCTCGGTCTTTGTATGAGGTGCAAGAGGGTTCGCGACGAAGGGGTGCCGGAGGACGAAGGCCTGGATTCGCTCTTCAGCATCGCCAGCAAAGGAGACAGTGTCCGGAACGATGGACAGAGAGGCGCTGGCAGCATCGAGGTCGATGATAGATTCAGGTACAGTGCGAGGACCGGAGCTGCTTCCTTTGCGCTCAGATTGCTCAATGAGCTGGGGCGCAGCTTTCCTCAAACGCTCTTGTTCTTCTGGCGGGGCCATACGAAATATTTCTAAGAAATCTTCCTTGGTGAGACCATTGAGATCGTATTCGTCTCCGAAGAGCTCATTCTCGCTACCATTCCCACTGGCACCTGCTCGACCCATTTTTCGGGTGGACGTCGTGAGATGGCTGAGGTGGTGGTTTGTTTGTTTTGTGAAAGAAACCCTCCAAAAAGGAAAAAAGTTGCCCGGCGCTTACTCTCGTACTTTATCCGGGGAGGGTCTGGGGTAGCCGGTATCCGACTCGCTTACACACTGGGCAAACTTGTTCCTGTTTGGCTCAAGGCACCGCTGCATACAAACAAATGTAATGCAGCTCTGCACGAAGCACTCTCTCACGCAATCAATAAATTTAATGTTCAGATAATAGATACAGCTTCGGAGGATTACTAATGTGGGCGCAAAATATAAACGAAATTGATCCTGAATTGGGCACTTGAAGAGGCAAAAGCTATATAGCTGCAAATTATTACTGAATATCACCGATTCATGGTGCGCAAGACCCATATTAGATATGAAGACGGCAGCGTTCCAGATAGACACACACGTGCACTGGACACCATGTGCAACGCCAAGACCCTGACTTTTCCATCTCACCTTGGTATCTCTGGGACACTAGAGCGTATATAGGAAATCTGGCCTGCGCAATTTATTAGATACTCAATTCTTTGGAAGCCTAAACTTGTTCAACTCACCTCTTATCACCAAGCATTTCAATCTCCTCCTGGCTCTTGCCAGCTACCCAACCGTCTCTTTCACCGGCACGCCTCTTTGCATTCTCTCGAGCAAGAAGAAAATGCTGCACGATTGAGCCGCAAAGCAAGAAGAGCACCAAATATGCCAGTACAACGGCATGTCCAGGAATGTACCTCGGTGCATCTGACTGCCGGTATATATTGCTACTGACCACACCGTTGAGGTTGCCCCAGCCTATGACGAATCCCAAGGTGACTCCTCTCTTGTAAACTCCTTCAGTATTGTTACTGGACCAGGAAATGGTGTTGGGAATACACGGATAGATTCCCAAGGCGCCTAGAAATGTGCCGGCATATTTGACGCCAGCGGATTTGCCGCCTAAGAGCATACAAAATCCGGTAATGCCGAGTAAAGACGTTGCCATGTTGCAATATCCACGTTGACGAGTACGATCAGCAATGTATCCAACAAGAATTGTTAGAATGCACGCCGCAGCGTAGGGAGGGACGGAAAGTAATTGAGCCTTGATAGATGTATAGCCGAGCTCATCGATGATCGAGGGCAAAAAGAGAGAAAAGGCGTACAGGGCGCCGTCGGCACCCATGTAGACAATCGCAGAGTTCCACGTCTTCCAGTCCTTTACACTAGCCCAGAAGTATTTCATCTTGAACTCTTCATGCTCTGCGCTGGATTGCTTGTCTTCCTTGAGTCGACGAATGACTCGCTCTCGATCTTCAACAGACAAAAAGCGAGCCTCGTCGGGAAAATCATGGACCATCCAAAATGAAAGGACTCCGATAACCACCGTTGCCAGTCCTTCGAGGATCTTAAGGTGCGGATATTAGTCGTGTTCATCTCTTTGTGGAGATTAGACGGTGAGAAAGGGGACTCACAAAGATCCATGCCCAACCAGGCTTTCCACCAATACCATCCATTTGGATAATGGCTGCGGCAAGCAAGCCACCAAAGGAGCCTGCCACGGCTGCAGCGGAGAAGAATATGGCAGATCGAATGCCGAATTCGCAACGCTTATACCAGCACGATAGGTAGTAATTCACTCCTGGGAACAGGCCGGCTTCTGCAAGCCCAAGGAAGAAACGCGCAGCAGCGAGGCCTGAAAAGTTGTGGGTCAGGCCCATGGTGGTCATGCAGATTCCCCATAAAATCATAATTATGGGTAGGAAGACGCGAGGTCGCAAACGCTTCAGCAAAACATTGGTCAGAGGCTCAAAGAGCGCGTACGAGACGAAGAAGACAGAAAGCGCTGCACTATACTGTCCATTCGTCAAGTGCAGATCCTTAGGCAAGCCAGCAATTTTTGCATTGCCAATATTTGTACGGTCAAGGAAGGAAGCGAGGTAAAGTAGGCAAAGCTGTCAATCCACAAGTAAGCTTTGGGGGCGCAATCCCAACATTCGTGAAGAAGACGAACCCATGGAATCAATCTTATATCAAGCTTCCAAAGCAGCTTGCGATCCTGTATTTAGTTTCAAGCAAAGTCAATTGAGATTCAATACACGAAAGATATTTTGTCCAGAATATTTCCGTACAATGCGTTTTCGTTCTTCCTCACTGAGTCCAGCGTCTGGATCTGGCGGGAGATCTTCAAAGCGTTGGTCAGCGATGTGACCAGGGGTCGCGCCTTCAATCTTTTCCTTCTCCGAAGACCCCCGCCCGTTCTCGAAATCTTCAGAATGCAGTATATTAAGCTTCATTATGGTACTATTGGCCTTGAGCAAAGAATGAAATAATCTGTAATGCAAGAGTATCACGCAAGGGCGACTGCAAGAAAAGACCGTGACTCCAACCCTCGGATCAGCGGCAGGGGATTCGTCACGAACGGTCGCGCCAGTCCTCCCACCCCCTCTCCCTCACCTGTTGGCGGCTCATTCGGCCAGTCAACATCTTCAATGACGTTCCACGGATCGGGGTGAAGTCTCCGAGCTTCGTTGCTGCTTTCCTTCAGACACAAGCAAGCCCGCTGTAACTTTGTTTGTCCTCGGTGATTAACTACAGTAATTGCCGAACCTCGCTTCCGCCTGTCTGCTAGCGAAATGCGGGGTTTCGTGGGGGTAACGTGGACAAGTGCCAGGACCGGGGCGACGCTACTCCGATAAAAGTAACAACTTGGCAGACGACAGTCTATCAACCGCTAACTCACTGTCAACGTCACCTCTCGAATGAGTTAGGTCGCCAGCAACTTATGCCAGAATACTCAAGTTGGTTGTCTTTTACATACGAGCCCATTTGTCTAGCTGGAGCTTCGTATTAAAGGCATATTGTTCGACTCTAAAGCTCCACTCAGAAAGGAACCCATGCATTTTGATCAATTTGGCCATCCTATCAATGCAACGTTAAATAGATCCCACAACAAACAATGAAAGGAATGATTGAAAGGCTGCTTCAAGCATTTTGTTCAAACGTATTTGCATGAAAACCAAAATGATTTGCGGAAAAAGAACTTTGTCGCGCTTTTCTCATCTCCTTCAACGGCACCTCCGTGACCTCAAAGGATGTCCAGAACAAGTATACAAATGTCTCAAATTTTTTTTTTCCCCCTCACATGCTCCATATGACTAAACCTCCGGGATCTCAAAACATTCCCTAATCTTCATCCTACCCAGCATATAGCCCTCATTGAAGCCCTCTGCGGCTATCTTTTTAGAATTGAGCAAGCTCTCGCAGCAAGACTCGAGTGCTGCGCGCTCCCGACATGAAATTTGTCCAAGAAGCTCTTTGCTTTCCGGCGAGAGCAGGTCTAGCGATGAAACTGCAATTGCGGCATGTAGATCAATGAATGACGAGGTAAGGCCCAGTAGGACTGCTGCATTAGCTTTGGGGCGCATTGAAAGGTCTAACATCGTCGTGGCAAACTCGGCATCTCCATTTTCCATGACATCTTTCAGTGACCCTGGAATGGGAATTTCGTCCGCTCTTTTGACTATTTCCAAGCCAATTTCGACGAGACCGATGCTACCCGATCGTCGAATTTCGTCCATGCCATCTACCCAAGGTCCTTCAATACCAAACCCAAACTGTGCTCGCAGAAGGCGCGTGATTGAAGACATTGCTGAGCCAGAAGCTTCGAAAGGAACGCTAATGAATGATTCCAGAAGACATGGATGCGCAAACCAAAGCGGTAAGAATTTTTGCATGTCAATCTCGCTGGTCATTAGGAGTTCGGCCTGAAGCGACTGATCCAGTATCAAATGGCTCAATGGCAGCAACTGGCCAGCAGGAGACGTCGAAGGTGAGAATACTGGATAGTCCATAAAGATGTCGAGTTTTTGAGATTCTGTCAAAGCGTTCGGGGCGCAGCCTATAAAGGACCAGTAATTATGGGGGTTAGGGGCGGCGAGGGAATCGATCCATTGCTTCACCACTTCAATCTCTTCACGGGTGAAAGATCCGAACATTTTTCCGCCCCAACCCAGCTCTTGCACTAGTCTGCTTCTGTTGCTGTCCCCTTTATAGACCCATGGTTTTCTATTGCTCAAAGCATCGAGGAATTCTTTTTGCCATTGCGGAGATTCAAACGCAGCAGGTTCTAACCAATCGACCAAAGTTCGACGACCAATTTTGAAGCTCGTGTTGCAATGAATTTTATGTGCGACCACAGCTTTTGCCTTGAATATCTTTGCCACTCTGTAAGCCCAAGGATTGTCGAGCTTGGACTCTTGCGCTTGAGCTGGCCGTAAAACTGGTGTAGTAGGAAGGCTCTCAGACAGGACAAACCCAGTCTGGACGCGCTTCCAGACTTGCTGTGCTGCTGTTTCGCCCTGGGTGTGTCGAATATGCTCTACGTATTCCGCAGTTGCATGTAGTGCCATTGCAGTGTGGCCTGAATCAGCGTTGTCAATCGTTACATGTAAGACAAAATAATATGGGTTGATCTTCAGCTCCTCCAACTCCTTGGAAGCCATAAGAGTCTCCATTGTGATTCCCTCGAACGACAGATTGAATCCTAAGATTTCAGGCAAAAACTCGTGAGGAAATAGAGATATAAGCAACTGAGAGACTGCGGCTTTCCAAACCCGAGGCTGATCAAGTCCGGTTTTGGGATGGATGTAGTCTTCACTGTCTCCATCTGGTAAACCGGCCTCGATTTCTCTCATTAATTCACGATAAAGATGAACATGATTCTTTGCTTGGTCGCCATCTCCGAGTTCTTCGGATAAGACTTGCCATGCGTGCTTCGTGATTGAACGGAGGTTGAAAGGAGTTGATATCTTGTTGATGTGCCCTAGCCAGGCACCGTCGACGTAGCGGACCGGCGAGCTCTGCTTTAGCCACCAGCTCGCCTGCACTGCGTCCTCAAATAGCTCGCGTGGAGCCCCAGCGTTTCTTCTCGCGATGTATTGCTGCCATCGCTCCGTAATGCTATTTTCCTTTTCCTGGAGAAAAGATGCTAGCGCATCCCTGGAGTATTCTTTGACAGACAAAATGCCGTCGTCCGGATTTGCACTGGCTAGCGCCTCTGCGAACATAGAAACCAGCGTATCTTTCGCCTTAGGAAGTATGTCCGGAAAAGTTTCAAGATTTTGTAACTTGTAGTATAGTTCCTTGTAAAGGTCTGTTGTCTCGCATTGCGAGCTCTGCGAGACCGGGGAAGAGGCGTGCGAGGGTCTCTCAGCTTGGTGTGTAGATTTTGCTGAGGACGCATTCGAGAGTGGGTGCAAGAAAAATGAGGGGTACCATTCACGGCTCTTTCCTCTTGACTGTCGAAGCGTACTCCGCAAAAGTGTGGTCAAGTAACCAAAGATTACTACGAAAGCTATGCCCGGGAATATGATGGTAATCCTCTCAATGAACAGATCCATGGTGTCTGCAGTCTTCCGTATTGACGGGCAAGTCTGATCGTCAATGGGTTAGCAGAGCACCAACAAGTAATAATCTTATATGCTTCATCTGAATTGTCATTGCACGGTCTCCATGATCCTCTTCTCCTTTGAGAACTCTGAGGCAACACTCAACTTGTTCGCAATGTGCGATTAGGAGGCTATAGGAGAAAGAGAACAGTCGTCAACTAACCTGAAAGGAGGCAATCGATGACTCGCAGTTGAAACGTTGACTTTGCTTCGTTATGGGTGTCTAGGGATGCAAAAGCTGGTCCGATCTCATAGGGCCTTATGTGAGATCGTAGAGTGACGATCCCTTATTTGCCTTGTTCGCATTTCGTATTCACATGAATAATGCTTGATGCATGTTGGCATCACTGTCAGCTGCATCAGGATCATCGGACAAATCCATGCCAGAACTGAGAATGTGGATCCAAGACTATTAGCTGAATATCCCTGCTCAGGCTTCACAATGAGATCAGGTCTCAGCTCTTGGGAGGATGAAGGCGCATCAAGGGCCCCTGGACATCGATCTCTCATTGATGAGAGGCATGAGCTTTTTTTTTTTTTTTTCGCCATCATTTCCCTGAAGCGCCAAAGCCGATGACGATCGAGCCAATGGCGAGTGCAGCCACTCGTGTCTCCAGAATGGTAAGGTATCTACACATTGCATAAAGTTGTTCGGCGGATCATTTCCGGCTTTCGCAGAACTGGAAGCCAAAGCATTACTATATGGAAACTGCAAGTTCCCTTCGATGTACTGGGCTTTGTTACACGACAGCCCATGTAGCAGGGGGAAGAATGAACAGCTGGGGTTGATGCGGGACTGTCCGCTAAGCTGTCACGGCTGGGCCCGCTAGGGTTCGAACTCAGGGATTGTCCCCCGCTATCCTTTTGCCCTTGCGGTGCCAACAATTGCATCACCCTCAACTGTATTTCAGCACGCCAGCAACCCCTTTTTTGCTAGTTTTGATGCACGAGTCGGCCCACTTGATTCGCAGATGCTCCCTCGAGTTGAATAAACTGCATGATGCGATCCGAAATTCTCGCCAAGCCTTTTTCAGTAGGTATCTGATGTAGTTCGGAGTCGAGTCCGAGCACAACCTCGGTGAAGATGCAAGAGCACGTCCGGCTCGTTTCCACAAAAAAAAAAGCTGCTGATTAGTTGCGTGCCAAACCATACCACGGATCCGAGCTCGGCCGTGACGTCTAGCCTTGGCCTACCAAATGATTCGGATCATCAACGGTGACCGTAACATTCCTATTCTCCAACCCCGCCCGGCGTATCATATTCCGCCATCACAATAACAGGTATCAACCAGTTGCATACGAAACCAAGTTACCCACGGTCCTCTTTGCCATCTGGCATACTTCTGTAACTTCATGGGTGAGGCTATCGATGAATCTCATGCGCTTCGACCCTATCCTCTTGGTGATATCGAGAAGCTCTGGATTATAATGAAATAGAGTAAGAGAGAGATGAACATATCCAAACTATAAATTCCATTTTACTGTACACTGCTTTGTCATTGATCTGAATTTGGTAATGCAAAACTTAAATACTCAATTGTAATACTTTATGACTGACTAAAACAAAATGTGCACTTCCGCTGAGCATGACTGATGTTGCGCAAATGAAACGACTCCTCAATTCTGCATCGCTATTTCCTGGCAGCGTACTCCTCAGGGTACCCGAACCGATCAACTTTCTGCCATTCCTTGTTTTCCTCAAAAGACCGTCGCAATGGTGCAATCAGATCATTGACTGCAGCAGCGACCGCCCTTCGCAGATTTGCTGGCTTGATAATGCCCTGAGCGAAGTCATCTTCAATGTGCTGATAACATCCGTAGTGCTTCAATTGACTCGGCTCATCGCCAGTATTCTCGCCAACGGAGACGGTAAAGACCGTGCCTTCGGGAGCATCTTTACTGCAAAATGGTCTCAGCGGTAGCCCGTAGAGGATACCAAATCCATTAATATCCCTTTCAGCATTCACGTGTTTGACGTTGGATCCGTTTGTCTCGATGTCGTTGGCGTGATGACCATTGACATGAATATCATGGAAACCCGAACCATTCAGGTCAATCCCATTCGAAGAAAAGCCATTGCTGGGAAAACCAATGTCATTCGTCTGGGCCACCTTCTCATGGCGGGTCTCTCTCGTCTCCCAGCGCAACTCGCTGACTGGGATCAAGGCAAATCGCAAGAGAGCAAGGACACCGTTCTCAATAATATCCCCTTCGTTGCAAGATGCGATTGCTATCTTGCGGCTGACTTCTTCGGGCGGGTCCAGAAACTCGATTTTCGAGTCCGGAATTGAGGAAGACATCTTGGGGCCGGAAAGACCAGGAACCATTGGGTTCATCATAAATCCCCGAGTACGATATCCCATCTGGGATAAGGACTGTTTATTGAAGCGGAATAAACCACGCTGCATTCAGAAAACACTGTGTTAGCTACCATGCTTTGTGTTGGTGTAGCCGCGTTGGACTTTTACCTGGTCCTCGCCGCCGAACTGGAAATCAATATTGAGATACTCCTCCGCCAGCGCCGTTATTCCGGGCGTGAGCAGAGGACTCAGCTTTGATGTGTCGTGAAGTTCATCTCCGATGGCCCTCAAGTCGGCCTGTTCAGTCAACGCTGTGAGCTTATAGAGCTCCAACGTGAACTTTGGCGACAGCTCATAGGATGACCCTTCGACAAAACGTATTTTAGATCGTGGTACTCCCAGCACGTCCAACACGGCGCTGATCATAAAGCGATACCATTGTGCCCGGAGTCGAACCAATTCATATGGATATTTGAAGTTGATCAAGAACGCGTACAGATCTAAGAAATTACAATGCGTTAGTGACACATCTTTTTGCGAAGGGGGATCGGTTGATATTATCATACCGCAGATGAGCACCGTGACCTATATTCGTTAAGACATATGTTAGCAAACCTTGGGAAACTCTATTGAACAATCAGAAGAAACGTACATCAACTCCCGCCCTCGCAAAGTCCGCAAATTTTGTGATTGGGACAAAGTAAGCGATATGTGCTGGAACAAGTTAAAAAAAAATTGTAGAGATAGTTCTTTGATCAAACAATCTTACGTTTTCCAGTCGGCGCGGTCGCTTTGAAAAATTTTAAAATTGGTCAATTACAGCATGATCCCGTAAGGCTTTCTCTTTTGAACATACCCCAGAATGTCTTCGGACTCCGGCCTTCTGCTAGGATAGATTTCACCAATTCCAAACCATCCACTTCAGTTAACCTTCTAGTTATGAGATCGAGCTTGCGTTGGAGAATTGCATCGGAAATAGAGGCCATATTGGTGGCGCAGAATACTACCCAAGCTCCCTATCTGAATGAGTTTATGTCACCAATTGAATCGGCCGTGAAATAGGAAGAGGCGTCCTATATGCTTCTAATGGGGATGAAGCACAGGATATCTTCGTTCCAGTCTCGAAGTTCCGTCGAAGAGAAGCCTATCTTCCTCGCTGAAAAAGTATAAAAGAGGAGGCAGCGATCAGATACCCAGCCGCTGCCTCCAACAATATTAGCTTTCACATGTGCAGCTTGTTTCCCATGACGTTCGAAAACCCCTGTCAGAGTTGGTCGAGATGACAAACGTGCGTTTGATTACCAGAAGACATTCCGAAGCAAGAGTTGATGGAAGAACGCCGAGCAAGGCTTTCTGTTCCAGCTCCCTCGTGTTATGCTGTGTTTGTCTGCATAATGAACCCTGGCCTCTTGGTCCGCGCTTTGTGCGCCGAGAAATTGCGTACTCTTCAAGGAGCATTTTACGTAACTGCATATGTTGACAAGGATAATCAGTCATTGGTTGAAATGATTGAGAGAGGGTCATGATGGCTGTATTATTATCCAGGGTCTTGAAGCAGATTCTTTTCGTCAAGGGTGCGCCTTTCTGGTGGTCGGCCAGCGAAATACGCATAACTGTGGAAAAGGGTTAGTAGTCCCAAGACATGTACGGACCGGGGGTTGGTCTTTTGGCTTCTCCCCTCCGCACGCCAAGCTGACAGTGGGTCGCTGAAATACTCCTAGGGTAAAATGACACTGCGGTAAAGGGAAGGAGACAGGCTAACTCGGGTAACACTCCAGCCAAACAGCGGGACGACCCGCTGGAGCTAGATCGTGAGGCTGATTAACTATTTTACAGCTTGCCATATCCAAGTATGAAGATGACGCTGGTCGCTCCGATCTCGATGCAGAACAAGCGTACGCCCAGGACCCCTAATTTTGAGGGCTTTGCATTCCTTTGTAGATGCGGGGAAAGCTGGTCCCAGCAAAATTGCCCTGCCCTGCGAACACACATGGCGCTTGAGACCTTGTGTTCGCGCTCAAATTCTGTCCCCTCCGGGCGATCTGCATTCGGGCGTTCAATATAGAAAGCCACCACTTGGGATTAGCCTGAACCCGCAAAACTCGGCGAATCCAATCCATTGGTGTCGTTGGATCCGAAAGCCGGCATGAGATCCTAAAGGAATCTACTCCTGAACTGGAAGTCAACGTCTGGTTCCGAATATCATGAACGGACCGTGCTGATCCTGCAGAGATCGTCTTACGCCATCGACTGACCAGTTGATATCACAGATGGCTTGTTCCCATGATAGTAACTCGTGTCGCTTTCTGTGCTTATGGTTGGCCTCTACGAAAGCTCCTTGGGAGAAGGAGTAGCTCGATGCTAAGAAACGTCCCAAAGGAAACCATCAAAGTGGATCTTTTAGCAACCACGCATGGCGGGATAGCCACCGGGTTGCCTATTGAGGTGTTAGCTCAAGAAAAGTGTGGCAGGCGACAACTCTGTCACTCGGTGGTTTGTAGCTGGAGGCGTCATTCATCCAGCTAACACCTTGCACGAATTATTTCCCAAGCCTCGCGAGCCAGCTTCCCCTATAGCTGGTATCCTTGTGTTGTTTATGGCGGAGCCAAATGAGAGGAATTTTCAAATCCTTGCTTTGAATCTGACCTCTTTCAACAGCCCAGCAACTGGTTCATGCACGGATTGGCTTCCCTCTTTTGCAACCGCAACATCAGCTCACGGCGGTGTGGGTCTGTCTACTCGAGGTGGCAATGTGCAATTGTTGGTTCATTTTTACTCTTCAAAACCATGCTTTGTTTCCCTTCCAAAAGGGGTAAGAATGGAAGGAAGCAACCTGTAATGTGTGTGGTTGGCGAATCTTCAAGTCGAAGTGACACAGCTCCACACTGCCCAAGCACTCACCGTCTCTGCCCATGTGTCTCTTTATGTCTCACCGCAGTACGAGACTACAGTTTATTCCGATTATCCCGGCCGACGGAGAAAACCTGCCGGACAGGGCGGATAATTGCAGTCATTACAGCAATGACACCGGAGTAGTCCCGATTCCGGCTTGCCCTCGCAAGAGCAATGATTCGCTCAAACTTCCATGGTCCACATCCCTGAGAAAATGGCTGCAAATATTCGCGTTTCTTGTACATCACTGGGGAGTAATTTGAAGAGCTTTTTCCCCTTAATCTGACAAGACGGAGAAGGCTACTCAAGACTATGGACCAGCCAGAGCGCAGACCACTTATCCAGAAGCCCGGTGGAGAAGAGGTAGAGGACAGAGAGAATGGCTCGCGCCGAGGGTTGCACGGCGCCAGTCCGCTTAGTATTGCGGTGGCACTATTTGGTAAGTCTGAGGCATCTTGCTACGGAGAATTGAAGTTGTAATTGATCGTGTAGGCGTCTTCTTGGCCGGCGGAGATGAGTCGTTGGTCATCTCCATGTATGGCGAAGTGGCATCTGAATTCCAAAATCTGACAGACGGCCCTTGGCTTATGACGGGCTATACTTTGGGATATTGTGTCGCCTTACCTCTGGTAAATTCTTTACCCGGATGCTTGTGTGCCGATACTAACTGAGTTCTCGTGGGTTGTAGTACGGAAGGTTGAGTGATATCTACGGCCGTAAAAGACCTCTCTTAGCGGCCTATTGTCTGTATTGTATTGGTTGCCTCACTTCGTAAGCTTCTCTCCGCTGCCCAACTCGGATATGACCTTTCTTAAAGATGGAAGAATACTCATTGCTGCCCCAGGGGAACCGCCGTCGGTCTTTGGCAGGCCATCGCCGGCAGGGTTGTGAATGGTATCGGCGGGGCAGGAATGGTAGCCCTCATTTCAGTCATTATAACCGGTAAAGTGCGGTACTTCCGATTTCATCTCTCACAAGCTAATAGAAAATGAATTAGATATTGCAACTTTGGAGCAGGTGGCTGTTCTTCGAAGCTATGTCAATGTTGCAGCTGTCGCAGGTCGTAGTGCTGGCCCTCCTCTCGGAGGCTTCTTGGCAGATACGATTGGATGGAGATGGTGAGAGAAGAATTTCATGCAGCTTCGCTTCTGTGGTGAGCTGAGGCTGATGGGATAATAGGGCCTTTCTTGCACAGGCACCGATTGCATTACTATGTTTGGTACTTGCTAAATACACGCTTCCCTCTGGGCCTGCCCAGTCTCACAATGAGCATTCATGTCGGTCTTCCAAAAGGGCAAAGTGGAAGGATGTTGATTTCCTTGGTGTGATAACATTCGTCATCAGCATGGTTTCATTTCTCCTTTTTCTTGATCTTGGAGGTCAAAAGCTACCGTGGAGCCATCCTGTTGTTATTGCGTTAATAGCTGCTTGCAGTGTTTGCAGCTTGGCATTCGTCTTAATTGAGAAGTTTTGGGCCGTAAAGCCCCTAATCCCCTTGTGGTTGATCAGAGAAAATGGAGTCGGGATCTCTTGTTTGGTTCAAATTCTCGTTTTCTGGGGTCGACTCGCGGTAAGTCTGTTTGAAGTCTTATTATGCGAACTTCGCTGATAAATTTGGTGCAGACCTTATCACATCTTGCAACATTCTACATACGAACAATGGATGCCACCAACACTGTCGCTGCTGCTTTCATTGTCCCTTCAAGTGTGGGTAATGCTGTTGGAGCGCTGCTTTCCGGAGCAGTCATCAGTAGGTACGTCTGCATGATTTTCATTTACTAAAGCTTCATAACACCAATTAATTGTCGATCTGAACAGGACATTTCGTTATAAGACCCTATCTGCTATTACAATAATAGTGGCCTGCATCAGCTATACTCTCGTCGTTTTGCGATGGCGCCATGGCGCCAATATTTTCGAGTCATTCTATATATTTCCCGTCGGTGTCACTTTTGGAATGGTCTTGTCTGCCCAGTTCGTTGGGCTCTCAGCAAGTGCACCAACAGCCCAAAAGGCCATCGCTATAAGTATGTATTATTTGAGCCAGCAAGTCGGGACCGTCATTGGAATTGGGAGTGCGGCAACTCTTTTACGGGCAGACTTCCGGAGCAGGTTATTTGAGAGACTTGTCGGCTTTCCCGAAAGAGATCAGGTATGATACGCGGATTTCTTTCTCTTTTGACGTTTTTAATACACCTTATCTTTATCTTGCCCGTGCTACTAGGCTGCTAACACCTTTCTGAAGCTGATCCAGGGGATACTTGATGATGCTAGGTTCGCAGCAACCCTGCCTGCCAAGCTGAAATCTGTAGTGCGAACAGAGTATCTGCAAAGTTTCCAATTAGTTCCGAGTGAGTAGCGTATAAATGGCCAGATCGAGCGTTTCATATTTGCAGATAAGTTGCTAATTTTATTATGTCTTGCAGTCATGTCACTTGTCACTACCGCCTTAGCTTTACCTCTGATATTGTGGCTTAGGGAGCATCCATTGAGGTAGAGAAGTATCAGTGTGCATTGAGAGACATTCTCACGCTTCTTCGTCTGCATGGTGCCATACTCCTGCGTACTCGCTACGAGGTAGAGATTTGTCTCAGCTGTATCAACTTTGCATATTAGACGGGCATAATATTCTTAGCCAAGATAGATTGTGTATACGACGGGTTACTGGATGGATTGATATTATACGAAGCTTTTGTGCAAATAAAGATAACGACATGCTGAAATATTGATTGGAATATTATGGATCCGTATAGATTTTTTATTGGAGCTTGACATTGTGTAGAATTTCACGAACTGGCTTCGTGGTGTTAAAACAGCAAATCCAAAGAAACCAAAAAAAAAAAAAAAAAAAAAAAATCAATAAATAAAATAAATAAAATAAATAAAATAAAATAAGAAGAGTAAACTAAAATAAAATTAAAAAGGGGTATGTATTCCAAATGGTCTGTGTCAATAACCTCAGACGTGCTATTGGATGAGGGGTTGATCAGGGATTCAGTTTATTTGGTCAGTTCATGTGAGTACCTTCTATAACTGGAGAATTTTTACTGAAGTATGGTTAGCTACTTTGCGGGTACAAGACAGTTATGACACCAGGCATTCCGGGAGCGAAAATAGGCGATGCTCAGTTACGAGATGCAGCATTCAGTTGGGTTTGGAATGTTGTTCAGGGCTCCTTCGTGGCATGCGCATGGGGGGGGGGGGGCAAAAGCGGCATGACACTGGAAAGGGACAGAGAGAAAAATTAGTTATTCATCGATCATTTGCCCCCTGGTCCATACGTTGCTGATATTAATCCTGGTTTTTTTGTTGATCGTCATTTTCGTTGCCCGTGGAATTTTGGTCGGGTCTAATTGGAGGTTTGCGGCATGTCATGAGCTGCTTACCGCGGCAATTCTCGCCTCACTAAACACAGATCGACAGCCTGAGCTGTGAAAGATGCCGAAGCAATGCAGCTGAAGCCAGGTGAAGATCGTCGATGATGAATTCTCTGCTTGACCAACTAACGTCAGTAACAGCGTATGCTTCTCCTCTACCGGTGGGGGAGCCAGAAATTGTGACAATTGACGTTTTCTTCCAACAAGGTAGTGTAACCCAAATCGGCACGAGTCTACAGCGGGGAAGATTATTAGGAGTTGATCGATCCATGGGAAAGCACTACTTTAGGGCGCACGGGGCGACATCCGGCATAACGAGGGTGCCCGAGGGAAGCTTGGACGTTGCCAGGGACCCCGAACACACGACTTCTGCATCTTGCATCCTGCATCAGCTTGCTCACTAAGTCTGCAGGCGCCAAAGGAAAGCTGGGGCCCCAGCCGAGCGAGAAAGATGGATAGACCTTGGTCACGACGATCTACCAAAACAAGGGTTTTGTTATTCCGTGGCTAGTTTGGTGGACGATCCTAGTCTTGAGATCTGGACGCCGGGCAAGGAGCTATGCAAATCTCCACTCCCGCTCGACCGTCAGTTTTTGCTTCATGCCCCTGTTATGCAGCTGCATTGATGTATACCCCTGTTTCTTTTTTTCCCCTTCCATGATTTGTATTGTTGTACGACATCAATGTGAAGCCACATGAGGTTATACGCAATACGAGTTACGCAACACGTAATTCTTAGTTTGTCCATGCTTTTCCATGCCCTTAGCTTTCTGCAGACTGCAAGCTGCAGTCTGGCTCTTGCATTTTATTCTCGTTCAATGTGGAAGCTGGGGCGGGGTCGCCGGTCAAAGGAGGGGAAGTCGTTCAAGTTGAGGACAGCTGAGGGGTCGCGATTGCGTTCGTCCTGATTTATTTCAATGGATCTTGTCATTGAGAGATGAGCAGATGATATATCTACCTTCTTTGTAAGAAGCAGTAGAAAAAGGGTTTCATGCTGTGCGCTGAACCAAAGCATCTCTAATCATCAAAAGGTATTTACTTCCTACTACCAAGTTGCCGCGTATCAGCCTCGTTTTTCTTTTTTTTCTTTTCTTTTTCGCCCCTTTGTGAGCTGTACAACCTTATGGATTTGCATTTTTATATGTCCCCGTTGAGCTTGGAATACCTTGTTGACATTATTGGCAGAAAACGAAGACGCTTGGGTCACACCCGTCCCCCTCCTCGTCCATCTTCCAACCAAAAGTCTTATTCTTATTCATCACCTCCCTTTCAGTACATTGCCAAAATGGTCGGAGTTGCTAACGGCACATCTTTGCCCGTTACCGTCGTCCAAGGCAGAGGCATTGAGACGGCGCCGTTGGAGACTGTCAATTACGAGCGTCTCACCAAAAATGACTCTTTAGAGATTCAGAAACTCTTTAGGGTCGCCCAGTCCCCGGGATTCTTCTATCTCGATCTTCAGCGTGGGACTCCACAGGATGGGTACCTGACGGATCTCAAGGGCTTGTACAAGCTCGGCGAATCATATTATTCGCAATCCAAGGAAGTCAAGATGAAGGACTTTCGAAAAGATCAAGACAGAGGGTATGCAACAATCTTTGCGTTTCCAATTTCCTCTGTGTTTTCTCACATCTCATGACATCTTACTGATCATTCAGATACAAATCCGATATTGACGCGGAGACTTTCGAGGTAAGTTGACGCAATCTTCTTTCAAGCTTCATCCCTCTACAGTTGTGCCCTGGACTTGTATTTTCGTTGACACTTCTGCAGATTGCCCGCGAAGAAGCTTTCAATACCAGCTCTGCCAGCTTTCCAGCCAGCATGCGGTCCCATTCAGGGCTCATCAAAGACTTCATCTCATCCTCGCATACCATCACCATGACCATGCTCTCTCATCTTTCCGACAGCATGGGGCTCGAAGGCGACGCACGGTTCGAGCACCGTCATCGCGATGGTCAATCGAGCGACTGCGCCCTGAAGATGGAGTCGGCGCCCATGTGGGACCGTCTCGAGGACATTCCCCCGTCTGAGCATACCGACATGGGCACGCTAACTCTGCTCTTCTGCGACGATTACACGACTCAGCTCCGCATCCCCGGCACAGAGGACACGTGGGCCTTTATCAATCCCAAGCCCGGCCATGCCATTGTCAACGTGGCAGACTCCTTGCAGGCCATGTCCGACAAAAAGCTCTTGTCCTGCTTGCATCGTGTCAGTCAGCCTGTGCCTGGCGCAAAGAATCGTTTCTGCGTGCTGTACTATCTTCGTCCAGAGCATGCCTGGTTGAACCAGAGAAAGGAGGAGAGTAACTGAATCGTTATAGCTTGAGAACAGCTAAAAGCTGAAGTCTGAGATCCAGTGGGAAATTGTCTGACGTGGGGGAAAAAAAGGTATTGCATACGCTGTACTTGTCTAAAATGAAACTCCTCCGTTTTGTTATTATATATAAGGGTTTCGCCGTGCAAAACAAAAATATATTTTATGAGCATCATGTTTTCCTACGCAATCTTTTCATCCCCGAAAACGTCATGGCTGTAGTTCTCATAATCTTACCTTAAGTTCCCTTTTTTTTTTTTACTTCTCTAACTTCATGCTCAAATATTGCATCTACAATTCAACTTTGCTCTTGAACTGAACTGTAAGTTTTGGCATAGTCGCAGCGTTGCACATGTATTGTAGGCGAATTTTAGCTTCGTCATATGGCAGAGGTACATATAACGTAAATGTCGCAGCCAAGACAAGCGAGAGGTCCTATGGTGTAGCGGTTAGCACTTTGGATTTTGACTGGGGTTTCAGTTAAGTCTGGGCCTATAAAACAGAATGTTCCAACGACCTGAGTTCGAATCTCGGTAGGACCTCACTTTTTGTGTTTCTAGATTTCGATTCATTTCCAAACCATTATTTATTTTTTAAATTTTCCATGACACCCATGGATAGATAATCCAAAGAAAACCATGTAACAATT
This sequence comes from Xylona heveae TC161, assembly GCF_001619985.1. Taxonomy (NCBI): domain Eukaryota; kingdom Fungi; phylum Ascomycota; class Xylonomycetes; order Xylonales; family Xylonaceae; genus Xylona; species Xylona heveae. The sequence goes on along the minus strand of NW_017264193.1, from coordinate 2,637,990 downwards.
TCTTTTTCAAAATCAACAGTTGATGGTGGATATCTCTAAGACATTTTGTTTTGATATTCGAGAATGGTTGGTTGGAAGTGGCGAGGGAGTTTCATCCTAAGCTACGAGACAGACAAGCTTAGGTGTATCTATTCTTTATTGGGAAATCGAATTGATGAGAATATGGGTTTCATAGAAAAATCAAGTCAAATGAAGTGAACATGTCGACTGGAAGACAACACAAAGACTTCGGGAAAGGAGCAGGAGGGAAGAGAAGGAGGAAAGAGAAGGTGAAAGAAGTCTTGATAGCATTCATCCAGTCCAAATATTTATAAAGGGGCATAGAGTTAAATCCTAGTTCCGCCCAAATAATGTTAAAAACGAAAAGATAAGCTAAGATATTTTGCTTAATCGCAAGCGCCTTGAATTGCACACTCCAGACGTTGGCGCGCGGGCAACACGCACAACCCTCTAGATATTCCCTCCGAGTAGTTTTTTGCTCCTCGCCGCCAGTGTCTACTGGGCATATCCTCAAAGATGATAAAGGAATAGAAAAAAGAAAAAGTGACACGGAAAAGGTCATTGATACCAGATAATCTCAAAGGGAAAAAGGGAAACAAGGAATAAATGAAAGTCAAGGTTGATAGAATCTCCCATTTTACTCCTCGATAAACTTGAGGTATTCCTCAGCATTCAAGAGATCCTTGATCTCCTCCTCCGCCTTCTCTGTGAGTTGGATCTTGGCGATCCAGCCCTCGTCCTCGGGGCTCTTGTTGATAGTTGCGGGAGATTCCTCGAGCGCGTTGTTGGCCTCGACCACAACGCCCGATACGGGCGTCATGATGTCGGACGCGGACTTGACGGACTCGACGGCACCAATGGAGTCGCCTACGTTGACGTCCATGTCGGGAGAGGGCAGCTCGACGTAGACGACGTCACCGAGAGATTTGGCGGCGTAGTGGGTAATGCCGACGGTGCCTTCATAAATCTGTTAGAGCATACCAAGGAAGGAGGGGGAAACGGAATTGGAAAGAAAGGGGGGAAATGTGAAAGAGAAAGAGAAAGGAAGGGTGGATGGAGCATACCGGTCTTTCCGTCCTGGGAGACTTCAATCCATTCGTGGTCGTTGCTGTACTTTTTCTCTTGCACTATATTGATTGAATTCTGATCAGTAAGGGTTTCTTCCAGGTTATTTAGGACTAGAGATTCAAAGCGTAGAGAGAATGAGATTGCTGGAAGCTGGGATAAAGCCGAGATAAGAACAGGCCGGACCGCGCCGGATGATAAGTCCAAGACATGCGGAAAGCAATTCCATGGCACCAGATCATCCCGCGAATGCTTCAAGACAATAACCACAAAGGGATATTGTACAGAATTTCAAACGAACACAGAAGCGTTGAAAGACTTACGCGCAGCACTGATGCCAAAGGACCGCGCACGAGGAACAGCCCAGAACTTGGGCGCAGGGCGGGCGAGCGAGGCGCGCGCGGAGGCCCGGAAAGCAGGCGCCGCAACGCGGGAAGCAAGCGGACGAGCAATGGTAGGGAGAATTGCGGCGGCCATTGTAGCTGAAGAATAAGGCTTTGTCGACCTGAAAGGTAAGAGGATAAAAAGAGAGCGGGAGAACAGAGGAGTCCAATACAGGAGCGGGCGAGAATAATTGAGTTGAGTGGAGAGTTTATCAGGTGTTTTGTGACTCTTGGTGAGAAATGTTGTCGATTAGCTACGGGTTAGTATTAACGTAGTGGAGCTTGCTTCTCCCGGTAAAGAAAGTCGTCTGAGGTCAGTGCCAGTTTAGCTACAATATCAGCCAATCATCTGCGATTTTACTCCAGTCCCGGAAAACGGTTACATTGAAGACACCCCGGCCCGGTACGATCGAGCTGAGAGCATTACATAAGGCCTGAGTCATCAATATATTCCAGAAACTCCATGCGGACTTGATATTGGACAAGTCCTTGAGCACGATAGTATCAGACATTGTCCGCCATTGCCATCATGCTGTACGAATTAATTGCAATTGTACGTCTCAATTCCTTCCTGCTCTCTCTGTTTTAGGGGAAGCTCAGAGTTATACAAATAGAAGAGTTACTAATCATTCACCGCAGTGCCGTCCCGGCAATCTCGCCGAAGTCAGAGAGTGCGTCGTCCATTTCGTCCCTGTTTTCAAATACAACAGAAGCCGTCGCATATATTCATCTATTGCTCAACGGCGAATTGACAAAAGCTTACAAAAAATGTTTGTACAGTATTGCTCGCACAGCCGGCTCGCTGGTACTCAACAACGGCGGCGTCGTCCGCGGTTTCACCAACTGGGGTCCCTTTCTTCTTCCTAAGCCTCTGCACGTTCACCAGGCGACACATTCCCGCGGCCACTACTTTATTATGCGCTTCGACAGCTCTGCCAACACGCAGCACATGGTCCGCCGCACGCTGAAACTCGATCCCCGCATGATCCGCTTCGGTATGGTCAAGATGGGCAGCAAGCTCGAGGAGATTGCGGACGTTCCTGGAAAAGCGGAGTGGAAGAGCGACGACAGCGATCGTAGAGGATTTGCTGATGGACTTGGTGGATTTGCGTCTTAAATTCTGTGTTTGAGAGGGGGGGGAGGCCCTCTGCTGAGCCGGAAGCAATGGGGGAGCGGCTGTCAAGAGGTCCCCAGTTCAACTCGGCGAAAAAAATATCTCATGGCAATGGAATGAAAGAGGCGGGTCAGATAGGTAGTCGGTATTTCGGGATGGTCGATGAGGGACAAATACATAGCCGTGCTCCTCGGCGGACATAAGACGAAAAGAACGGGTGCCACTGATTGTCGGTGGGAAAAGCGAATGGGTTGGTTATACCCGTACAGGACAGAACATGCATAGAGTGGCGTATATGGGTTTGGACTACTTTTTTTTCCGAGTTTGGTAGACGATTATTCTTCGATGGGCCTGTTATTATTGCCCTGGCCATAGTGTGTAGATTCACACAATGTATTACTACAATTAATTTTTGTTCAAAATACCATTCATCGTTCGACTATCAGACATTCTCACACTCATTCAACTTGTTGAGTCTAAATTTTGATCGAGACGTGATAGACGAATTGCTCACTCTTAAATTACTACTCTGTACATACTACTAGTAAAGCACATTGCTCGATAAAACGCCCAAGACCGACCAAACCATCTTTGACGCTCGCCGACCGATTAATTGAAAGAAGTATATTGGGTACATGGGATGGTATAGTTGATGCATGATAGTCTGACAAGTAAAGGATCCGTCCAGGTTTGGAAAGGACAAAAGAAAGGACATGGCACCACAACTATATTGGCAGATACCATTGAGCGCGCGAGAATGATAACGTAAGCGCAGAGAGGAAGAAGGGGAGAAGAGAGGAAAAGGAATAGGACTATAAAAGAGCAGGGAAGTGCTGTTCCACCAGTAAATAATCGAGCGGAGAAGTAAGCAAGTAAACACCGACTAAAACGAGACAAAAAGTTCGCGGCGGACCCAATACAGAGGGTATTGTGGTAAAGAGATGTTTTGAAAAAGCCAGCCTGATCCAAGGCTAGGTGACGTAAGAAATGAAATTGATCAGAAGAAACTCCATCCTCGTCCTCGCTCTTTGGCAGCGGCTGCTGCTTGCTGTTGTGCGGCCTTGGATCGCTTCTCGCGGCCCTCGAGCTGGCGTAAACTCTCCATCTTTTCCAACACAAGCTCGAGCATTTCCTTGCGACGGATAATATCAAGGTGGCGTCTGATTTTGGGATCTTCTCGCGCGAACCGCTCGACTTCCGTGTCGGAGAGGTGCTTGCCAAGTCGGGAATCGAGCTCACGGGGGAACTGTATTTGATTGAAATGAAAGGTCAGTAAACTCAGACCGGAACGACTGGCTATAACATTGCAACACCTACGTTGTAATAAAACTCCGAAAGGAGCTCAACGTTCAGGAATAAGACAGCCGTTGCAGTCAATTTGTCGGCAACCACATCCAAAAAGACCTCTGGGCAGTAATACTTGTTCTTTTTTGTAGCGCATTGCTTTGACTTGACCGCCAAAAGTCGCATCTTGATGATATCCGCGCGATCCCGAAGGAAGGCTGCCTCTCGACCTGTATTCACTTAGCTATGGTTTTCAATTTCACGTCATTCAAAGACCGTACCTGTTGCCAGAAGAGCAGAGCTGAAGCCTCCAGCACCGCCAACACCATCTCCTTCTAGTACTACATCTCCTTTCCTCACACGCTCCACGAAGCCCAGTACGTCCTTCAATTTCCGTTTGCCGCCTATGCGGGCCTCGACATCTTTCATAGCAGCCTCTACGGCCACCAGCTCCTCTTTGAGAGAGCCGGTGACGTTCTCACGACCTTTGGACCACTCATTATCCTCCACTTCAATCTCAAATTTGTACGGCTTGATGCAGTTCTCAACCTGGTCGCTTGTGCCGTAGAAACGCTCGTTAAGAATGCCAGAGGCTGCCTCGGAGATGGCCTGGCGGGCAAACGGGTGCGCCGAAAACGTCGAGGTAGAGATCAGATGATCAACATGCGCCTGTAGCTGGTTCGCAAGGACAGTAGTGGCAAGTCTTCCTACGCCCAGCTTTGTGAGAGAAGATGCAGACGCGTCGAGCTTTCTGTGCCAGAAGAGAGATTCTGGATCAGCCTTGGGAAGCCCACTCAATGGCTCGGGTTCAGCTGACGCTGGACCTAGCTCACTGATGGGCTTGTTCCAATAACGCTGGGCAAGAATATCCAGGACCCGCTGATCGAGCTCGCGCTTGAGGAGCTCTCGTACTTGGGGACGGCCAAAGTGTTCGGCAAATTCCTTAAAGGAGTGCTTGAATGCATCTAGGCTTTCGGCAAGATAGGATTCGGCGCTCAGCGGACGGTCGTTGTACTGCACCTTGAATTCATAAGTAGCTTCTTCCAGCTCCTGGTGAATTGCATCACTTGTTCCTTGGAGGCTAGATGCCATGGTCTGTTCAAGCACCTGCATGAGTTTCTTTCGCAGGGTGCTCGTACCCACGAAGAGCTCTGACTCTGGGCCGAACTCAAGAGGGTGAGCAGAGAAGTAGGCATTCTCGTTCTTCACGATGGCGTTTGTAATATTTCCGCCGCCCCGGGAGAAGAGACCAGTGCTGTGTGGCACGCGGCAGACAACTCCAACATATCCCAATCGCAAGGGGTATTTCCGATCCCCCAGAATGCTGGCGCCCCGTTGGGCATCGACCAAGTCCATCTTGGTAATGACGCCAATTGTACGTTCACCTCTTGGGTCAACTCGGCGGCTAGCACGCAAGGCAGTCGAGTTGGCAAGGTCGACATCCGCAGCGGAAATCGCGAGAATGACGTTCGGAGGTTGGATATATTTGTCACAGAGCTCCGAGATCTTTTGCTTGAGCTCCTTTGGTTGATCATGTCCTGCAATCTGGATATATCCAGGGAGGTCGATGAGAGAAAGGTCTGGGACATTAGGAGAGTAAATGTGGAGCTGGATTGGATCGTCGGAGACACATTTCTCAGCTGGGACGGCGAGGTTGAGATCGGTCAAGGTCCGCTGGATCTGAGAAAAGTCTGTCATCTTGCCAAGACCCAACGACGGGAATTCTCCGTACTCGGCGTGCGCATCGGGAGTGTTGACAAGTGTAAGCTCAATGGGTCTCCTGGTTACCATATTCGAGCCCTTGGGCAGAAATTCGTGACCGACGATGGCTTCCAAAACGGAGCTCTTTCCGGACGACTGTGATCCAATGACAACGATCGAGGGCAGCGTCAAAGTGTCGGACTGGCCAATGGTCTGCAGCATGTTTCGAATCTCAATCATCTTCTTCGTCAGCATCATCATTTGGTCGTCCCTTGCGGTTTGCTCTCCAGAACGATCGTCTTCCTCAGATGACTCGCTGTACCCAAAAGCCGCTCCAGTCGCGCCTCCCACGGCCGCTGCTCCAGCTGCTCTGCTCTGCTTTGGGGAGCCTTCTGGTCCAGAGGATCCACCTTCTCCGCCCTCTGACCCAGCTTCCTTTCTCAATATCAATCGTAGCCACTCTGGTAGTTCGACGTCATCTTTGGTGCGCTCCCACCCTCTCCGTGTCTGGTCCACTATATCCATGGCACCGCCAAATATGCTGCCAGCCGTTTCGCCTGTAACGTCACCAGCTCTTCGAAGCGCGTCCATGGCATAATTTCCTGCCTCTATAGTCCCAAGAAATCAGCACTAGTCATTGGAGACAGTAGGTTTTCCGAATCACTTACGCGTGGCTTGGTATTGGACGTATGCAAGACCTGCAATTGTCGCTCCGCCAAACAGGGCCGGCAGTCTGGCTAACCTCAAGACCAGCTTGGGAAGTGCGCGCGCAAAGGAGATTGTGCGCACGGCGGGGACATTATGAACCGAGAAAGCACCCTGGGGCCAAGGCCGACGTTGAACAGTTCGTAAAAGACTATTTTGCACTCCTAGAAGTCCACCAGCTCTGGCACTGGCATGATGCATCACTCGTCGAGTAATATGGAGGGGAGCCCTCCGGGCCAGTGGCGGCAGCCGGGATGAAAATAACCTGCCACTCATGCTGTGCAAAAGCAGTCAAGGATCAGCATAAGCTTCAGCTGCCTCTGTCTGGCTATTATCAAGCCATCAGAGGTGAAAGAGGTTTCGCATGAAAGGGTTGTTGTGGTTGTAAGATGGATGAAATCAATGCCCTGGGGAAGAATGAGGATCTAATCGGGCGCCTTTGACGTCGGCAGGCAGCCGAGAACACAGTACTTGGTGATCCCGCCATTTTACCAGGAAGTCAAAGTACCCAACTTTTGCTTCACCGCAACTTTTGATGTTAACTGAAATTCAGTTAAGAATGCAGTTAAAGAAACCATATCATACCGAATCCCAAAAGCGTCAGGAGAGTTCACACATTATCAGTGACATTGTAATAATAAAAACATTTACCACAAAGGTATCCTAACAATTTGAGTCCATTCATGTAATTCCGCAAAGAATGCAGCATGGAAATGCAAGATTGAGCGGAGCATAAATAAAGAATCACTAGCACAATATTATGTCCAACCTCCCAGAGTGAAAGGACAGTTTGAGAGAGCGAGCTTCATGATAAGATGAGTCATGTTATTTCAGTAAAAATCAATTCTCTTGCCTTCAATAATTGAGAACAGATTCCACTGTAGCGAAGTGAGCTATTAGGTTTTGTGTTTGTCACACCGCAGGTGGTTTCACTTGAGGCGGCAATTGCGCCATCTCGGAACTCAGCTGAACACTCGTATCGAAATAAAATACACTCATTCCATCTATCTGAGCTCTCCTCCTCCTCTCTAGCTCACAACAAACACAACCTTCTCTGCAACTGCCTCGACGTATTTCAACAATCCGCTAGGCACTCGTGTCAGTTTTATATTTTGCCAGCATGTGCAGATTTCTTGTGAGTCTGCGCGATAGGAATTATCTCCGGCTACATACTATAGATAGCTAATCACACAATACATCTCTATAGGTCTTCAAGGGCAAGAACGAGATCCTTCTGTCCAAGCTGATCTTGGACCCTTCTCACTCTATCTTGACCCAGTCCTACGACTCACGATTGCGTCTTGTACGTTTGTCCGTCCCCAAAAAGCTTTCGACCTAATCCGCCCGTTACACTTTCTCCGAACGGTGTACTAACCCAAACCCTCTCTCTCCAGGACACTCGTCGACCGCACAACGGCGATGGCTTCGGCGTAGGCTACTACACTCATCCTGAGCTTGGACCTGAGCCATGTCTCTTTACCTCGACTATCCCTGCGTGGAACTGCATCAACCTGGAGCGACTTGCCAGCAAGACGACCTCATCACTCATCTTTGCGCACGTGCGGGCAACCACTGAAGGCAGTCTTTCCGACAGCAACTGCCACCCATTTCGCCACCGGAGCCTGATGTGGATGCATAACGGCGGTATCGGGGCATTCAAGTACGTGAAGCGGCCGCTCTGCGACTCCGTTGCGGACCGGTGGTTTCTGGGCGTCCAAGGCAGCACGGACAGCGAATGGGCATTTGCGTTGTTCCTCGACAGCTTGGAAAAAATGGGCTACGACCCGAGTTCAGAACCTGCGGACGGATTTGGGCATTCCGTCCTGCGCAAAGCGATGCTCAAAGTCATTGAGCGGATCAACGCCGCAATCAGGGCTATCCCCGCCGAAATCAAGGGCAAAGACCTGGATACTCGGAGCTTGCTCAATTTTGCCGTCACCGACGGACACAGCGTGGTCTGCACGCGCTACATCAGCAGCAAGACGGACGAAGCTGCGAGCTTGTATTTCTCCTCTGGCACCAACTGGAAACAACACGACGAGCCGGGCAACTATACCATGGAGAGACGGGACAAGGGAGCTGATATTGTCCTCGTGGCCAGCGAGCCCTTGACTTTTGAGAGAGGTATGCTCTTCCCCTTTTAATCATTCCATAACCGTACCCAAGTTTACAAAAAACTAACATCTGGCCGCAACGCACAGACAACTGGGTCACCGTCCCAACCAATTCGATTCTAACCATCCACAAGCAAAACGTCCTGGTCCATCCCATCATCGACGAATTCTACAGCTACAACCCCTCGCACCAGCGCTCCTCGTGCTTCGCCGTGTCCAAGGGCCTTGTGAGCAATGCGCCGGGGGGTACCGTGACTGAGGACGACCAAGCCCCCGAGTCTGTTTCATCATCGTCCACTTCTCCCACTGCAGAGCGCAACCTTCAATTCACAGTCCCCGTAGTAGGCGGAGGAGCAGGCGGTGTAATGGACTCATCCGAGCCTGAGCAGATACGAGAACTTAAAGCCCAATGTGCCAGCGTAGCGCTAAGTGCCTGAGCGGCATGTTAGGCGCTATATGCTCTCTCTTTTTCCCTTCTCTTACTGCAGCCGGTGCAGGAATTCAAATCATTCAGAGACTCGGGCACCGATGCCACTATACACACACATCCCCCCATCCATTTCGACACACAGACTTACAACATCCGATGCATCAGCGAGGGAGTTTTCAGCATCATTATGAAACAATCGTTTTTAAGGAGATAGCAGGGGGGTAAAATTGGACAGGGGATGTAATGGCGTTATTTGGTTCAGTTTCGGAGACTTTTGTACCTTAATTAATACCCATTTGAATCACAAAAAAAACCTTACATATGACCGTACTTGCGGTTTAACTGTGATAGTAATATAGTAAATTCATCATACCGTTTTGCCTACATTACATATTTGTACAAATCATTCATATTCCATAATCAAAAAAGGGAAATGACTGAAGTTTGTTACTTCCTATGACATGCTAAACTTCACTATTAACAATTGCCCTTTTTTTCTTCTGGCTATATACAGAGCCAACAAGCAACGCCAGACGTGAAGAGTCGTTCATGTACCCTGCTGCTCTTTCAAAGCGGCGGCAACGTCTCCCTGCATATCGGGCACTGCAGACGAAACCGCATCCAGCCCTCAAGGCAATCACTGTGAAAAATATGTCGACACGGGGTAACCATGTACGCACGACGGGCAAGGAGAGTACTGGTGGTACCACCACCTGTGATTCCACCACCACCGGATTCATCTCGCCCTCCTCCTTCGGCCCCGCTACCGGCTGGGATTATCGGGACTTCGATGTTGTTCATACAAATAGCACAATCGAACGTGCGTTTACCGCCTTGTCGTCCGGACGACGAGCCTGGAACGGCCGCCGACGGAGAAGAAGGCGATCCAGCTTCAGCCTCAGCTTCTGCGGCGGAAAACCCAATCGGCATGGTCGCTCCGCTTTCCAAATCATCTTCTCTTAGGACAGGATGGTAGTCATACGCCTCGGGGGCCCATCCGCGGGGCACGAAGAATCTTGGCCCAAGGACCTCCTGGCTGACTAGCACGCAAATTTGGATCCAGACCCATCCGATGAGCACGAGGGCGGCAGTGCGGTCGGTTTTGGCAAAGAGGACGTTACCAGGGACGGTGTAGAAATACATAAAAGGCGCAAGACGCAGGATTGATTGGCCCACGACGTATTCCCAGCGCAGAGCCTTGCGGCAGTTGCGCATAATGTTGCGGTATATTTGGGGGACCCAGAACGAGAGATAGGTCAATGCGAGGCCGTTGGTATATGCCGAGCGTAGACCGGGTGGCCAGGACATAGCGTGGAGAGAAAGGAAGATGAGGATGAGAAGGAGAAAGTAGAATCGAGAATAGAGGGCGCCGAATTCGCGGCGGGCGGAGCCAGGAGTTTGAGCGGGTGTAGTGGTATTGGTGGTTGTCGGGTTGTTAGGGGCAGGAGAGGGTGTTGGAGTATCAGGCGGAGAGTCTTGATCTGGCGCTATAATGATGGGCGTTGCGCTGGTCTCATTGGGACGCCGGGCGGTGACAGGGAGAGGGAGAGTGTCTGCGCCAGAGGCCGTTATTATTGGCATTGAGGTTGCCGTGGTATTGGTTGTGCTGTTAGCAGCTTGAGCAGCGGCTTGTCGCTCGCGCTCGCGTTCTTGTCGTTCCGGTGCTTGCACGGTCCAAATTTCCATGAGGAATTTCATGCCAAAGAAGCTGACGCAGAAGAGAGACAGAAAGGAAGTAGCGATGAATGGAAGGAAAACAGAGTCTGTGAACAGACCGATGGCAGAAAAGGCCATGGTTGCGAATCCATCGCCCATGGACATCATTGCGATAGTGTAGAAGCTTATTCGGCTCCGCGTAGATGGAGTTGAGGCGTCTTTCATTTGTCTCATCAGGAGGATAATTTGCATAATCATGATGCATGCAAATAAAAGACTGTAATTTCTCGCTTGAGATATGTACGATTCAATCTTGGGACCCGTGATATGCAGGCTTTCTGCGGCGGAAGTTTCAGGCTGACTCTTGGATTCGAGTAGTATCCCGCAGTCAGGAGAGAAGATCAGGGCGGACATGACGAGTGGAGGCGCGCTGGGAAGCGATGCACCCGTTGGATAACGAAGCTCGTCCTCAATCTGCCTGAGCACCTGTTGATTGCCTCCATCTTTGTCGCTGAAATCCGCCGCATGTTGCTGTAGGTATACAATGTATTCGCAGCGAGGCTTGGATGGTATATCTGCTGGATGGCCAGGCGTCGATGACCATGGATTTAGGGGTGCCAGCCAACCCTTGGACACTTGGCTATTGATCGAGGAGGATATGGTTCGGTTCAAGAGGCGTTGAGATAGCGAGTAGGTCCGTTCTGAGAGGGAGAAATGCGGCAGTGCGAATAAGCCAGCGAACCTAGCATACAATTGTGAGTACGAAGCTGGAGAGAGGGAGAGGTAAAGACCCAGTACCTTTCGCTCGTCGTTGTCAATACAACAGCACCAAATGTTGGATAATGCACACCGTGTAGTCTTGCCATCCAGCCATCTCCGCCTGACACGTCGTCCTTGATCGTCATCTGTGCGGTGACTTCTCGAACCAAACCAGCATCATCGCCCTTTAGTGTCCTGCTGACTTTCTCATCCAAGTCAATTTGAATATCTCCATTCGGTCCCGTCACATTTCTTTCAAAGGTCTCGGATGCAAAGAACAGATGCGGCACAGACTCCGTGAGGTTGATATGCGGCACTGGGATCTGCGGGACTGCTTTTGACCGAACCCATTCCCCATGAAGAAACCCGGTAAGATTCTGGTATAGGGGAATCACAGAATGCTTGAGAGCTTCTGGGAGACCGGCTTCGGGCTCGGCGGCTGGCGGAAGTTCTTCAATATTTCCTTCGAGTTCTCGTAATCCACGCTCGCCAACCGCGCCCTTGAGCTGTTCCCTGGCCCTCTCCTTGATCGTGGGAAGTAGTTGCCACGCAAATCCATCCTCTTCCCGAAGCCCAGTTATATTCAGCCAGCGGTTATTCGGTGCGTCAAAGTCGCCGTATCGTGTCCTGTTCAGCAGGTCGAGACGGCGACGTTCTTCAACAATGAGGTCATCGAGCTCATGCCCTTGGGTAGGACTGGGCTGCTGGGGGTCCGGAGAAAGAAAAAGAAAGAGAAGGATAAGAATCAGGAGAACTGCGCGAGGAGTGTCCATCAGCGCTATTTCCTCTGTAATTACCTTGTCATCGTTGCTCGTCCCTTCTGTGTGTTCGAATGGTTCTTGGTGTGATTAGCTCAGGGTCCAAAGCTCAGTCATCGGAGGTGGGGAGAGTTTCACCCCGACGGGAACTCGGCCATTGTTCTCTGTTTGATCCATTCAGTGAACAGACCACCGTCTACATTTATACTTTGAGAGATATATAAAATGAAACAAAACAAAAGATTTATACATTCAACTGCTTTCTAGCTTTTGCTATGCCGCTGTGTCTTCAAATGTACAAGAAATGATGCCGAAATTGCTCAAATACAAAATCCCGCTGAAGTCGGTTATTATTCAACGCCGCGTAAGAGCTCTTGTACGCCTGCGCCGATCGATGTGCTTCGTTTTCAGATGCAAAAAATTTTTTTACGAGGTTTCGTTATTAGCAAAGCCTTTTTTTTTTTTCCTTTAATCCTTTTCCATGCTCATCTGAGTGGAAACTTCCCATCGTTGGCCGCCACCACCACCGTATCCGCCTCCTAACCGGTTGCGCACGATGCTGGTTACTCGATCCCTCAATCGTAACATTGCATCTTCACCACCTCTTACTCGAAGCTTCAGATTGGCCATGCAAAGTCCATAGTGTACCTGCCAGAACTTGGCCTCTTCAACGTAGGTGACGGAAGGATCATCTTCAATCTCCCGCATGGCCTCCGACACGCCTCCCCCAGAATAAGACATGAGCAGCATGAACCCAAGAGTCTTGCTCAATCGGGCACCAAGCGTGCACATGGAAATGGCAATGGTACCGGAAAGAGCGCGATCAAGCCAAACGTACATCTGGATAGAGAGGAGCGGAAGGAGAAGGAGTAGAGATGAGCACGAAAGGGTGAGAAAATGGGCTGGGTTGCTCAGCACCGATGGGAGAGATTCAATGTAAGCAAAGCGCATGGCTTTCCCGATTCTGGCATGGTTCTTGAGTCCGATAGCAGAAACAAGTGTAGATAGTATTGCAAGAAGTGATGCGAGGTCCACGCTACCGGGCGAGATCCGGGCATGCTTATGCTCATGGTGAGGTTCATGGCCGAGACCCTCGAGCATATGCTGAAGATTGTGAGAGATGAGGTCGAGTCCCATGAAGACGAGGAAAACCGACATGGCAAACCCGGCTAAGACCTCTGCTCTCTCAAGGCTACATGGCAAATTAGATTATTTTTATTCCGTGCCCAATAGAAAGAGAGGATATGCACATACCCAAATGGATGTCGAATACTCGACCGCTTCCAAACTTCGAAATTGCCCAACACGTCTACCATCACACACAAGAATGCGCCCAGCGCATCAAAGCAGATAAGATGGGAGAGGGCAGTGAGCGCCAATGACTCTTGCGCGCTCCAGAGCGTGTATGCGGCCACAAACATGTGACAGCAGCACCAAATGATGCGGGACCGCTGTTCTTTGGACATACTCTTCCGGCACTCCAGAAATGTCGGGATATCTAATGACGCCGGCAACGGGAGAGGAGCTCGAGGCTCTGGCTCCAAGAATATCTGGTGGGATACACTGCTGTGCTTATACTTGTGTCCTCGACGTTGGCCCATGTTCTAAATGTTGTCATGTCAGTAACTATCTCTCATGAACAAGCGTGGGGGTTTCCATACAGATTTCGCAACCGGCGATCGTGCCAAGGTCGTAGTCTGGAAGTTGAAAGGACTTCGGGGAATCCCATTGGATCCATTGACAGATATAGCATTCTCGCCCGTCATGGGACTGTAGGCTGTTGCAGTACTAGCAGGACTGAAGGTGTTGGCGGGTGAGGGCAAGGAGCCAAGACGGCCTGGAAATGTCCAGTTCATGGGCGATAAGGTATTTGGGTCATATGAGACCGTTGATGAAGAGTTTGGAGGCAAGCCTTCAAGCCCTAGACCCAGGGATTGCTGCTGCTCCTGTTGCTGCTGCTGGAACTCATCCTCGTCAGGAGGCGGCGTGGGCGTCTTTGGAGGGACGGGTATTGGGAGGCTCGACGCCATATTGCCCAACAGTCGGGCGTGGGATTCACAATAAAATCGAGCCTCCCGATCGCATGCAAATTACATCCAGGATGCACAAGACAGCACTGCGATTGCTGTGAAATCAGGTGCGTACTGAGAGGGAACAGGGTGCGGTGGAGGCGTGGGTGATAGTGATATTAAGTTGGGGAGAGTTGTATCTGTCTCTCCGCAATAGTTATAGGGTTAACTGTATCCACAGCGCGTAACATCAGAAAAGGAATAGACACCCTGCAGGTTAAATGTCCGTGCACCGCCATCAACGACCTCACATGCCATTCAGCAACAATCCGAACTCTTTATCATCAATTCACCACCCCTGCGAAGCCTCCAATCTTCCTACGTATCTTTCCCTTATTCGTCTGAGCAATAATTGTGCTCAGTTTTTCTGCTTCACTATGGACCTTGGATGACCTCGCTATTTGCTACCGACACCCTGAATCGAAACGAAGCTCTGAGCTGCACTTGGCTCCATGCCACAGCTTCATGACGCTGGGATACGTGACTCGAACTCTGAGTGGGAGACTTGTATAGAGACGTGCAATAGAGCTGTGTTGGACTCAGCAAGGCTCGCCACTTTCGAGAAAAATGGAAGATGGAGCCATTCGAGTGCTGGACGCTGAAACCGTTGTGCAGCCTCAACTCGATCAAAAGAAGACTCTAGGAGATGTATCGAAAGCCAATGGCAGAGCAAAACTGGGGCATAAGCGAAGCCTTTCGGGGAGTATCTTGTCCAAGCTGTCTTTCCTGAGAAATGGGCAAGAGGAAGATGACACACAAGAGGAAGAAAAGCTTGAAGGTACACAAGATGGAGTCGGGCGTGATCTGGGGGAAGCGGACCACATCAATAAACCACGGGGAGCAATGGCAGGGGTGGTCCAACAGCAACGATCTAGGAGAAGAAAAGGGTCGCTGAGAAAGACTGCCTTGCTTGGCACTGGCAAGCTGCACCTGGATAATGAAGACCGCCGCCGCGGAGAAACCGCCGTGAAGGCGTCCGCCAGACAGATGCCCTCTGAGTTTCCTGCGGACTTTCATTCCAGTCAGTCATTGCAAGGACCAATGTCGGATTCGAAAAGAATGGATGCGCACTCTTCGCAGGGCTCCGAGATTCGCCTGGTTGATGAACCCGCGTCTGACAACCTGGGACAAAGAACTGCGTATGCCATTGGCTATCCTGGATCATCCGAGATAACGAAAATAAACACCTCGGCGCAGAATGCATCGCATGCTCTTGGCTCGCCCGTTACAAGTCCAACGTTATCCACTACCGACGACGATGAAGTGCTAACTTTTCCGCATCGATATGTGACGCCATCAGCGCTGCGTCGTCCGTCGTCTGGATCAGATTCCTACTTTTCTTCCCAGCCCAGTGCACTGCAGCGGCGTCGTTCAGGGAACAAGTCAAAGGCAGCGGCTTTGGTGCCTGATCCATCAAGTTCTCTCGAAGAATGGGACTACACAGAGACGGAGCGCTGGGGCTGGATTGTCCTGGTCGTGACTTGGATTGTATTTGTGGTAGGAATGGGAAGCTGTTTAGGTGTATGGAGCTGGGCGTGGGACGTCGGCGAGACACCTTATGCTCCTCCAGAATTGGAAGATGATCCAACTCTACCCGTTGTGGGATACTATCCGGCTCTGATAATACTGACTGCGGTAATGGCCTGGGTATGGGTGGTAGTAGCTTGGGTGGGCATGAAGTATTTCAAGCATGCACAGATTTCCGGGGAAGATGTTTGAAAAGGCACACTCGGGAATTCTTGTAGGCGATAGCAAAACTCTTTTGGATGCATTTCTCATTTTTGTTTGTGCAGCTGATGATGCCACTTGTTGTCATGCAGAGTGAATATCAGTCCCGTTGATGAGTTGTTTCCCTCTCCGCATCCTCCTCTTCCTCTTCTTCCCCCTTTCCCTCTGTCCAACTTCAACTTCTACGACACTCTCAATCTTTTATTTCCTTCTGAACTCCAATATCTTGACTTAAGCTTTGACCACGCCTGCTCCTGCCTGCTCTTCACATTCAGACACCAAAAATACATCTTTTCCCGTTCCGAGTCTTCATTAATCATGTCTACCCCAACGCGAGTCACCATCACCGTTCCCGCAGATGAATATCTCTCTCAGTCAAGTCTCACCTGCGAGCAGGTCTTTATTAGACAGGCTAATGATCTACACCTGACCCAGGCAGCGGCCTTCAATCTGGCTCGGACTACTCACTTGTATGCATATCTTTGCTTTTATTCCATTTCCTCGTTGTGTTTCGAACCACCTTTGAATGTTAACTTTTGTGTCCCTTTCTACCATTGTATACCCACCCATTCTCACTCACCTTTAATGTTCTGCCCCTCTCAAACCATGCCCTGAATTCCTCTCTATTTTCCTCCATCCCCTCCCCCCCCGCATGTTTCATTCCCAATTCCTCACGACCCTTCTCACCTCACTTCTCAAATTATACTTCCTCCTATTTTTGCCAATCATCTCCTGTAACCTCGCAACCTTCCAAAATTTCCATCCAAACCTCTTCCTCCCCCTGTCCAAGAGAACTTATATCTTTCTCCGCCCATACCTTTCCCCCATCACCACCTCCATCTCCTTCGTTACATCCTCCTCCCAACTAGTTTCCACCCGCAGCTAACCTCCGCCCTCCTAGCGCCGAAACCTACAGCAACAGGTACGGTTGGCAGAAACCTCGCTCTCCCCGTCCACAGCACACAGCACGCGACCAACGCAGCGGAACATTCCCTTTTCTCAAACTCCCTCGAGAACTCCGTGATGAGATCTACGAGCTGGTCCTCGTCTCTCCTGAGCCCGTTCATCTTGACGCATTCACCCGCGCCAGGACCAAGTCCGACGACAGCCGCCCCGCAGCTCGCCTCCCGCTTTTCCGCTTGAACAAGGTCATCTACGGCGAGGCCTCATGGATATTCTTCAATTACAATACTTTCTCACTCGTGTCCCGCCCTATGGCGATTCAATTTTTCGAGCGTTATCTGACCGAACCTGTGTGCATTCCCGCGGACACTCCCATGTCATTCACCCAGCGGATCCGCCGCCTGCGTCTCTCTGTTACTGTGTGTATGTGGAAACGTAGCCATGAATCTTCCCTCGATTTGCTGAGTGCGTTGGTGCCATTTTTCAGGCCGGAGGTGTGGCCCGAGGCGCTGAACCAGGACGAGGCTGAGGGCGAACGTCTCCTGAATCTAGCTGCATCTCGGGACGGTGATCTGTCCCAGGCTGTGACTGAATTGCAGATCCAGGACCAGGACCAGCCGGCATCCGAGGACGAGTCGATGTCTCCCTATCTCAAGGCCATCTTGGAGTTCGAGGCGGCGGAGCGCAAGAAAGTCCATATGCCGCTCCATTTGCCTCAGCTCAGAGAGCTCCGGATCGAGATTGGCATCTGCAAATGCGTGTGTCCTCACCAGGACGGCGTTTTGACATGGCGACTTGTTTGGGACGAGGAAGATCGGGTGGCAGCAGGCCCCGGTAACGGACTTGTCATGCGGAGTCTGTTTCGGACTCGCAGATGGAGTGATGATCCAAACGGCACAATGGCCGATCTCGCTCGGCTTATGAGGCTGCGAGTGAAAAGGATGATGATGAGAAACAGACGCGAGAGTGACCTGGAGCAGCTTCTTTGGCCGTTGAGTTTCCTTAAATCCAGCAATGATGAAGCTGGTAGTCAAGGCGGTCCGTACAACTGGTCAAGCAGCAGGAGGAGCATGAGGACGGGAAGGAGAACAGCACCAGCTGAGCAGGGTTACGGTCACGAGAAATTTGCCAATCCATGTTCTCCGCGAAGTTCATGACATGGTTGGCGCGACGGAGGTTGGAGTCTGGCTGGCGGGGATCTTGTGACTAAAGAAAAGTGACGGGACATGGTGAGGTGTCGTTGTTGCTGCTGTTTTTCTTACCGCTCCTGCTGGTGGGGATTGTGGTGAAGATCCGAGTCTGTTTCGTTTGTTTCGTTGTTTTGTTCTTCTGTCATTACTCGAACAAGAGAGTTCGTTGGTGAAGGTTATTTCCAGACTGTTTCAGATTGATATAAAATTTGTCTACATGACGATTTCAACAGTGGGGGTTGAGATTAAGATGTTGCTTTCCACTGCATTCAACTGGTATTTGTTTTTAACTGGGAAGAACATTACACGGTGCGACTCGCATAACAAATTACAAAGCCATTTAGATGTGCCTTGTTACTGCATTTTATTCTTTTGTATCTGAGCAATAAAGATTTTCATCTGATAAATTAAAAATATTAAAAAAAATGAGAGGAACTCAGTATTTATGGTATCATAGCGATCAAAACAGTCATTAAGTCCAATTGTCGTGATATGCCTCAGCCGTTGAAATCATATTATGCAAGAGGCCGAGATTCCAACCCAGAAACTCCGAAACCGACATGTGATGGGGAAACGTGACGAGGAAAATCAAATCTCTATGACCCTTCAAGCATCCAGAACGCATCGTCAAAATTCTCCCCTCCTTCACCATTGCCGGTGTCTCCATTTCCATCAAAATTAAAGTCCGAGTTTGCGAATAAATCATCAAATGTCGAGTCGGGGGGAAGTAAATCGGCGGAAAGATCTCCGGTATTGGAAAAGTTATTTTCGCCGGATTGATCTGCTGTTGCTGTTGCCGTCGAAGTAGAGTTCTGTGGCGGCGCCGTGGTGGCGGAAGCGGCATTCGTGTTGCTTTGCTGGGCTTCGCCTGGGTTTTGGCCTTGAGCGTTCTCAGCGGTATTGGTAGTATCTAGGAAATTGAAATTTTCCGTGGCATTGGCGTAGTTTTCAAGTCCGGGAAGCAAAGACGTGACATCGTCATTGGATGTCTCGCCGGGCTTATCACCTGATTTGTCACCCGACACACTCAGATCCGGACCAAAGAGGTCGTCATTGAAAAGGTCATTATTGTCGTCGTCAGGTCCGTCTGTAGGGAAGTCAATGTCGAAATTAAGATCATGTTCGTCATTGTGAGGCGGCTCATCTGCGCCGCCATCGAACATGGCACCAATATTGAGATCTTTAATGTTCGTGTCTCCTTGTGAGGTCGAAATGGGGTGTTGTTCAGGTTGCGATGTGGCTTTTGAAACAGGTTCTTCTGTCTTTTCAGTTGCTTTACCCTCGGTTTTCACGGGGGGTTCGGTTTTGGCAGAATTTGATGCACCATCCGGTGGAGCGGTTGTAGATACTTGATCGGAATATTTGGTCTCTGCCGGTTTGGCTTCAGGTTGATCCGCTGATGTTGCGTCTTCCTTTTTGATCCCGTTTGTTTCAGGTTCAGGTGCTTCCGCCATTACGGTGTCTTCTTGTTGCTGAGATTGCGTGTTGGCGTTCTCGTTGAGAGCTGCGTCTTCCATAACGGCATCTTCCTGTTTGGTCATAGGTTTATCTTCGTGTTCCATCGTTTCTTCCGCAGCCAAGCGGTCCTTTTCAGCCACCGCTTCTCGCTCGCGCTCCGCTCGTCGAGCTCGACAGATGGCTAGATCTCTTTCTATCGTTGCCTTGGCTCGAACCTGCGGCAATTAGGATGGTGTCGTCTATCTTCTCAGGGTGTGCTTACAATCTCTATTTCGACATCATCGAGTGCGTCTTGAAATCGGTTCAATGCACGAGGGATCAAGTGCCGTACACGGATATTTGTTGAAGTGGTGTTTTTGGCGCCTAGTTTGGAGGAATCTCGAAGGATACGACCAATGGAAATAAGCTATAAGCAATGAAATGTTATTATGACAGTTTCTAGTTTTCGCATGGCATCGATGCATACCACGAGATTTAGCATGCCCGTCATGCTACTGTAAGGATCCGTTGGTTGTTGTTGTTGTTGCTGCTGGGAAGGCGACGGGCCTGTTGGCTGCGCCATGGTGAGAGAGAACGGTAGGATAGACAGCGGCCAGAAAGGTGGCAGAAACGGATTGAATGCAATTGTACCGGAAAAGATATTTAGGATGCGTGTTCTTGGGTGAGTGGAAAGATTAAAAGACAAGGTAATAAAGAGCTCTGGTGGATATTCTTCGAGCCCTTCCCCAGGTGTGGTCATAGCATCTCTTCAAACTAGGTCTAGTATGGCTATTCGCACAAGTGCGGAAAGCGGAGGTTCAAGCGTCGGAATAAACCGTTCAGCTTAGGCATATTTCACCAATCAAGTACCGGCAAGGTCATAGCAACCAGCTACCAAAGAGTACTTTGATGCAGTCGATGTTTTGCTCTTCTCACAAGTATCCTCAAGTCTATCATTGTATGGAACCACCTGCACCCATAAGGCGGTGAGCTTCTAGTTCCGCGACAGTGGAAATGTATGGACCCTGCCTGTCTGGTTCCCAGGCCGGCTCAGGGGGGATCGTACTGACAAAACCCATCATCGGCGCTGCGAATATGTCACACGCATTTACCGTGGACCAGGGTTCGATCTTTCTCCAACGGCTGAGTGTGAGCTTTGAGAGAGGCTCGGGGGTCTGTGCAAGGCACACAAGTGGCATCTTTCCTAATTACCCGCTGGTGCGGGAGAGGCTAGGAGGTGAGCGGCTGGACTGGTTATCCTTCCTGCTGGGCGCTTCTACTGCTCAGTGAACGATTTAGCCGGGAAGGCTAAATCGGTTGGTTTAAATATGCAATAGGCCGTGGTAGAGTTTACCCTGCTGTAGGTTCGTTTAACGGGGGAAAATAGGTTAAGCAACCCCCGGGCACGGCCCACTAATCAATATTGATTTTCACCTAATTTAGGTATAAGCAAACGCACACATTCAATTGAGTCCGAGGCTGCAGGACCATCAAGCTTGCCAGCATCTTATTCGTATGAAAAGGAAAATGTCATGACCATACCAAGTATTGTTGAACGTGACAGCTCATTGATCTGCACGTCTAGTAATGATGCTGCTACTAATCCATTATTTTTGCTAGTCTTGCCTTGGAGGTTGATGACCGGGGCCTGAGGAATATGCAGGAGATGATATAGCCCCTCTCCTTGCTCTTGCTCTCCTCATGCTTTTTCCACTTTGCGCTCCCTGCATCATCCCGCACTTGGTCCATCTGCACGAGGAGGAGACTCTCTTCTGCCCCCGGTAAAGTATCAGAAGGCGTGGGAGCAGGTGGCTTGATTGGTTCCGTTTCCCTGTTTTTTGCCCTTATACTCACAATTCCACTTATCTCTTTGGTCTCCATCTCTCTCTCTTTCTTTATTGTCACTTTCTTTCTCGTCATCTTTATATGATTTCAATTAATTTCCCTCCCCCCCTCTTGATATCGCTCTTTAGAACGATTTCGGCTCTTGACCTCGGCTGAGCTCCAACGTACCGGCTTCGGTTGGAGATCCAGTCAAGAAAGCCCATACTATGGGTAAACCCTCCGCGACACCATCACTAAAGTTCACACTGCCTTTCCACTACTGTACGGGCTGTTGGACCCTTGACCGGACCTAAAAGCAGATGGTCCCCTCTAGACTTCCTGGCGGCGACTAAAGAGAAACCTCCGTCCTCGCACAAGTGACACCCAACCTAAACCCTGCCGGCGTTATTTGCTCCTCCACCTTTGTCTGTTTAGTGTGCTCCGCTGCGACCAACCACTAACTCCCTACAGTAGTCACTTTGACTACTCCCCCCCCTACCACTACAGTAGTACCGCCCGCCGCGACTACTCTACTGTTACCGATACCCACGAGCGGCTCGTCTACCACTCTACCACTTATCCTCTCGCTCGCTCGTTCATCCACTCACTGTCACTTGTGCTGTTAACTTTTGCTCGCAGCTTCTTTCCTCCATCTTCTTCCTCCTCCCACAAACATCTATTCTCTTCCTCTCGCCATCTAGCTTCAGAACTTGGTTGGAAATCTCCTTCTCCTCTTCTTTCCTTCATCTTCCCCTATCTCTTTTTCCTTTATTTCCTTTTCATTCGTCCTTCCTATTTCGCTGCGTCTTGTGTCATTGAGCTTGACGCCCGTGCTTTCGATTCTGTTCGAGGAAGCTCTTGATTTGCATTCTGCAGCTCCCCTCGGTCATTTCACAAGTCCTTTGAAATCTTGTGAGCTTGAATTTAGCACACAAATATCCACTGTTGCCAGGTCCGTCCCCTTTTGGCAAAATCAACTGCCTTTTATCTCTTCCCCAGCTCTATGCCGCCTGCTCAAGCAATCAACATATGCTACGTTCCTTGGCTGACCGCGTATAGTGCTTTTGATTTAGCCTGCCTAATATCTTCTCTTACTTATCATACGCCCTTGAATTGAAAGTCGACTATTAATCTATTTCCAATCCCATCTCATACACTTGATTTTTACCATGGCCGACAACCAAACTGCTGGTGCCCCAGCTTCGCTCCCCCTCCCCCCTCAGGCGGCCGGCGCGCCGGGCCAGCAGCCCTATGATGCCTCCCAGGCCGCAGCAGCTCAAGGAAACCCCGGCCATATGGCGCCTCCTCTGGCTCCTGTCATCATTCCTCAAAACACGAACCCAATTCCGACCGCAATCACCTCTCCTATGTCTGGTGTCATGTCGCCTGGAAACACTGGAGGTGGCTTCGTTCGTCGAGCGGCCCCTGAGCCGAACAAGCGCGCTCTGTACATTGGTGGACTGGACCCACGAGTGACGGAAGATGTCTTGAGGCAAATTTTCGAGACCAGCGGGCACGTGCAGAATGTCAAAATTATTCCTGACAAGAATGTGAGTCGAAAGCGATCTTCATTCAGCACAGCGGTCTGTTTTCAATACCTGCAATTGCACTGGCAATCATTCTTATCTTTCCTTGTTGCTTGATTGGCTTGCACTGCATGCTTTCCAGTCAACTTTCATGGTTGAATTTGTTCTCTCTTGTCTTGCTATGCATTTCATCCTAGCTTCCGGTGCTTGCGACTAACCGTGAGAATAGGTTCAGAGCAAAGGGTACAATTACGGCTTCGTGGAGTACGACGACCCTGGCGCCGCTGAGCGCGCCATGCAAACTCTCAATGGCCGCCGAATCCATCAGAACGTGAGTTTTGTCGAACCGCGCCCGTGCTACTATTGGGTAGCTAGAAGGCTCATGCGTCATTATCGATGTAGGAAATCCGCGTAAACTGGGCCTACCAGGCCAACAGTGTCAACAAGGAAGATACCACGAATCATTTCCACATCTTCGTCGGCGATCTCTCCAACGAGGTGAATGACGAGGTCCTCCTCCAGGCTTTTTCCGCCTTTGGTTCTGTTTCGGAGGCGCGCGTTATGTGGGATATGAAGACGGGCCGTTCCCGCGGCTATGGCTTCGTCGCCTTCCGCGAGCGCGGAGATGCCGAGAAAGCGCTGAGCTCCATGGACGGAGAATGGCTTGGCTCTCGCGCGATTCGCTGCAACTGGGCGAATCAGAAGGGTCAGCCCTCTATTTCCCAGCAGCAAGCCATGCATGCCATGGGCATGACTCCTTCGACGCCGTACGGCCACCACCACTTCCCCACGCATGGGGTGCAGAGCTACGACATGATTGTGCAACAGACCCCTCAATGGCAGACGACATGTTATGTTGGTAATCTGACTCCTTACACCACCCAAAACGATCTCGTTCCCCTCTTCCAAAATTTTGGTTTTGTGGTCGAGACCAGGATGCAGGCCGACCGTGGTTTTGCCTTCATCAAGATGGACACGCATGAGAATGCCGCCATGGCCATTTGCCAATTGAATAGTTACAATGTGAACGGTCGGCCGCTGAAGTGCAGCGTAAGTCATCCCCTGACTAGAAATGCTTTGCTTGAAAACCGTGCTGACGCTTTAACCGCGACTCTAGTGGGGCAAGGACCGCCCACCGACTGGACAATTCGATGGATTCTCCGCCGCACAACAGGCGCAGGCGCAGGCTACTGGATATGGCCAGAACCCTTCCGCCTTCTTCCCTCAGTACGGCGGACCTGGTGGCCCAATGGCTGCTTCTGGTAAGTGGCCCCAAAAACCCACAGCAGATCTTTGTCTCCCACTTTTCTCTCTGCCTCCCCTGTCATGGTTTTCAATTAACCCGTTCTTGCTCATCCACTAGGCCCGAGCCCTGCCGGTCAGCGTTGGGGACAGGATCAGGCTGCTTTTGGTGGCCCTGGCATGGCCACCCAGGCTTATGGTGGCATGCCCGGCGGTGCGGGTGGATACGGTCGCGGTAACCAAGCTCAAGGCTCCCAGTGGGCTCAGCCGAATACAGGCGCCTTTGGCAATGTCGGCAACGGTTTTGCCGGTTACCAAGGTTAAGCATTGCGTCTTTTCGAACGGAAGCGCAGCTGGGAAGGTCTTGCTATGATAACCAATCCTTTGCGGAAAGTGTACAGTACTTGGGCCTTCCCCCCATATTATTGGCGACACCTGCTGCTGTCCTCTCTGGGTCTCTGGCATTTTTGAGAGGGGCGTCATGGCAAAGGCATTCATATCAAGTTTGTGATGCTTCCGGTGGACGGTAGATGGAAGATTTGGAGTTCGAATCGCTTACTTTCTCTTTTCGCTGAAAACCTGTTCAGGTCTCCACCTGGACAGCCAGCTTCATATTCCCTTCTTTTTTTGACAGCATAATGAATCTCCTTTGTGCATCTCCCAGTTAGTGGTTGTTCTTCCAAGTCATCTTCCTTTTCCCGTCCTTTCTTTTTTAATAAAAAGTTGCCATATATTTGACTTTTCTTCTCTTCTGCAAGCTGCTGGTCTCTTTATTTTCAAATTTCTATTTGGAAAGCACTAGTCTTGTCGGTACTTAATCGTGTGCGCGCCTCGCATTATTTCCTTTGTGCCTGCTATGCAATCCTTCTCTTTGGTTTAAATAGCATTCTTATCTTTCCCCGTCCCATTCTCATTATCCCTTCGTTTCGATACCACCCTCGCGTTCATTTGTGTCTGCTACGCTCTGCATCTCTTTCCTGCAAAATTGTCGATATACCTTTGCCGCGTCTGTCGTCTGAGTCTTGCGAGCATGTTTGGGTTGGTCATCAATGCCCCTTGTAGTCCCCTCTTTTTACCCTTCTCTTGGGAAACCCTTTGAGTGGAGGAGAGGAACAAGCTATCTAGGAAGAATCCATGAGCATTGTAAGGGGGAACTCGTTCAGGAAAACTTTAACAACCTTGTGAAAGCGGAATTGAGCTTTGGGTGTACGGAATAGTCCAATCGAAATTAGGCTGTAGATCCTGTAATCTTATCTGCGCGACTTATCAGATTGATCTTGATGTTGAGTCGTTAGCGCTAATAACTTTGTAACTCCGTACACGCCCTCGCGATAAGACTTCGCGTCCAAAAGACGCGAAACCGATTAACTACTAAATGCACTTCAAATATCGACCCTAGGTATATACGACTTTGGGAGTGTTTACGTTACAGCGATCAGTGGTGCTAGTAGGCTCCAGTTGATCGTTCAGCTCCACTTAGAGCTTTGCATGCCATTCATACCAATTCACGCAACGATTCGCCGGGCCTCTATTTGCTCGTTTTCATGTTATGACCCTGCGCGTCTGTTAGGTCTTGCCCAACCCTCACCAATATCAGCCGTCACGTTCGTTCGACAATTTTATTCCCTTCGAAATCCTTCACCAAGCTGCGGGATGCTGGCGAGAGAGGTCAGCCGGCATAAGGCCGCAAGTACTCCCTCCCAGTCTCTCTCGCAGCAATTGTTTCCCTCAAGTAGTCCCAGTTCCCCTCAACACGCTGGCAATGGACAATATTCAAAACGCCCGACTAAGCAACCGACGATAACTGGATCCATTAGCATCCTCAACCCGACAAACTCCTCTGTTCTGAATTTCTCGAGCCAGCCAACTGCGCAACCGATGGTGCAGAATAAGGCCCCGCACCGTTCAATACAGACATCACGACTCGCAGACACCCTTGATCGATCAGATTCTTTTCACGATGTTCCCGCCAGCAGACCGGTAGCCAAAGTGGAGACGGAGACTAATCCGCTAGCACAACTCCATGAGGCTGTATACTTTGACGAGAACGACTTTGTCGACGATGACGAGTTAAACTTAGATGACGATGATTCGATTAATAATTTGAGGCCTCAACAGAAGGCGGCGGAACCCATGTCGAAACCACCATTGCCCCCAGTGCATAATTCACAGGCCCCTTTACACCCCTCGAGGCCCGCTGCTCAATCCAAAAATGTTATTACCATTGACGACGACGAGCCGCCTCCCCCTCCAAGCAGCATCCCAATACCGTGGTCTTCCTCACCGCTAGAGCATCTAACGGCTCAAGCCAATAAACCATTATCAATGGGTAATCCTGAACGAGGATATGCTGGAGCGCAACCAAGTGTTTCAAACATGATGATTTCCGATAGGCGTCCTAAACCTCTGGCACGGAAGTCGTCGGATAGTGACAGCCCGTGGGGATGTAAAGAAGTGTCCGACTCAGTCTCTCGGCCCAGCAAGAGACGAAGTGGAACACTTGAGGAGTCCAACTCGGATTTACTCTCAGGTAGATCTATGCCACGTGAATCGAGCCATCGTGAGGCTCTGGAGACCTCCTCGGTGGACGCTGCCGGTCGGCCCCCAAAGAAGAGAACAATACCTTGGCTTGGGACAGGGGATCAGAATGAGCACATGGGTAAGTCTCTCATTACGTCAATGTTATATGAAATTGTCTTGAGCTTACATTGGAATATTCAGATGGTGAAGCAGAACACAGCATGAACACTTCCAAACATCAAAGAGTGCCGTTGAATAAATCACGCGATGAAGACCTTACCAAAACACCTCATATGAGACAGAAGAATTCCGACCCCGTGTATGCTTGGGAAAAGACTGCAAGCGCAGTCAAGGAGGAACAGAAGCGGTTGAGGCAGACGAACAGAAAGTCGACTCTCACCACCAAGGCTGATGAGGAGTTCGCACCTGAGCAGGATGAGAATTTACAGATGCCAAAGAAAAGGGGCAAGAACGTTGTGCCGGCCCCAATTTTCCTAAGTGACGAGCAACAGCGGGTCTTAGACATGGTTGTAAATAAGAACAAGAGCGTTTTCTACACGGGCTCTGCAGGTAAGCCGCTAGGTGCTCATTGAGCATATCTCAATGTGCTGACTGACGAATTCAGGAACGGGAAAATCGGTCTTGCTGAGAGAGATTATTTCAGCGCTTCGTCGAAAGTATATTCGTGAGCCGGACCGCGTTGCGGTGACAGCGTCCACTGGGTTGGCCGCATGTAATATTGGGGGAATAACCCTTCATTCCTTTGGCGGAATAGCTCTTGGAAAAGATACTCCAGAAGTTCTTTGTAAGAAGATTCGAAGAAATATAAAAGCAAAGAATCGGTGGCTGCGGACCAAGGTGCTCATTGTGGATGAAATCTCGATGGTCGACGGGGATTTGTTTGACAAGTTGGAGGCAATTGCCAGAAAAATCAGAAACAATGGTCGCCCATTTGGCGGAATTCAACTCATTCTGACCGGCGATTTCTTTCAGCTGCCGCCTGTACCGGAAAGTGGAAAGTTGGCCAAATTTTCGTTTGAAGCGGGCTCATGGAATACATCTATCAATCACACCATTGGATTGACGCAAGTGTTCCGACAGAAAGATCCAGGTATAACCATATCCGTTATCATAATTTCATCGCAATCCACTAATCTGATTTCTCACAGTATTTGCCGGCATGCTCAATGAGATGCGTCTAGGAAGATTATCCAAAGATTCGATCGATGCATTCAGAAAGCTCGCTCGCCCTATCGAATATGATGACGGTCTAGAGGCCACAGAGCTGTAAGCGCAAATTCCAACCCCATCGATTTGATATCTCCATGCCTATGCTAACGACAGACTTTCATCAGGTTCCCTACGCGTACTGAAGTCGACAACGCCAACAATATGCGGATGCAAAGACTGTCTGGCGCGAGCATGACTTTTGATGCCCATGACGGTGGATCTCTTGATGACAAAGAGCGGCGCGACAAGCTTCTCGCAAACTGCATGGCGCCTCCACGCATTGAGCTCAAAAAGGGAAGCCAAGTCATGCTGATCAAAAACATTGACGAGACACTTGTCAACGGCTCTCTCGGCAAAGTCCACGGCTTCATGGATGAAAAGACGTTTGGCACATTTTCCGAAGACGGCGACGAATATCGGGGTGCAATGACTTCGCAAAAAGTCAGTGCCGACGAAACCCAGCTCAACAAGGCCCTTGCACGTTTAGAAGAACTCCGCGGTTCCGACGGACTCGGAGACGATCCCCAAATCGCCGCAGCCTTGGCTCGCCTCCAAGCAATGAAATACCGTGGCAGCGGCGTCGGAAACTCCGCACCAGGGATGCCCCCCGCCGCCGCTAGCCGCGCCGCAGACACGGGCCGCAAATGGCCCCTCGTCCGCTTCACCCTCGCCGACGGCACGTCCCGAGATCTCCTCTGCCAGCCAGAAACGTGGAAGATTGAGCTCCCCAACGGCGAAGTCCAGGCTTCGCGAACCCAAGTCCCTCTCATTCTCGCCTGGGCCTTGTCCATCCACAAGGCCCAAGGCCAAACCCTGGAACGCGTCAAGGTCGATCTCGGCCGCGTCTTTGAAAAGGGCCAGGCCTACGTCGCGCTCAGTCGAGCAACCTGTCAGGAGGGACTGCAAGTCTTGCGCTTTGACCCGCGCAAAGTCATGGCCCATGATAAAGTCGGTGCGTTTTATCGCAGCTTGTATAGCGTCCATGATGTCAAGCCCGGCCGACAGTCCAAGACACCGCTGAGTAGAGCATCCTCTGTCGCAGTGAGTGGTGCAGCAGGGGGAGGAGGAGGAGGAGGGATGGATGAAGATAGCTTATTCGTGAATTGACCGTCACGAGACGCCTGGCATTAATAAATCATTTTATCTTGTTATCGTACCCTACCCACTATACCAAAGAATTTCCCCTCTCTCTTTTTTTTTTTTTTTTTTTTTCTTATTCAATTGCATTATTGAACGGGCGATTAATTACTCTCTCTCTCGTTCTCGGAGGTAGACGCAATGGAGTCATGGGTAGATGAATTATGTATTGAAGAATCTACACAGAACATCCTCTTCCCTACGCAGCTGAGCTAGAAATCCTTTTTGAGTTCAAGAAAAGTTTTCAAAGCCATGTTCCGAGATTGTTTACTGCTTGATTTGAGCGGGCAAAGAGAACCCATGCGAATGGATCGTAATATTTGTATTAGTTTTTAGCTAGACTTGTCTACGAAACTATCTCATCTTCTAACGTTTCTAAATTGATATGGATGCTTGTAGCGCCCCTTTTCCCTCCTAACTTGTGCGTTTAATGAATAGAAAATAACAAAACCAACCGTTTTGGAACGGAGACTTAAAATATCAAGGCAAAGTAATGCGTTTGCGTGTAAGCAAGCCACTGCATAAACTAGAAATGGAAAGGAAGGAAAACAAAATAATATGCATCTTCAAAATCTCAGGCGTCTCCATGACCGTAGCGCAGGCCTATAACCCAGGAGCATCCAAAATCTACACCTTTTCTGCCTCGTCGGGTACCATATTGTCGGCTCCACGCGGCGTTACTGAGCCCAATATCTGCGAGGAAGAGCCGCCATCCGAGTGCTGTAGCGGTACTTGCTGCTGCTGCGGCAGTGGCAGCAGTGGTGGCACCTCCAGCGCCTGCTCCTGTCCCCGCTACCGACGCTGTAGATAAGATTGCAGAAGCAGCAGAGACGTCTCCAGCGCCGTCCGCATCAGAAGCCGTTGTTGATCCGGCGACAGCGCCAGCAATCAAAGCATTAAGTAGACCGGTCTTGGGAGCTCCCAGAGCGACGATAAACTTTGCGCGAATGCAGAGCGGTTCATTGTGGACAAGTGAGATGGCTCCTAAAACAGTGTGATATCAGTAACCGTCTCTGTAGACATCTTACTCGCATGAGGAGAGAAAAAAGAGAAGGACTTACCAGTAGAACCATCAATACCAGTAGGAATATCCACTGACAAAACACTCGCCTTGCTGCGATTTGCCCATTGAATGAATTCAAATGCAACAGCTTGGTCGTCTGCGCGAAGTTCGTCAAACGGAATATGAACGCCGAGCATAGCATCGATGATGAGCTCGGGTGGCGCATCAAGAGCCTTGAGGCGTGCATGCAAACGTTCGGAACGAGTGACTTTCCCACCCATTTTGCGGAAAATGTTCAATTGTCGTCTCACGCTATCAAGCAGTTCAGATTCGCGCTCGAGCCCGATGACGCAGCACACCACACGGACGCCATGGTTGCGGAGATGTCTACCGCTGGCAATAGCTCGGGCACCGCTCTTGTGATTGCCCGCAAGGACAACGGCCACTGGACTGGCATTGTGGTTGTCATATTGTGCCGCGAGTCGCTTTCCGCCAGGGCTAAGAATCGATAGTGCAACTTCGGCAATGCCGCGCGCCGCGTTTTCCGCAACCATGTCCTCAGAGAGTCCAAGTTCTTGTTCGGCCACCTGTTCGACTTCCAGCATTTGCAGAGGGCTCACAGTTGGACAGCTCCGGTTTGAATCAGAAATATGGAGGGATAGTTTGGCAGCTGCGCCGAGGGGAAAGGGAGAGGCGGATGGTGAACGGCCGCGGCCGGAACCGGGTCTTGGGCTCCCTGTAGTTGCGCCGTGAGGGGAAGAATAGTGGCCGCGATTGCTAAGAGATCTTGGGGGAAGATGGGACGAGGAAATCGAAGCAGGGATTGCCGCGCTACCTTTTCGAGATGAGAGCCGACGCATGCGACGAGAACTTCTGGATCCGCTACGGATCCCTGGGTCCTCGACTTCGTCGGTCACCTCGTCTTCTTCGCTCAGACTGTCACTGTCCCAGTCGTCGAAGCCGTCGGATTTGGGTCGGTCTAGAACATTTTCTGTTGGATGATAGTTCTTTCCCCCAGCCGTCAAGGGCTTTGCTTGGATTTTGTTGAAGCTCACGAGACGGTCTTCGTCGGCCGTTGTGTCTTCATTTCGGATTTGATCAAACACGGAACGCTTATCAAATTTGGATAAATTTCCAGCGAAATCAAACTCGCCCATTCCTTGGATGTCCGTAGCCTCTTCCGTTGCCCAGCCGTCCGTTTCGTCCATGTTCTTCTTCGGCTTGCGTCGATTGCGCTTCTTGGCTGAGCGTGGGGTGCTTCCACTAAGAGGTCCAAGTGATGGTTTTTCAGAAACATCAATGGTCTCGGTGAAAGAAGTTTGTCGCCAGCCGGTTGATTTGAAGTCGCCATCCTCGGAGGCAGCCGTGGTTGTCTCAATAACGTTTACAATGCTTGGGTCGTTCGGAATCACAGACTCTTTACGGATGTTGACACGCCCGTTCTTCTTAGGCCGTTTGCTTGAAGTATCCCTTTTAGCAGGAACTGAACCAGCAAAACCTGAAGTAGTAGATGGGTTTGCAGCATGATCAAAGCCGCCCGCTGTGCCATTGATGTCAAGTCCATTGAGCGAGTTTGCTATCCCAACAGGTGATTCAACATCATTCGTCTTTGAGGAAAGTGCCCGCTGAGGTGCTGCTTTTCTGACCATGTCCTGGACAGAAATCTGATTGCTCAATGCTGGAGACGCATTACCACCAGCCAAAAGCCCAGCCTGTCGGCTCATTGCACTTGTTCTGGTTGGCAGATTTTCTTGGGCTTGCCCGGCACCTGCATATGGTCGGGCCACACTTTGGAAGGCCGTCGGCGAGGGAGTGGCATGGACTGGTGTACCCAGAAGCTCTGAAGGAGTATGTGACGCATGTTGATGTGCGGGAACGATTGGAGAAGAAGTCGCTGGTTCTGGACGTTTCGAAAAGCTTAGGATGGCGGGATCAACAAAAGGTTTTGGTTGAGGAGCCGCAGCGGCTTTCGGTATCTGCACGGATAAAGGGGCTAATGGAGCCCCATGAGGGACTTGATGAACCGTTGAGGCGTGCGGAACGGGAGCATGTCGCGAAGCCGGTGGGCCGGCTGGAGTAGATGTTTGCTGGGGCAGTACAGTCGGCGGATGACTCTGTATAGAAGCTCGACCACGAGGAGCAACCTCTAAATCTTCAATTTCAGAACCTTCGACCCGGTATTCCTGGAAGTGTTGTCTCAGGGACGGGACATAGACTGGCAATTTATACATTAGTGAACAAGTTCATGGCATGACAATTGCATGTTTGACGGAGAAATTTGTGAGATTCTCATTTATTGCTCTTCAAGACATGCATCACAATTGAATAATCTTATACATACCATCTCGTAAGGTAAGCTGCTGTCCAGCTACGTCAGCGACGAGACCCTCGAGCTGAGTGTTTGGTGGATGCTTGAGCGTGAGAAAGACGTTGACGCCAATGAAATCGGCCGCCATGGCTTGGAATAATTCTTCAGAGACAAATTAGCCGACCATACCAGGGCGGACGGAGTAAGACTTGAGATGAGTTGTTGTTAAGACGAAAGATGGAGGGCCAGAAGCAGCTTCCAACTTTAGAAGAATGAGCAGTCAAGATGCTCGTCAGCGTTGTGGCTCGGGGATTGCCGGGGTTCGAAACTAGCGTGATGTCTCAAAATCTAATCTTGTCTAGCGTTCATCTAATCTGATGACAGCCTCGTTATCAGATTATTTCCAGGGTCCAAAATACTCTCTAATTAAGAAAAAACCGGTAGTGAAAATAGTTTCACAATCATTGCTCCGTAGTAACAATGGTATATTTCGTTAGAAATTCCTGATTTTTGCATGAAAGTCATGGGGCAGGGACCGCAATATTGGACCGCCAAATTAGGTAGTTGCACGTGAAGAAGCATATTGGCCACGATGACCCTTCAAAAGGGAATAAAAGATTCGATTGAGGTGAACGACAATTCCAACAATACTAAAGTCTTCAGGAATGAATTATTAATGTAAAACGCTAAGAATAAAGCCATGTGTGCAACTAAGCACAACGATAGCAGTAAAGATACAGCTCCGATGGTAAGGCTTCAGTCGGAATACCATTCGGCTATTCTATCATCAATCGTGATTTTCCTCAGAAAGGAAAAAAGGCGAATTCCAAAAATCCAAAATGTACAAAGCGGATCTCAAAGAAAGTCTTCTCGACAAATTCAACCGATACAAGATAAGAAAACGCAAGATCCGTAAGTGCTAATTCTTTACCGGCCAATCAATCAATATTTGCCGCCCCAACTGCTGCCATGCGGTGGCTGAGGCTGGTCATTATGGTGCATTTTGTCAGAAATGAAGTCGCCGGCCTTATTTCCGAGAAACGCTCCAGCCACGGCACCTATAAAACCGTGACCTTTCTTGTGGCCAGCCCAATAACCTGCAGCTCCGCCAGCTAAAGCACCACCTAGACCACGCTCGCCTTCTTCGCCGGGAACGCCTCCGGGACCTGCTGCAGCGGGATTGTTGGGGTCGTAGGGAGCGCCACCCGGTGGAGCCTGTGAGTAATCATGTGGAGCGCCTTGATTGGGTTGGTATGGAGAGCCTTGTTGAGGGTACGGAGAAGATTGCTGCGAGGGGTCCTGGTACGGTACAGGGGCGTTGTAACCTCTTGTGGTGGGATCATCGTGGGGTTGGCTACCGAAAAACATCATCGTTCGCAGCAGTCGCTTTAAAAATATATTCTCACGAATAACTCCTAGATTAACTTACTAGTATTCAGGATGACCTTGAGGGTTGCTTGAGTCGTAAGCGCCGACCTGCTCGCCCTGTTGGGCGTGCTGGAAGCCGCCTTGGGCCGGAGGGCCGTATGCCGACTGGCCATTGGGATCATAAGCTGGCTGCTGGTATGATTGATCCTGCGGGGGATATGGGCTGTATCCTCCTTGGGGTGGGTATCCATATTGCTGATTGGCATCGTATGGGGGCTGTTGGCCGTAGCCGGGCGCCGGTGAGGCGTATTGGGAGTGAGGGGGATAGGGATTGCCGTATGGATCCGACATGTTTAGACTGGTGATAATTTTTCTCAAAAGACCGAGAAGAAATGGAGGTTTTCGTTCGGTGAGCTATCTCTTCAAGACAAAAGCAGATATCGTTTCAGTCAAGTTGGGGGTATCAATGCTGTGGTTGCGGGTAGAGCAAACAGTGCGGGGTGGTGAAAGAAGGGAGTGCTTATATATCTTCCAGAGTTTAGCGCTATGCATGGATATCGGAGGGCGGCAACAGGGAGGCGTGTGTTTGATCTAATAATACGTTACAGTCATAAGCATCCGATACTTTCCACAACAAGAAGCCCCGAGGAAGTTTCGAGTGCCCAGCCTGCCAAGCGGCTGACATGAGGCGCAGCTCGCTGGTCTCAGCTGTGTCTTTTCGCTAATCAAACCGCCCCAAGGGACCCTCCATGACGTGTTGGGAGCAGCTACCTCGGCTTTCGGCGCGAGTCAGCCCCGGGGCGGTGCATGGCTGTGCTTAAGGGTACCATTGTAACTTGCTGCAAGCCTGGGTACCTTACGGAGTAGTTATCACTACCTATATCACTCTCAGTTTTTTCTCCATAGTAAAATATATATTGAGGATTTGTTATTCGTACATCATAGTCGATAGCGATCAGTCGAAGACTCTTCTTCATCAGTAGATATTTACAAAACATATAAAGCCCCAGCAATGAGCAAATTGGAGGATATCCTAATTGCGAAACAACACCATCCGGACGCCGATATGGTTCTTCCAGCTTTTTTGTTTACCAACCATCAAAATTGCCAAATCCTCCAGATTTGATCTTCTTCTTGGCGGGTTCTTGGCTAATTTCTTCCTCCCACTCACCAACAATCTCATCCGCGCTGCTGTCGGCCGGTGTGCTTGCGGCAGCGACCTTCAAGTACTTTCCTACGCCTCCCGAGCCGCCAGAATCCTCCACTTTGCCGTCCCCACGGATACGCTTGCCAGTCCATGTAGTCTTGTCATCTTCAGTGCCGCCTTGCAATTGGATCTGTTCTTTGTGCTTCTCTGCTTCGTCCTTTTCGCGACGCTCCTTTTGATACTCTTCAAACGGATCAACAAAGACCACAACATCTCGCATGATAACCTCATCAATGGGCCGATCAGTACTGTCAACTGGCGCATTTTCCAGCCGCCCAAGCGTATCTGTACCGCCGACCACGCGGCCAAAGATGGTATGTTTTCGATCAAGGTGTTTCGCAGGACGATAGGTAATGAAGCTGTGATTCCGTATGTATGAGCTTTGTTTATCCTTTGGCAGTCACCGAGGACAGCAAGCCAAACTTACAATTGACTAGAATTAGTATTCTTTCCCTTATTTGCCATTGACAAGATTCCTCGCGAATCATGGGTCATAGGCCCATCAAACTCATCTGCAAAGTTCTTTCCCCAAATGCTTGATCCGCCTCGTCCAGTACCTGTGGGATCACCGCCTTGGATCTGCATCCTTGTTAGTTGAATGGCTTAGTGTGAGGTCTTTTGAATCGTACCATGAAATTCCTAATGTTACGATGAAATAGCACATCCTTGTAATATCCCTTCTTTGCCAACTGGATGAAATTCCACACTGCCTTGGGCGCGAACTCAGGGAGTAGTTCCACGTTAAGATCGCCCATGCTTGTCTGTATTCTCGCATAGCCCTTCGTCTTGACGCGCTTCGGCTTCAGCATATACTCCTCTTCCGAAAGCAGTGCTCTCTCGCCGGACGTATGCGGTGTCAACCCTGTGCTAGTGAACGACGCGGCTGCCTTTCCGGTCGTGTGCTGAGCTGCATTGTACGGGGTTGACTGAACTCGTCGATTTGCGGTGCGAGCCACAACTTCGCCATTCTTCGAAATCGCACCCGAGCTACCGGCTTGGATAGCAGGCGTCCGATTTGGATCATCCCCACGGCTGGCTCGGGCTCGGGCAACAGCTTCCTTCGCCTTGAGAATTTTGCCCATATTTCCCATAGCATCCAAGTTGAGATTTTGATTTGGATCATTCCTTTCTTTTTCTTGGTCCGCACTCAGGGTGTTCATGCCATCCTTGAGATATTGGAAGGAACTAAGGTCTCTCGCAGTGACATTCTGCGGATCTTGCAACGTAATGATATCCGCCCGGACAAAAGGCTCATCCGAGACTAGATCGCGCCACATCTTCCCTTTGATATTTAGCCTCTCTACCGTGTCCCATGCGAACACATTGCCCGTATTCTTCAACGCAACAATGTGCGTATTGTCAGTGAAGACCTTGAATGTGACTGGATCCACCATTTCTCCGTCATCGTTCTTGGCAAAGTTGAGCTTAATCAGCTCCGAGCTCTTCAGTGGCTTGCCGGTCACAGGGTTTGTGCCATGCTTTTTCAGCCACGGTAGGATGTTTGTGAGATCGAAAATATGGCCCTCGGCGGTGCATACGGGGTGTTCGAAAGGCTGGAGAGATACAGCGCAGTAGTTAAATGGAAGGCGCCTAAAGTTTGCGCCAGGAACGTTTGGCTTTGCGACACCAGCACCAGCGCTTGCAGAATAGGCGTCCTCAGACGCCCACTCGGAGTGAGTGATCTAAATGACAATAGAACGATCAGCAACTGAACTTTCAACGGTCAGGTGTGAAGTTGTCGGCGTACATAGAGCTTGTCCGTCCCTGTGATCAGACGTTAACACCATGGAATCCAAAGACGGCTGCTAATACAGCTTTACTTACCTTTCCCCATTGCACACTGTCATTCAGCTGTACATCTCTGGTCACAGTCCCTTATTTTGCTGTTCGAATCGTTCAAAAGGACATGGAATGGTGACGGCATTTGCCGCGGGAACGACGTCAACCGGCCAAGGACGCTATAGCGTAAAGACGCCTCAAGTCCTCAGGGGCGTCCTCATCGCCTAGAACCGCGGAAGCAATTTCAAACAATTAATTATGGAGGGCATGGTTCCAGATACTCGAAATTTGCTCGATTATGTTTTTCCGAACATACTCCGTATACGAGTTCACTAAAGGCCATAAACCGCTGCAATGAACTTCGTACCATACAACATGAGTTTTTAGAGGGAAATAAAGCATTTTCTGCATCCATACAGATTCCTTGTGCAGTTAAAGTGCGGAGAATTCACGGTCTGTTTAAGAGGACTTATGCCCAAACATCATACAATCTAGCCGTTGAAGCCATTATTATCTATTCTATATGATCCAAATAAATGTGCACCAATGTGACCTTGAATACCTACGCCTGTAGTGTCGCTTAGAGATTATACCTTTCCGTCGATGCTAAAGAGAGATACAAAGGGGCATTAACGTCGTGATATTTTGAAACATGATAACGCTCAGATGACTGTTAGAGGCCATATGTAGAGCTGCGAGCAGTAGGTGGGAACATGCTACTGGCATAATCGGAGTCATGGTACATGGTCGTCCGGTTCTCATCTTCGGTAAGCAGCTCCTTGATCTCCCAATTATTCGATTTGATCCCAACGCTAAATTCAAGGTCTTCCTTGGTGATAGAGTCCCAGAACTTGGTAACAGTCAGCATTTGACCAGGTCAAAAAATATTTTTACCCATCACTGAGTACATACCTTGTAAATCATCATTACTGCTAGCAGATTGGTGATGGTAGCGACGAAGAGGGCATCCAAATAATGCGAGGAACCTCTGCAGATTGGCTCTGCGAAGACATACAATATAACCTGGCCAGCGACAAAGAAAAGTACGCCAAAAGAGATATGGCCCAATGGCCATCGATCCTGGAGAGTGTTGACCACTAACAGAATCTGCATGATAAGATATACGACTACGCAAATAGCGTTCAGAACGTATAGCACGACGAATAGACCAACCGTATTCGTCGGGCTTAGTCCTGCCAGTCCTTTAAATGTGAATAGAGACACGACAAATGAGACAATAAACATGGCTATTGAGCTCGATCTGAGGAGCCAGACTGAGAGCGTTGTTCCGTCTTCGTAAAGTTGAAAGCCGACAAAGCCATTTATAAGGAGACATGTGCAAAGTGCTGAGACTAGGCCACATTGTACTGCGGTGAAGTATGGATAGGGCCCAGAGCCTGGCGGGACGACGCCAGCGTCGAGAATGAGCGAAAAAATTGTGAGCGTCAGGTAGAGGTAGAAGAAGGTTGTGATTTCTTTGCGGCCTGTCGGAGGAGTTAAAAGGTGTTTTCAAAATGCGCAGGATAGAAAGTGCTCTTCAGACAACATACCAACAGCAGTGAATTTGGATCTGACATGAATAATCATAATTGCAGTCATCACGAGAGAGACGATATGCATGACATCTGCTGCGCCTTCAAAGATGAGGGTGTTGGCAACCTCAATGTTGCGAGCGTAACAAGCTGGTTGAATACCAGCAGACCCCGCGATTGACGAAGGGGGTCCGACGAGAGCGCATAGAGGGAGAGGTGCGCGCTGGCAGATCCAGTCAAAATCCCCGAAACCCATTCTGAAGCGCACTTCTTCGCCTACCGCTTTCCGGTAGGTGAAGCAATTATTCAAACAGAGAAATCGATGGCGCTAAATTGTAGTTAAAGCGATTTCCACATTGAAGCGGGCGTATTGAGGAGCAAATGCAGCGATTCAATGTGTGATAGAAAGAAAACCTCTTTGAAAATGTTCATGAAACACAACAACGAATGTCTGGGCTTGAGACCCTCTTGCTTGACGTAAATGGAACAGATTGTTGAAGTTGAAGTTGATGATCGTAATTCTATTTCTAGCAACGATCGATTCCTAATGAGGCAAGGGCTAGGGGAAAGGGCCTTTCGGGCCCCTTTCGCGAAATCAACATTCAAGAAGCCGGGTACTTGAAAAGTCGCACAATTTAGCCTTCTTTCAATGTAGCCTATACTTTTATGGTAAGACTGATCGCGTTAGAATCGTTTTGCGCCAAAGTTCACCAAACACATGACTCGCCTTCGGTTGCCAGGGATACGCTATATCGTCCAGATCGCTCCACGTGCCTGTACAGATACAGTGTCCTCCTGCGGTGTCAAAAGTGACGGCTTGAGTAAAGCACGGAGAAACGTCTTCAAAACATAAGATATCATGATTTACCTAGTCAAAAGCGCCCATAGCATCCTAATTATAGGCTTCACTATATCCAAAAAATTCGTGTATTCAAAAATACCTCCCTTGCCAATTTTGAGGGTTTCTTTAGAAAGACATGGACATACCCCGCCCCGTGCGTTGTCCGATGTGAGCCTTAACGATTTCTCTCTCATCACTAATTAATTCTTTTTCTCCGCATATCCCATGACCAAGGCATGCTACCGAGTAACATTGTTTTAATTTATTTTCATTTTCCGGGGCAAAGGAAGCCCCGCTTGATGTCAATTTTGTCCAATATCAACGGCAGTCACGTTGTCCCCAGGAGATATTTCACCCGAGGCCCAGGCTCTGTGCATAAGGTAAGTACCCAACACCATGACATGGCAGAAATCTCAACACGCCAATATCTGAAGCGCCCTGAGCACCGTCTTGAGGCATCTGAATTTACAAGGAATCCCTTGATTACTCATACTTAGCAGAAACGTTCCTACGAAGTTTGCTGGTATACTTGGTTCTTGTGATAACGAGCAGCTCTACTTTGTTGAAAATAAATAAGAGCACTCACTTTCGTTTCTTTATGAAATTCTTTAAGATGTATTACTGGAAGATCAGAAACGTCTTACTTTAATTTTAAAACGGAAAAATGGAAGAAGGGAAAAATTCTTTCCACCACATAATGTCAAAGTGCTCCATCTTCAAGATATCGCTTCCATTTCCTATCGTACTCGCCTCCATTGGACACCCTCTCTGCTGCAATCTCCGACTATCGATGAACACGTGTACAAACCTCCCACGCAGACAGAATCTCGACTGCTGCTCATTAAATTTCAGTTGACCGCAACGCTTGCCACTCCA
The DNA here is from genome assembly GCF_001619985.1 of Xylona heveae TC161. Classification (NCBI taxonomy): domain Eukaryota; kingdom Fungi; phylum Ascomycota; class Xylonomycetes; order Xylonales; family Xylonaceae; genus Xylona; species Xylona heveae. The sequence goes on along the minus strand of NW_017264193.1, from coordinate 2,598,301 downwards.
TGCTTCCGCGAAGAGATCACGTCAACCCACTTCATGGTAGATATGGTTGGCCCATGCGCAAAGTCAAAGGGCCCTTGACATTTGTCTCGCTCGCCAATGGCACAACTAGGGTTTTGCGCCCCTCTTTCAGGGGTTCCTTCTGAGATACGTTAGTTTGACAAGTGACGCAGACATGAAGCTCGGCCGATTTGGGCGAGCTACAGCTTTCAGCCACGACGACCAAGCACAGTGTCTTCTACACGTGCATGTTGAGGGGTGCCAGGACCCCGTTCCGCTCCGCCCCCCGTCGCGTGGGGTTTCGCCTCCAGGCTGGTTCATGCACAAGGCAGCGAACGGGAATTGGCCGCTGCCACGAATCAGCATGCCTACTGCCATGGGTAACTATTCTCGACCAGTTGTAAAACTGTTTGCTGGTCACAGAAAAGAGGTATGTCGGGGTTGTGGGAGGGGGAGAAGCGCCATGGGAGTTTCGGGGAGACGGCACCCAAAAGGTCATTGAGGCCCATGCTTTCGGGAAGATCTTTTGCCGTCTTTGCATGATCCGTCCCGCCAGTTGGCGTTTCAATCGCAATGCTCGTCGCAACCCCAGCAAATCCACCGCTATGAATGTGGCCGTCAGTTTGCCCTCCCGTGGGCAGTTACTCGTTGTGCCTTTCTAAGAGGCCAAATCAGCGACGTTTGATGTGGAACTTTTGTCAATACATTTCTTCTCGGAAAACTAATGCTTTTGATCCAGTCAAAAGTTAGTCATAAGAACATCTCTATAGTTTAGCGACACATACCGGCGACTATGACTAAAGCCTTGGAAGCAACTCACCAATGATAACTAGTTACAGTGATGGGTCTCGTTATCGAGACGTTGGCTTTAGTTCAAGCTTTCGGCCGCTAGACATGGTCATAGTGCCACTACCCGTCTAACGGGCTGCCGGAAAGGAGCCGGAAATGCCATCGAACGATATCGATGGCTGTGAAGATGCCATGGTGGCTCAGTAGCGCTCTTGAGAGTGGATTGTCGGGAGCTTCTCCAATGTCCGTGAATGCACACGGGCCTCCTCTCCTTCAAGGATGATATTGTAGGTTTCCAGTATCGTGTTGTGGCTCGCGTCCCTTGGCGGACAATTTCGACAATCTCGACAGTAACGAGGTTGCCTCATCCATCTTTCATATCCAGTGTCTGGTCGACCGTACCTGTTCGTCCAGCTGGGGTTTCCTTGCCAATTGGCCCCATTCATTGGACCCTTCGCCCATCCTTCACCAAGCAGCATGCAACCCGACATATAAGATGATGTGCTCGTGCACGCTCAGTCCATCCACATCATGGTCAACCGAATCTTACTTTTTATGTTATCCATCTCTCAAGGTGAGTCAGAGCACGGGTCCTGGTTTCCCGAAAATGAATCAAAGCTGTGGCCCAGGAAGGTACGCAAGAGGAAAAGGCTAATAATGGCAGATTTAGTTGTTGAGCATCTCGATTGATCATACTGCCCACTACAATTACTGAGAATGTGCAATTACTATAAAAACTTCCTCATTTATTCCAACTGCCACGACCCAGGCTCACATTTCATTGGGACCACAACCGATGGGACAAAGGATCCGGGCTGTCCTCTTGGACCTCACGAGCGCTACGTTGTAGTAGACGGGAAATGTCCACTTTGTTGAGTCTCGAGCATTCTTCTCGATGCCGACGGAGGCTATACACGGTGGTCTGTGCGAAATCGCCACAATATGCATTGAGCAGCATTTTCGATTCAGGGTCTGCCCTACATACACCACGAGGATATGAGACTCTTGGGACGACGGCGCACGGGCGTCCATGTTATTGAGCAGGTCTTTAACCCATGAGACTTTTGCTCTAGTTCGGATTCCCTTTTACTTGGTCATTTATTTCCTGGGAAGCAATTGCACGCCTTTTTCCGCTCCAGATTTATTTGTATTTGCGATTAATCTTGTGCTGGATTCGGTTACTAAGGTAATTACTGGTTTCATGAAGGAGGAAAGTAGCAATAATACCTGGCGCTATAATTAATAGTGGGGCTTAGGCCTTTTTGAGTTTGTTGGGCAGACGGGAAACGGCACTCGTAATCAATTCTCATTACTCAAATTGAGACAAATACTTTCCAATTGAACCCAATGCAGTAGAAATTGGAGTACAGAGAGAAGCACGAGTAGTCAGAATCATGAGCATTATCAATCTATGTGCACCGATCAAGGTTGGGGATGGACTTTCAAAGCGAATGTCCACATGTCAAAGTTTTGGTCCTCTCGAACGTCATGGTTGGTCCTGGTCGGACCCCTGCAGAGAAGGACATCAGCCTTGAGCCCATGCAGGTGTAACCTGCGATGCGTTCAGCACTGAAAGCTCATCATACAGTTGATTTAACGAGCTGCTGTACTGTTTCCGTCTACGGAGCGAATAGCATGCCACATCAACCTGGGGGTTATAATGAAAAAGAAGCGTTGTCTAGGCATTTTGTGAGCATTTGAGTTGTATCGAACATCCGTCTAAACTGACAGAGGTGCCTTCATACAGTTAGTATAACTGACAAGGTTCCGCGAGGCAACGGTTGCCTACCTCTGCACCGCTGTACGCCGTGCCGTGCCGTGAAGGGCAATCCAGCGAGGTGGCGCATGGCGAACCGTCGCAGGCCACTATGATTTCAAGCCCAAATTTCAGCACAACTTCGGAGCTAGGTGCCGGCTGTCGGGTCTGTCTTTGATCAGCACGAGGGAGCAGGTGCTTCTCATGATTGATTGCCTTCTCCACTGGACGTCACCAAGAGGGGATACTTGCATATATTTTCAGGAATGATCATCCCCAACTCCCTGCGTTGACGGCTCGTGGCTTCTTTCAAAGGAGTTGTTTCTACAATCAAGAAGCATCCTGAATCATATCGGGAAAGGTCAAATTTTTTCAAAATTCCACCGGTAGGGTATCGAACAGTTGGCCAAGACTTTCAGGCCCCAGGGTATATTGGAAACTCAATTAGACCCCGTCAAGCTGGGAAACAGCATACTTATGGCATGTGAATGCTTTCATCGTTACGAGTGATGTAATGCAGCAGAGCAATCCACAATCATGGTTCTCAAATGAACTTGATCCAACTGGACGACCTTGCATCGCGTCTCCCAGGGATGCGTGCCGACTAGTACGTCGAGCGTTGGACATATTTGGTACGCTTTTGACGGTCTCTCCCTCACTTGAGCGAGTTGTTGGTTGTTTACTTTTGATTATTAAGGACGCAGCATCTGCGCTACGGGTCCGCTGCGATGAGCTAAAAGTTGAGCTGTGTCGTCCATCAATTGGCGACTCGCTGCGTTGCAGACATGAGGCCTTATGCATTTCCCAAGTCTCGATCATGTTCAATAACTGCACAGCAACGAATGAGGATATAGTGGAGATCTTTTCTGAGAGAACGCAGAGGTGGGCAGTGATTCTTAATTGAATTTCCCTAATCTGGCCCCTGATGCGCCATCCCTTTAAAAAATTCGGTGAGTGCGTCTGCATCGCAGCACTTTAATTTCTTTCTTAAATGGTCTCATCTTCCATAGCTAACTTGGGTGTCCTTCGCTCATTTAATTTAATTATTACTGGGTTTAGGGGACCGACTTCCCGGCATAAGGGAAGAACTTTATCGATTGCCTCCCGTCTTTATTGCAAAGGCCCCTTTTTGGAAAGTGTACCAAGACTCAGTGGCTCCTTTGAGCCTTGGCTGCCTCGAGCGTGAGGGCCTAGCCTAGAGGGTGCAGTTTACAGAACGTGGCGCGTATTGGTTCAATAGAACATGACCATGAGGGGTGGGAGAAAATTCCCGTCTCTACTCTCCACTATTGAATAGGAGAAGTCAACATGTCAGCCAAGAGATGGAGGAAAAGGGGCGCATCTAAATAGACCCTTGGACAGAAGACCTAGTTGCGAAAAGACTGGGGCGACCGCCTAGTTAAACAAACTCCTTTTTGCTCTGACGTTAATGTTGGTTATTCGTCTCAAGCGAAAAGCCGTCGCATCGATTCTGCATCGCGTCGCGTCGCGTCCCGGCCCGCTTCGGCTGGGCCGGCCCGAGGATCAAGACACATGGTCAGTTAAAACAAAAGTACTGCGCTGTGCTGTACATGACGGTATGGTAAATGTTACTATAACTCAAACTCGCAGATCATCATCTCATAAAATCATAGCGAACAATTCTGGAACTGAAGCATTCTGAAAAATGTGCAGTTTCGGGCTTATCCTTGACAGTCTGACAGATTGTGCAACAATGGGAGAAATTGCTCTCAGTCACTCTTTCAAGTTTCTCCTGTAGACCATCAATGTCCGACATCCTAGAGAAAAACGCAAATATATATCTGGAGCTTCTTATTTCTTTTACGCATACCTACCTACCTAGCATATTTTCTGCAAATCTCTTGGCAAATGACAGCAATGCCATCTTCGTCTTGGGTTACCTCCGGTCAATACAGAAAATTTTAATATTTCATCATCTCATGTCTCATATATCAGTCGAAAATTTTTCTTCTTCTTCGCTAAATATTGTATTCATGGAGTTAATGCGAATTTAAAATAGTGAGGTCTCGCATCGTCATAATTTTCCGACTGGTTGTCAGATGAAGCAAATTACTGTAAAAATGTGATCCCTCTCTGGGCTTCGGCCCACTTGCGAGTTTTATAAGATGGCGTAAAAGCTGATACCGTCGCCGGAGATTTTGATATGTCTTAGAATCCCGATTGCTTCTCCTTGAATGTGAAATGGTAAGGCAGCATGATCCATGGATAAAAATTGACTATTAATTTTTTTTCGATCCCACGATTTTATAAGATAGTTTTCTACTACACAGGTGTCACAGACTAACTTACGCTGACTACCGTAGTTTCTTTCCGTTTGACATTCGACAGCGTTGAGGACATTTTGTTTTTCTTTTTACGAGAAGTGAAAAATCAAGAGCTCATTTTTGAAAAATTGACACACGTGTTCAATGCTGCTAGTGAAGCCCTTTGAGCAGGTAAGATCTAGAAGCTTTACAGTAATACGAGTGCTAATTGATCGAGTTCAAATTGTCTATCACAACTAGAAGATGGAAACAGGCAGAAACGGAGTTGTTATTCTGGCAATTGAAGACTTTCTTCTATAGTAATCGACCAAGAACGTTCCAGACTTCCCACTTTTAAAATTGCCGCTGATGGAAGGAAGATTTGAACTATCAGTGCAGCTGAAGTAAGATAGCGTCAAATTTTCCAAAACTAGCTTTCCTAGGGTCATATTATTACGCCAGTAAGCCAAATCATTAACATACCACGGTGAAACACACCTGGGCGATGCATACTCGCTATCTTGAAAGACAGCTGCAAGATGAAGAAAAAGAGTGGGATGAGTAATATTTATTCTGGCAACATCTGCAAACTAACACGACTTCTTCGGCACACTACGCGGAACAAGCAAACGGCTCATAAACGGCACGAGACGCTATACGAGTCAGGGGCTGCAGATGAGACTAAAACCCTGCGCAAGTCGGAGCATTCGGGCATTCCTTGAGGCCCAATACGAGACCCCACCTCATGTGGGTAGGTAAAGCCGTCGGAAACATCTTGAGATGCTTCACTATTCTTCAAAAATTTCCCTCAGGCGTTGAAAGGTCAATTTTACAAAGAAATTGTTAAATTGAAAACAATTTTTTTTGGTGAAGGAACTACTGGGCAAAGCCCGCTGTTACCGTCCCATCATGCAGTATGCAGCAGCAGTTGCAAGCAATTGGAATGAGAGTTTGATGTCCTTGCTTGCGTACTACTACGCCCCTTGAAGCAGCACTTTTTCCGGTCTACCTCGATCATTGAGATTCGTTTATCCATGGAAAAACGAGCGAATGCTTCGGCTGATCTAGATCGGGCAGGCTGCAGCGCGATTTCCCCACGCTGGTTTCACCGCCTGCAATATTAGGAACCTGGGAACAAGGGGAGTGGAGCACTTGCAAAAATTGCTCCGTAACGCGGAAATCGGCAACTTGTTGATCGCGAGGCGGATACTCAACTGCATTAACGAAATACCGAGAGCACAAACCAAAAAGGAAGGGCTACACAATGCGAGATTCAGTAATGAAGCGAACAATCAAGTGTTTTCGAAGCCCAATCGCATTTCCAGGATGCTTGGAAAGGCCGGGCCGGCCCGTGCTAAGCTTTCTCTGTTGCTTCCCCCACAAACGATATATATCAGGGGAGGCTCGCAACGTCATTCGTGCCCTCATCCAGACTATGCAGTAGCGAAGCTGTCACACTCTCAAGAGGGGCGAGAGAAAGAAGGAAGGGGGGGGTTTACGGAGTAATCCCCTAGGATGTTCCCCTTTGATCCTGTGACACTTACAAGCCATCGTTGTTCAACTACAGCAGCTAGTCAAAAAGCTTCACAGAAGATTACTTATCCGCCGAAAATGTCTTTCCCTTTGGATGAGCGCGGGCACTAACTGTCAGCTTACCAAATATATCTGCAATCCATGCTACTTTGAGGTCGGATTTGCCTGCGATCATCCTCGCGCATTGCTGCTCTTGTAAACTATTGTTACTTAAGCTTGACGACAATACGAGGACGCCCTGGGCTCATGCGATACCACTTGCACAGTACCCCACAGAAAATACGAGCGTCGTATCAACCGGAAAGCGGAATCACACGTCATTTGTGTGGTCGCTGCTGTACTTTTGAACCCTCATGGAACTGCTTGGATGTGCTGACCCATCACATTGTAAGCCAGTACTACTACTCATCCGCCCTTGCCTGCGCGGAGCTCGGACAGCATGGATGACCTTGATCGCACTTACTCTTTTCTATGCTATTGCACCGTTTCTCCTCAGGATATGAGATTTATATAAAGAGGGTCCCATGGGAGGGGAACTCATAGTCGTTCTTCCTGCAGGGCAGAAAACTTCCAAAGCCAAACAGCAAACCACTCTCGGCCTAATTACATTCGTTTTGAGAGGACCTCCCAAATCGCAACTGCAATTCCTCCAAAAGCCAAAGTAAATCTTTTGTTTACTGTTTGTACTACTACCACTAGTGTTTTGAACAGTCCCGATTTTACTTCCTAATTCCCCCATCTCAAAACACCAAAAGCAAAAGAAAGGATGAGGTTCTCACTCATCGGCGCAAGCCTCTTTGGCCTCTTGGCCGGCCTGACCTCATCGGCCATGGCCCAGTTCACAAACCAATCTGCCCCGTTCTACTTGGTCGTCATTTCGCAAAACCATACCATTAACGGCTCCGCGCTCGTCGCCTGTCACGAGGGCGCTGCCATCGAGGGTCTCTGTGTCGGCGGATCCATTGCGACCTCTTCTCCCGGCGGCATCAAAGGCGTGTCTCAGTACAACTTCAACGGCTCTTCGAACCCATATATCCAGAATGCGACTCTCGGCGAGACCGGTCTCTTGACCTACGTGCTCCGCGGCGGCAACTTCAACGAGTCTGAGGCCATGGGCTTTGCCACCAACCCGGCCTCCAATGTTGCCTTGCCCTTGTTTTACCCCGGCGAAGACAACTACCAGCTCATTGCGTTTGATAGTCACAACAGACTGAATATCCAAGCCTATGTCGATGACCGCATCGTCCCTGCTTACTCGGGTATCGAGAACAAGGCTTACTACCGCTGGTATGTCTGCTCGACGTATTATACGGGCTACAATTACGAGACACTGGCCTGGGTGTATGGCGACCACAAGCCCCAGAACCCGACGTGTCAAAAGGTCGAAGTCAAGAGAGTCTTTGTCAATTAATTTTGTCAATGTGTCAAATATCAGAGATTGTGCGGGGTCTTGTTTGGTTGGAGGGGAGGGGAAATGATGAAGGGAATTGGAGAAAGAGTTGGACTTTTACCATAAAGTTTCTTTCCCACTTGTTTATCCATCTCGGAAAAGTGAAAAGAAGGTCAATGATGGATTATTGATTTGACTCAATATATTTTTTTCGATTTGGTCTCTCAATCCCGTTCACACCCGATGCCTGGGCATATCGTGATGAGCTCGATTTATATTTCAACTTCTCTTCTTTTTCCCCTTTCCGTGACATCTTTAGCTTCCTCCACCCTTTGCAATCCCTCCTCCCCTGTCATTTCCTTCACTCTCTTTCTGCTCTTTTCCCGTTTTTGTCTTCTCGCTTTGGCTCCAGGCACCAGTCGGCCCAAGACTTTATAATAATCTGTACCTTTACACTTTACAATGTATCTCCCCCCGCTTTGTTTTCTCCCAATTCACCGCACAGCATGTCCTAGCATACACTCATTTGACACAGATATGTCATACACAGCATCACAACTTGCTTAATAATATTGTATCCATGTCAACTTGAGATAACCTGATAATATAATATATGAATTGTCTGTCTCTTGTTCTCTGTTTGTATCTTCTCGTAATGTCTGTTCAAAGGACTGGAGTGAACCAAGATGCTGATAGAGATAGAATGCAGTGATTACATGATAAATACGATGCACTAATTATTCAATTTGAATCAGGAATCACATTATTATATCAGTTTTTTCTTTCCCAAGTCAATATTATTCCTAACTCAATATTATTCTGGGGGAAATTACGTGTAGAAAATGGAGTTATGCCAACCGAGACGCGTTTGGACGGATGGGTGGTGGGGAGAAAGCACAAGCGCAGACGCATCTCCACAAGTCCAAGTCCATGACAACATACTCCGATAGCCCTCCCTCTCTTTCTCCCAACTGATATTAGTTATCACAACACTCTCCCTCTCTCGACCAGACCTAACGGCCAGGCCTGCCTTTTCTTTCAAGCAATGCAGAGAAAGACGACGAGATCAAGATGAAGAAGAAGACAATCTTGCTCTGCTTCATCCATGGGTTCAAGGTAAGTCTCATTACTGTCAAGTCGCATTTGCGATCCTATCACCGTATCACACCGCCGGGAACCCCACCGCAGTGCGGCTCCTCCGCGCACAAAATCGCAACATAGCATCTTCTCTCGAATCCTGCTCGAATGAGCTATGTTCGGACATGACACTACATATTTGGCGCATGATAATACACTGGGAGCTTAATACATTACACAGGAGACTAATACGGCTCATAGGGCGGCGATGACACATTTGGCAATTTCCCGCAGCACTTGCGCCAGCTTCTCAGCAATGCGCTGCCCAAGGTCGACATCGAGGTGCTCGTGTATCCCAAGTTTGAGACACGCGGAGACTTGAAAGAGGCGGTTGCAAGATTTCGAGACTGGTACGTATGCGATTCATGCCAATTCGATAACTTACAACGACCTAATTACCTTCTTGCTGTGCTAACTGTACCCCCAGGCTACAGAACAAAGTCATAGACCTCGAAGTGGCCAAAGGCACATCATCACCGACAATAGACCCGTCAGTGCGCACGGTATTAATCGGGCATTCCATGGGGTAAGCCTACCCTTCACTTCCCACTCTTCCCACTCTTCCCTCGCATCTACAAAAGTAACAAAGTCTCACATAACCCTTTTTTTTCTGGTGCAGTGGTATAGTCGCCGCGGAAACAACCATATCGATAGCATCCGAACGACCAGTGGGCGACAACTTCTCTGAAGCGTCGTCATTCATGTTTCCTTATATCCAAGGCATCCTCGCCTTCGACACGCCCTACCTGGGCATCGCACCGGGCGTAGTCGCGCACGGGGCTGAGGGACACTACAACACGGCATCGACAGCATACGGGTACTTGCGCGACGCCGGCAAAGCATTTGGATGGGCAGGCGGGTCGAACTCTGGCACCTCGAGTCCTGGCTCAGGCGCACGAACACCGCTCGGTCTACTACCCGGCATTGGATCATCCGGGACACCTGGCACGTCTACTCCCACTGGCGCTGGCACCGGCGAAGCAATATACACGGGAGGCGACGCGGCAGCCATGCCCGCGTGGCAGCGATGGGGACGCTACGCCATGTTTGCCGGCGCCGCAGGAGCAGTCGCAGCCGGGGGCGCAGCAGCATATATGAAGCGGGACCAGATCACCGAAGGATGGGGCTGGGTATTTTCACACCTGGAGTTTGTCGGCTGTCTGGCGCGCGGAGAAGACTTGAAAAAGCGAGTTGCTCGCGTCGCGCAGCTCGAGACGGAGCATAATCTGGGTTTTGCAAATCTATATACCTGCCTGGGCAGCGCGGCCGCTGCAAAGTCTTCTGGCCGCGTGAGCAGCGGCGTCCTCGGGGCCGAGCGAACGTTTTGCTCACTGCCCAAGAGCGAAGTGCTGAAGAAATTCTTCCACAAGACGACGAATGACGCGGCAAAGGACGAAACCATGGCCCATATGAGCATGTTTTTGCCAAGGGATAATCCAGGGTATTACGACATGGCGGAGCATGCGCGAGAATTGATTACAGGTTGGCTCCAGAATGAGTGGTACGAGTCGGCTGATAGTGTGCAAATCATGGAGCAAGGCGGTGATGATTCTCGTAATGTTGAGCTGGGTGTTGAGTCGGGCCCGGATCAGACGCAGACGCAGGCGCGGACCCCTACGCCTGAATTGATTGATGCCGAGGAAAAGCCTGACATGGTGGAGGCGGAGGAAGAGGGGGAGGAAGAGGGGGAGGAAGAGGCGAAGACGGAAGCAGTTGCAATCTCGTCCTCTGCGGCAGAGACGGCATTTAAACAAGATGGCAGATCTTGAGGGTGCAGTATTCGTCTCTTCCATTTCTTTATTCTTTCTTTCTTTCTTTCTGTTTTCACAGTCGATGCACAACTTCCACCTCTATTTTTTTTTCTTTTCTCTCCGTTCCGGCGTTATTGTCATCATCAAGGGGTATGAGAAGACATGACCGGCGTTAATTCAGGCGTCCCATCTCCTAGAGTCTTTGGAGCGAGTGATACAACTTTCGGGATTTGATCACTTCTCGCATTTTTTTTTTCCAATACCAAGCAGTATTCACCGGCTGAGTAGTATACCAATAGGATAAGCATAACTTGGCCACAAGGATCTTGGTCTAGTATACCAAATAAACCAAGAACGGCGTTTTGAATAGAAATCATTTCAATACTACAAGTGTGCGTCATCAATATCATCATGTCTATGATTGAACAATACAGGGGACCTTGTGGGGGAGCCACATAAGCAGGCCAAATATCCTGATTCCTGACATATTGCAATTCTGGCAATAGCAATCAAAGATTGTTTCAGTTGTCCTTTGAGTCTCTTACATTGTAGTGCATCATACAGAGCACGAGAGTGTGGGATGAATCGCGTGTCAGTCTGAGAGAACGCGGAGCTTCAAAAAGATCATAGGACTTTGATGGCTCATGGCTCATGGGCCGAACGAGTTTTATATGAGTATTCTCAAGACGAGATGCATCAGAGCAAATGGACGAGGGAAGATAAGGAGCCGGATCTTGTTTTCCTACTGCTGTCAATGTAAACACAACATCAACTTCTAGAATGATCTGATTTGATCTGATCTGAGTGAGTGCGGTGTGATGTGACGTGGATAAGATTAATTGATTAATTGCAACTAGAATATGAGCTGAGCATTGCTCGGTATAGAAGCGGACAGAGTATGTGCTCCGTGAGGGCCTGAGGCAGAGTGTGACTCTGAAAAGGGTGCAGTATAATATATATATATATATATATAGATATATAGATATAGATAGATATTAAGTGGATGAAGCAGTATCGTATCGCTGCAGTAATATTCGACAAAAGGTGAAACGTGAGGAGTTTATCTTTGTTTCAGAGTTCGACAAAAATTCCAAAAGGATTAGAAGGTAAGTTTGTGTAAGAAAAAAGGGGAATAGTAGTTGGAAGAAAGTCCAGACGGGCTTTGGGAGAAAATGTAAAGGATGGCGAGAGGGGGATAAGAATTCCACAGAAGAAAAAGAGATGATGAACGAGGACAAGGACACAAAAGACAAAGAGATGACGAAATGAGAACGAATACACCACAAAAGAAGAAAAAGAGATGACAATAGTCGATAGAAACTTCTAAGATAGAAACTTCCAAGTTTGGATATGACCGATGAGTGGAGAATACCACCACCTCTCACCGCGTGTTTTTTTTTTTTTTTTTTTTTTTGTTCTTTCACGAGCGTATCATGATACAACGGTGGTGATGACGAAGCAGCTGAGCCACCTGCGGCCCCTGCGGGTCTCCCCCCAAAAGAGGGGCAAAGATCATTCAGTTAGTTACTGCGACAGTTAGTATGCTAGGTAAGTCTGTAACTTAGTTGGTGCTCATATCGATGACTTGTGTAATCATATTTGCCGTTGTCACAGAAAATAGCATAACGTAGCGTAGCAGGTTCTAGTCATGTATGGATCCCGGCACATGAAACTTTGATCCTCTAGGCCTCGCAGATCTAGTCCGAGAAGCGGAGCGATTCGAAGCAAGGTAGACCATGGAAACTTCCATAAATTTGGGAGGGAGAGTAAAATCACGACCCCGACCTCGACCCCGACCCCGCACGTGAAGAGGAGAAGAAAAAAAATAGAGCTGCCATTAGGCCCGCATGGTTGCCTTCTCGGAGAAGAACAATGAAAAGGGGCAAAAAAAAAAAAAAAAAAAGATTTGTGACAAGACGGAGACGGGATTTTGCTCATTCGGACGTACTTCATAATTTGCACATGTACCGCATCGCGATGGGAAGGAAAGAAAGAATAGAAGAGAGCGGCAGCAGTTGGCTTGGCTTGTCTTGTCGTTGAGGATTTCCATAAAAGGAACTTTCCACTCATTTTGCCCCCCTCAGGAGCTCTCCAGGCCCTTGAGAAAGTACTCTGATAGGTTGGACTGCTTAGTACCTAGATTTTGTCCCAGTAGCCGCACACGGGGGCGTTTGGGGGGGGGCTGCTTGAGGGCCAAAGCCACTGTAACATGTAAGTTAACTCATGACAGCGTCATCGAGATATCGGAGTACACATAATGGCGAAGGCGAGCTCATGCTGTTCTAAATGAGTACGTCGCTCCTCGTTCCCGTCACGCGTCACCCTGTCATCTACTTACCAGTTTCCAGGTAGGTAAAGAACAGAGGAGCGGCAATGAATCGGGGCCCAGTTCGTGACGAGGTTGAGGACATGGTTGCGATTAACATGGTCTGTGACCATGGGCTGGCAATGGTGGCGCCAATCAAACGACATGGTCCTTTTACCCAAAAAAACACGGAGTTAATGTGTGAGAAACTGGCTGATGGAGAAAAGGGATGATCACCATTTTGGATCCGATCCAGATGGGGCGGAGAAGGAAGATAGGTGGCTGAGAAGAAAGTTGTGGGTGTGAGTAAGCCAGCCAGCACGCAAAGCGACCAGACAATGCCTTTTCCAATGGCAAAGAAGAACAAGACGAAGCAAGAAGATGATCTTTCCCCAAGGGCCAAGGGTTCCTGTTTCTTCTTGGGCATTTGTCCGAGCCCCGCCCTCGGTCTGATTCCATCGTAGAAAGAAAAATGACCCCCAATAGACTTTCTCTCTTATCGAAACAACGATCGCACTCCAAAGGTTGTGTGTGGTCCTCTGGGTAATCAATCACGAATCCCTGTGGCGCCGCAATCGTATCGGCCCCAGTTCGGACGCGTGGCAATAGAGCCTTCTTGGCTTCTGATGCACGCGATGGCTGTGCTAGAAAGTCGGACTTGGATACTCTTGTCAAGGATCGACACTATTTGACAGGAAGCCTTGGATGCATACGAGTAACCGCCAATTGTAAACGACTCACAGATGCTCAGTTTGGCCTAATTGATTATTAGACTCACGTACAGAGTTTGGATACGCATCAGATGTTGTAAAGGAATTTCAAGGATCATATCGTCCTATGGTCATCAAACAAGAATCCAGAAATATCGGAGTACAGTCCAATAATAGCTCAGGCATCCCTCAAGGTAATCGGTAGTTCATATTATTACTGATATCAACCGAATATTATTTGATGAGTGGTACTGCAGTATTATTGGACTGGCCGCTTCAATAATCTACTCGATAATATCATACAGTGGCAATAGAAGAATCCACACCGTAACCGAAACCGTGCAATTATTCTCAGGGATCCTAGGCATCGTCCGAAGAAATCCCGGCATAATTGTTTCGCTCCTCGTCATGGTTTGGACCGCTTTGTCCCTGCCGTTCGGTCATCCTTTTAAAACATGTCATGTTATTGTACAGCAAGACTGCGCTCATACTTTTTTTTTTTTTTTTTTTTTGCTTTCCTTTCGCATGCTGTCATCATCATTATGCTGGGTTCCAAACATCATGCGTGCATGTCTCGGATGTCAGTGCCCTGTCTGATAATGGATTTAGCCAGCCGCATTTTGATTCATACCGTGGCTGATCAACAACAAAAATTGCTCCTTGACCAGCCAATACATCAATACGAAGTGGTATAGTGATAAAATGGCCGTACTGTACACTGTACGAAGGTACATGCATACGATGCATCATGTGCACTCCGTGGTGACTCCTATCGATGAAGTGCCAAACCTGCAAAAAGGAGCCGCAAACCCAGAGCCTTGAACATTTCGTGTGGGGGCAGCCAAGGAGCAGCAGAAGCAATATAGGGCGTCACATAATAATGTCGCGTCGAGTCTCATCAAAAGACCGCATAATACATACAGCCCTGAGGCGCTGAATCAGAACGCGAGAGTAAATTCGTTTCCCTTGCGTGGCCAGCTCATCACACAAAAACGTTATTTACCTATGCCCTTGATCGCGGTGCCCGCAAATGCCGGATCTGGCTTTTCCTTCCGTCATCTGCCTGCCTGATCAGACTGGAAGATCTACACTGTTCCAAATTCTTTTGGGCGCCGAGAGGTCCACCAGAACTGCAATCCAGAACTATTTCCGACAAGCCTCCATCTCTTCATGCGTGTGACGATGAAACAATTTGATATAGATATGTCTGGGAACAGGTATCCGGGATGGTGGCTAGTCAGTTCTCCAAAGGGATCTTCCGCGGATTTCTCCCCTGTTTTATTTGCCTGAGGTGGGCATGGTACTTGGAAGTTCAGACACTTCTTTTTTTTTTATGACAACGATGATGATGATATTGATGAGAAACGGCAGCTGGGAAAGCGCTACGGGTCCGTCACCGACATTCGCTCAGAGTAAAATTCTAGCCCCGCCATCTAGAACGTTGAAACATTTCGAAATTTGAGCATGCCGAGAGAGAAACCGAGCATGACAAGTGGAGATGAAAAGATCCCTTCACTTTCAAAAAAAGTCAGTGGAGCCCAGACATGTCATATTCTGGCGTGCCTCGGGGGCTGCGATCCTCGGTCCCAGTGTGATTATGACGCGTCGATCCTGCGTTAAGTGCGCGGGAATGATGGAGCAAACGAGAAAAAGTTCAGCGTGGTCTGCCCATAGACAGCCCCCGAGGGCCCCAGCTGCCAAGTGGGAACAAGAGTAACAATACTGGGTCAGTGCGGGAAATGGCCGACGGAACTATAGTACCGGTACGTGCCCATCGTTTTCTCGCGTGCCACCGTTTTTCCCGGTGGGCTCTATGCTATGTCCGCGCCAGGAAGAAGATTGCCCTCTGTGTAACCCGTGAATTGATTAGTTAGGCAGGCAATAATTAACGATGCTGCTATTGAAAGTGGATATGATTACTGACCCATTCTTCGTCGTCTTTCTGCCGAACTGAGCCGGTTCGGCGGTCTTTTAGAAACCGCCGAAGTCATTCGACAGGAGCGACGGAACGAACATTCCCTGCACGACTGATCAAGGGGCCTTGCAACGATAGCACGAAAAAGGTGTTGTAGTACCAAAATCGTGAAGCTAAAAGTTCACACCCGTTGCAGCAGTATTTGATGCTTGAGTAAGGCAGTTCGTGCCCTGGAAATATCCATCAACAACATCGGCGCCGAAACTTTAGTGTATCTGTCCGTGAACAGCGTCAAGACCCTTGGCACCTAAGCAACCTTGCGTATGTCTTGTGAACTCACTCTAGCCCGCTCATATCTCAATGGCCACATCAACTAGCCATAATCACTTGCCTTGTTGGCTCCTTTGTGCAGTCTCTGCGTTGCTTTTCCACTCAAGTCGAGAAGCTCACCTCGCTTAATCAGACTCGCAGCCGCCCCTTGGATATCGAAGGAGCTTGACTTGGTGTTGCATCCCAGCAAGGCATCCAAACTATAGGCACACCCACTGTTTGTGCACATTTCTCAACCCAACGGCGGCTGCAGCCTGACAATTTCCTCTCCTTCCGCTTTCTTGCATATCTTTCTAAACGTCGTCCATCCAGCCAATCAGCAGACGTATCCAGTTTGATCTGCAATCATGTACACTAAAATCCCCTTTTAAGGAAAATTAAAAAGGGCCTGTCCTGTCAGTCATCTATTTGCACGTATCGAGGTTCGGGAAAATCCATACAAATTAGAGGTCATCTTTCCGTCACTTTTTCTGTATTGTCATCGGTCGACTCGTAATCATCATCATCATCAATCAATCAATCAATCAATCAATCAATATCGGAATTTAGCACTGAACGAATTGATGTCTAGGCGTATTCGGATCCACGCCTTTGACCCACATCCCTCGTGATACGCCTGTTTCGATAATTCAAAGCTCTAAGTTATTGATCTTCATAATGAGAACTAGTAGTTAGTCTTGCGGCAGTTTGCCCTTGCGTTTTCGGCTGTTCGTATCACCGTTTTGACACCAGTGTTCCCGTTCAATACACGAAGAAAAGGGCTAAATTCACCAAGGACAGTACGTAGCACGATACGAAAAAAGGGCAAATGGTGTAAGCTACGTGTGTGGCAGAAGTGTGAAGAGGAAAATGCCACGGACGACCACCATAAAGGGATTAGACAGTTCGCTTCGGCCTATCGCCAATCGCCACCCGGCCCTTTTTCAGCTGTCTCCATTCTTTCATGTAAAAAGTCGAGGGTTTGGGTTGGGAGCAAATCTTGGGACCAACTTTAGCGAGAGCCCGAGGAGAAAAAATGCTGACCACGGAAGGCACGGAGATGAGAAGGTACCACAATTACCGTACATATCTGAGTTCACGCTGCTTTGGACCTGTAACTTTCCCTTTTCCCCCCACCTCCCACCCCCCCTACTACTGTAACATGGATGACCAGACATCTTTCCCAGCTCGGCCAAGACAACAATATACACCAGTTGGGGTGGCTCAAAGGACAAATGGGTTCTGGGATTACGGCAACACCTCGCGTCTGTGACTCTGCCACCTATCCACCCACCTTTCCCCACCACCCAACCAACCTAAATCACCCTCTCGGCGTCAACATCATCATCCGCACCATCATCAAAATCATCTCTTACTTTACTTTGTCCCGCCGAGAGGGTAAGTCCCCGGTAAATTATCCTGTCCATCCCCCATGACTGGACCCGTCTCGTACACGCGCCTTCCGATCCATACGCGCATAATCACAGCTTGATTGGCTCTTTTGCTAAAAGGCCGGTCCCAAAATTGGACTTTTATTATTATCCTTTCCATGACCCCTTTGAATCTTGCCCGCAACTCGGAACAGAGATTTTCTGTTGGCCCCTCATCGACGCATCATGTCACCCAAAGGAACGAGCCCGATCATCTCGCTGCGTTTCTGATGCCGCCCTTGTTTCTGCCCCCAAACCCACGTCTGTCCTCCTGCCGAGACGGTGTCGCGCGCTACCGCCCCGCCACACGCAGGCCAAAAGGAAGTGGCCCTGGTCATTTTCTTCCAGAGAGCAAGCTCGTCGGATCTGATTCCCTCTCCACCCTCATCATGTCCTGACTTCCGTGTTCGACTGACTGGTGCCGGCATGACTTAGCATGGCGGTTTCGGTGCTGCTGTGCCATTTTGACCCTTACGAGAATCCCAGTAATAATGTTGATCCCACCAGACCACTTGCCGCCGTAGCAGCCAGTTGTACTCCGAGTCTGAGCCGACAGTTTTGGTCAGAAGTTCTCGGACACCAGACTCCATGTACATCACTGTCTTCGTCTTGCATCTTGTTGGACAAAGACCCATGGCCGTGAAAGGAGAGGACACGAAGGCGCAATTCAGGAGGCCCGTGAATCAGTACGGATCAGCGGACATGCGCCCTTTTCCCATGTCCTTGTCCGCTGGACCTTGTGGCATCAACCCGCATCATGCTCTCCTCGATGCTTGCATCGGTCTAGGCAGCTTTATCACATAGTCCCTGAGCGGAATGCAAACAGATGGAACGCGTCCACGCGTAGCTCTGGCTCCGAAACCCTCTCTAACAGGAAGCAACATAGTCACAGCTGCCGTTCTTTCATGGAAACGCGCCGTGTACTCTGGGAGTGAGAGCCTAGCTTACTGGGATCTTGAGATAATGCATCTTAAGGGATACTTTTGTTTGGTCCGGATGCTAAAGGGGGCCAACCGTCGTGATACGGTCATGATGACGAGCTACAGAGGGTTGTCAAATAAACCCTACTCCATAGTCTTCCTTCTACGAGGCTCTGTATTCGTTGCTCATAGCTCGGTCGGAATACAAGATGTGATAGTCTAGACTGTATCTGCCAAGACTAAAATTAATTCTTTCTTCTCCCGACTTTTTTGATCGGCCGTCCGAGCATGGACCGATCGAGCGAGAAACGGACGTAGAAAGGAAGTCAAGGAAGTCGTCGGTTGGCCGGTTATAGCAATGTTCCTTTAGAGCCAAGAAGAGAAGGGGGAAAAGTAACCATCTCAAAACTCATTTGTTGGCCTGCGTGTCGGCCGGAAGCATTCCTGCTAATCAGCTCGATCTTGGACGGATGACTTGACTGAGCCAGGCCGATTGCAACATGAAGCGAACCGGGCGGCCGATCTTTGACTGATCGATAATAGAGTGTCGTTCCCGTAGTGGGCCAATTCATTCTTTCGGGCCCCTTATTCGGAGATGGGTAAGACAATCACAAAATGAGGATCCGTTGAAATGAAAAGAAAATAATTGAAAAAGGCTAAAGTCGGACGATGCGTGTAATGGGGCCGGGACAAGGAGAGTCAGCAGGCGGACAAATGCTAAGGATTGACTAAATGTTATTGAAGGGCTGGATGCAAGAAGAGCCGGGAATCACTCGGCCTGGCAAAAAGCCACGGAGAAGGGTTCCAAGGCGACAAGCAACGAGGGAGCGAATAGCCGTCGACCGGCTCCAAGGGAAAGAGATTGAAGCCAAAGGAGCAGGTTTCCTCTCAACCATGGGGCCAGACCAGGGGACCAGGAGGGGTGGACAAAAGGGCGTTTCGTGCATGTGTGCGTTCGTTTGTACTTCTGTGCAGCACAATAATCATGCAGTTAGCTTGGGGGGGAAAGTCTTGTGGTGGGTGGAGATGGAGGGGGGGAGAGGCTCTGGGTCATCATGGATCTCCTATGGGTCCTTGATCTGTGCCAGGTGTGCGGTCTGACTTTTTTTTTTTTCTCATCTTTTTTACTTTTCTTTTTCAGCATCGGGGCTCCGAAGTGCTTGCGAACCAAGCGAGGAAGGTCTCTCAGCAGGAGCGACAGGAGATTGCATGTACCCGGTACCTGGTCAGAAATTGGATCTCGGCCTTGTGCCTGTACTCGTACTGATCCTTGTCCGGTCGCCGGCATGCCAACGTGTATCTCCCACCGCCCTTGTCTGAGCCAGATGTGAGTTGGCCATATCGGACCGGTACTTGTCCGGTTTCGCTCGTCGGGACTCGGATGAAGTATCAGCTACAGCGTGGATTCCGTTCCTTGCGACAAGAACCCATGCCGGCTGAGGCAGCCCTGTTTCGTTCCATACGAACGCAGCCCGCCCATGGATCTGAGTTGGTTCGATGGGGAAGGCAGTGGTCACTTAACCGAAAACGCACCAACGGGACATTGCGCCTTCAATAATCATACTTTTTGGTCCTTTGTTCCATCATCTCTCATCAATCATCCACGGCCTAGCTAGTCCCAGTCGTCGACGCCCAGCCTAGTAGCACTGTAGGACATGCGACGCCGATGTTGGTGCCGGAGCCCACCTATTCCGTTGCTTTCCCCATTGCATCCTGTATTATTGGTGCTTTACGATGAGTACGGTATTTTCACACCATGTACCCCCCCGTACTCAATTAATGATCTTGCTCATGCTTTTCTCTTGGTTTTGTTCGGCCTTGTCTGGCATGTCCCGTCGTCACCTTGGCCCCTTCGCTTTTTCCCAACCCCCACCTAGCCGACGCCGGCGCGGCTGGCCCCAGAGTCAGTTCAGAGCAAAATCATGCCCGGGACTCCTAGGGAAAAGTCTTTTGGATCATCCTTTTTCGACGCTATGATAACTTTTTCGGGCTCCCTGCACACGAACGGGCTTGTCCTTGCCTACTCGCCTGCCTGTCCGCCTAGCTACTATACCTACCTGCCTGCTTGCTTTGCCTTTTGGATCCAATCCGATTATCCACATCCCACTAACTACACACACGCGCCCACATGAAATGCTTGTCAGGTTGTCCATCAACAACGCCGCGACCAAAACCGCGCCCCCCCTTTTACCCACAAGTCAACTCGCCCATCACCCTTTTCCGGTGTCACTCGATGACCAATAGCGCTCCCGAGGAGGCATGAGAGAGAAAGAGAACAGGAATTCTTTAGGCGCGAGGCTAGGGACACCTCGTACGTTTCTGTTCCCAGAAGATTCTAACCGGCATGCGCATCCCCATCTCCCATTATTTCGCCCGGTCACCAAACGCTGACCGCCCGTACCAATACCCATTCTCCACTTGATGCTTGCACTCTCTGACTTTCTCACTTCTCGCTCAACCCACACATCTCACACACACGCAGTGCACGCACGCACGCACGCTTTCACTTCTCGCTCACAGACACTCCTTCTACGAACCATGAACCAAACCAATCCACTATAGCTTCTGCCGCCGCCGCCGTCGCCGCCGCCTCCGACCTTTCTTCCACCCTTCCCACTCTTTCCCTCCCCCCTCCCCCCTTCACCCCTCCCCTCCGCGTCCTCGCAGGCGAGAATCTTCCCAGCATTAGTATGATTGCGGCACGCGGCGTTGATGCGACCATTTCGGTGCTATTCAAACTAGGGCTTTTTGTTTGATGATGGCGCTCTCATTGTGTTGCTTGGCCGGCCACACCCAAACCAGACTAGCGTCGTTCTTCCCACAACCCAAGACGTCGGCTCTGACATCAACCGGCCCTGGTCCTTGGCCGCTTTTTTGGAGATCAGCCTCTTTCTTGACCTACCCGTAATGGGTCTCCCATTGTCAGTTGGCCGGATGCCGTGGAATGTTTTATCATGTCCTCGGTGTCCACCTGCTTAGGTTGCAATTATGATAGCAATAAACGACCTTTTCTCCTCTCTCCTCTTCATCCAAAAGGCACGTTGTTGACCCCTGGCGTGCTCCAACATCTCCTCTGCTCTCCATTGTTTTGATTCTCCCTTTGTACGGCTTGCAACGCTGAAGAGCCCTACCTACCTACCTACCTTTTATAGTCGGCGGCTTCGTTCGGTTCTACTTAAAAGCTTATCCGTTGGAGAGCTTGATATCTACGAGATACGCGTCTTGTGCAACATCATTGTGACGGCAGGACCTGTTCGATAGTGCCCTCATTGCTGGAAGGAACGGCTTTGGGCTGCACCTTCCTTGATCTGTCCCGCTCCGTCCTTGATCACTCCTTCACCTTCCATTCCAGCATTCACAAGACGGCTGGACATCCGTCCCATTTATTCAATAGTATTCTGAGACGACGACGACGACGACCAACTCCATCACTCATCATCCGCTTCACCAGTTCGACCTGCTCCGTCTCGACCTCATCTTAATACTTCTATCTGTCATAGACCCTTTCTAAGGCCTTTTACAACCTGCCTGTTTCCTGAGCAGGCCCCGTCTCCATGGTCGACGTTCAGCCGTTCTCATTCATGTATCAACCATTTTCGTCGAACCCGCCGTTGGACTTTCTCGCTCCCGCCGTCCATTCCACCTACGACTCCCTTCACGGCATCGAAACCGCTGAACGATCATCCCGCCCAAAAACCTGGTACTCAAGCTCGTCCAACCAGACGCCAACGGTGGCCGGGGGCGTCCGAACACCCCCCGAGGATATGAACGGATCCAAAATTAACAATCTCGTGCCTCTGAGCTATGGTGGTCGATCATACAATACTCTAAAGAATGCATACTTGACACCGATCAAGTCTCATCGACTCTCAAATCCTCCCACTAGAGTGCCGAGCAAAACGATACCCGGATATTATAATGGAAACGTGTCTGTAGTCAACTCCTCGAGCCAACCGTCAAGTCCCAGTTCACGCCGAACCGCTCCTTCTGAATCGGCTCAGCGACGGAGAAGTTCAAGCGCCAGTTCCATCATATCCTACCTTCAGATTCCCTCATCCATCAATAATAGCAAGGGCAGCCTTGCGGACTTTGCAGCCGGAGTGAGTTTGATTACAAGGCTTTGCAATTGGTGTGGTGACGGAAGTGCTAACCCGCAATACCTAGATTACTTGCCTTTTCTGGTTCGAGTCGTCTGCGAATCTGCAGCGCGTGGAGGATTCGTCAGTTTCTCTGGTGCCCACGACGCTTGTCAGGGAAGCTCTTCCTTCAACGGGTTTCAGGAAATGGGTCACCACGATTTTGTCGACTACGCAGGTGACTCAGAATGTAGTCTTGCTTGCCCTTCTCTTCATATATCGACTGAAGAATATGAACCCTAGCGTCAAGGGCAAGCCAGGCAGTGAATTTCGTCTTTTGACCGTTGCCTTGATGCTCGGTAACAAATGTAGGTGGCTGCAGCTATACAATATCAATGGCCCCATTTGAAAATGATCACTAACACGAATATAGTCTTGGATGATAACACGTACACGAATAAGACATGGGCTGAAGTCTCTGGGATCTCGGTTCAGGAGATTCACATTATGGAAGTTGAATTCCTCAGCAACATGCGTTATAGCCTCTTCACCTCGGAAACTGAGTGGAAGGCATGGCAGATGAAGCTGGCCAAATTTTGGGACTATTATGAGAAGGCTTCGAGGCCGTCTCCAGTTCAACCCTTGCAACCATCCGTTTCAAGTCTGGCTGTCCCACCATCGTTGCCATCGCCTCCTGCTTCCACGCATGCTTCCCCGCCCTTTTTGGGAACCACATCGCCAAGCCACTCTACGTTTGCCCAGTCTATCCCAACTCTCCCTCGCGCAAGCAGCTTTGTGCCGCCACCAGTTGGTCACAGCCTCGAGCCTGAACAGCGATTATCGAGTCGAAAGCGGAGCTACGATGACAACGCTCAAGAACCGCCCTCGAAGAGAGTCACGCTCTCCGGTGCTCCGAGCGCGACATCCAGTTCGACCTCGGCGCCTTCTATGGTTCCGATGGTCCCTCATCAAAACATCCCACGGCTGCCGGTCCCAAATCTCTCTCTTTCAACAACCCCCGTTGGCAACGGCTTCAACATTCCTCCTCCGTCGACGCAACTCCCTCCTCCGACCACGTCACAGGCCATGACGACTTCTTTTCCTCCACAGCTTGCTTGGCCTCAGCCAAGTGCAGTGGCCCCGCCGCCACTGCCCCCTCCTTCTGCTCAACCGACCTCTCAGCCGTTTTCTATTTCGCCCTTTGGTGACCAGTCTCGCCGACAGAGCCCCTACTCTCTTCCTTCAGCCATGTCCTCTCCTGCCTCGGCGGGCTTGCCTGGATATGTGCATTCGCAGAGCCATCTTTCACCCTCGTTTATCTTGGCACAGAGGAACTCGCCATACCGACCCGTGCGGAGCGTGAACACTCTTCTCGTTCCTCCTCCGTCAGGGTCGATTAACAACCTTCATCATCTTGGCTTTGACCAGATGCATTACCAGCCTTTGGGCAAGTCTTCGAACGAGCGCAAAACTGGTGTGGTTCCGTTTTATTCCCATGATACATGGTCAAACCAGACAACTCAGTGGCCTCCACTTTCACAGCCTAGCTTTTATCATTAATCGTTGGACGCCGCTGTCGTGGTTACTATTGTCATTATGCGCATCGTCATCATCACTATCACTATTCCTATTTATTTTGAACCAAGCGCATATCTCTGCCTTGCTTACCTTTCTACTTCCACTTCTTACCCTTTGATTGCATCATACGCTTTGGCATCTTTTCTTTTCGTGGCATCGGTTTGGTTGCATTAGTATGGCGTTTCAAGGGCAAATTGGAGCCTGGGAAACCATTTGAACTCCTCGTTGTATATATATTCTATTCACGTTCCGGGCTAGAAAGGAAGGTTGTTGCTGCTGCATGTGGCATCTGCCTTTTCTCTTCTTGATCCATCTCGTGTTCATTTCTTCCTTTTTTTGAAGCATTTACGGGGATAAAGCGACAGCGTTTTCCACTTCCCCTTTTTAGTCGCATACATTTTCGGGTATAGGACTGGGTCTGATTGGGATGGGTTTTGCATGGTATATGGGAAGCACAGCACGAAGCAAAAACGCTTAATGGAAATGGATGCATTTCGGAATGGGTCCTCACGGACATGAAGTACTCTACAGGCGTTGATGGGAAATTGGCATGCCAAATTTGATTGGCTTGGCTTCTTGCTTGCCATGTCCTCACCTTGTCATTGGTGATCTACAAAGTCACCTTGACTGGGTTTGTAGAAGAGTAGAGAATATCAATACACAATATCTCTGTTAAATTTGATGTTCCCCAAAAAAATGTTGGATATGCGATGCACAGTGGCGCTGCGGTGAAGACGGTAGAGAAGTGGATGATGTAATCTCTTTGTACGGCATTCTGATTGGTTGGAGATGGGTCCGTTGTTGCATATCTACTTTGTGCCGAAAACTTGATTTATGCAAATTATGCTGCGTAAGATGAATGACTAATCATTGAGCTCTCTTGGGTAACCTATCATGTAGAACTAATATATATATATATTTGGAATATTAGATAATTAATGATTTGTATCTGTTATTATAGAGAAATTACATACTTTTGTTTAAAGAAGAAATTAGGCATATGGAGGTTTGTTGTTAATAAAAAATGTTATTACATTCTGAGAATATTTTATGGGGGCCAAATACCCGTAGCGTTGATAGAGACTGGGCCAGGACAATGACATGATAGCAAAGCCTTTACCCTTGTCTGATGCAGTACAGAAAGTGTAACGCCGCTCCGTTCAATAAGCACCTACTCATTACATCCGCGAGAGCTCATTGATATCATGAAATTACTGGGAGGGGGACCGGTCCGACCTAAAGACTGCCTAGTACAAAGTCAGGCCAGGCAAAATTATTGGCTCTCTCCAATGTAGAGTCCCTCATCACTAATCCCGTCAAGTGCCGGCATTTTCCTTTATCGGTATCATATACCTACCTAAGTTCTACTGCCATACAGCTGGACTAGCCAGCCTTCCCTCGCTCGTAGTCAAATTGGCCTGTGCGTTGTCCGCTAGTCCAGTGTACAGGCAATAGACCGAGAAGATTGCGCCATGCTCGGTCAAGGTTGAAGAACTGATGTCTGATGGAGGACGATGTCCCAAGAAAACAGTTGCTGTACTTTGTATCTGTCAATTACTATCATGACTCCAAACAGCAGCGTCACTTGGTGCCTCCTGTCCTGGGATCTGTCGGTTCCGTGGGTCCATCACCCCGGGTCCCCTGTCGACTTCGGCCTCGCCAAATTTTAGTGGCTTGGCTCCCACGTGGTTCCCTGGTCCCTTTAGTTTCTGGCTCGGGCTTCCTTCCTCTATCCCACGTTTTTTCATTCCCCTTTTGTTTCCTGCTCTCTTGTAATCTTCTTTGAGGATATTCAAGGATTGTGTGCCTTCCTTTAAAAATTTTTCTTGCATTGTAAATTGATTTTTCATTTACTTATTTTATTTTATCACAAAGTTGGCATATAGATTTCTTTTTGCCTGTGTCGAAGAGTGTTATTCCTTTTGGACGAATTGGATATAGAAACACACGCATCCAGCAAACGATTGAAGGTTAAGCCAACAACATGTCGACCTCCGATCTTTACGCCAATCGCGTTGCCTTTGCCCAATTGATGGCATTGGAGCAAATCCCCGGTCAATCGGATAGCTATCGCAATGTGTCCAAGCCGCATTCTCCAGGTGGCTTCACGACTGCTTTTGGCGGGCACGTGTACGCCCAGGCGGTGTATGCGGCATCGAAGACGATTAAGGAGGGGTACTTTGTACATGTAGGTCAACTCCCTTCTTGTCTTTGTATTTTGGTTCTGTACTTCCTTTTATAATTTTGCCAACCTGCGCCACTTATAACTCTGGGCCAACGGGATTTTTCTTTTCGGTGTTTTTGGCTGCCGCCGCCCCCTTTCGAAGAACGATGTTTACACGGAAAGTGTTTTTCTGTTTTCAAAGTCTCTTCGGCTATGATGTTTTGCACTGATCGTGGAATGACTTTCTATGGGTCTGCTCAATACCGTTTTAATATCTTCTTCGTCATGCGATTGCCGTATTCACGGTTTTTTTGTGTTTCTGAGGCATTTGGACTAACATCAATAGAATGTCACTGGTTTCTTTACCTCCCCTGTAATGGTGAACCTGCCTCTCCACTTCACTGTAACCCGGATCAAGGATGGTGGCTTGGTCTGCACTCGCTCAGTCAACGTCAGTCAACCCGGTGGTGCGGACAACTGCTTCACCTGCATCTGCTCGTTCAAACGCAACGAAAAGGGGTCCTACGAGCACCAGGAGGATACTACTCCGGCGCAAAAATACGCAAAAGTGTTGGATGGAAAGAAGCCCGAAGATCACAAGTTCTCTCCTGCTGTAGATATTCCTTGGTATGTCTTCTTACACAACCCTTCTCCATCATTCGGCAAGGCTTTTATGCACTCTCCCGAGCGCAGATTACGGGACTTCAGCACCTTGCATTGCTTGCCAAGAAGTTATAGCAGTATCCTGACTAGATAACAGGTATTGGGAGATAGCTGATAGGCACAATTTCCCTGACGTCTTCTCCGGTATGGACGTACGCAAGGTGGATATGACTCCGTACAATCAAGGCCGTCCGCCCTACGAGTACAGGCAACTGCAGTATTACCGTGCGATTGGAGCTATAACTGCAAACGACCCCCATCTGCACGCTTGCGCACACCTCTACGCATCGGACCGCAACTCTCTCTTTGTACTTGTCAATGCGCTTGGCATCAAGGACTATAGCCGCATGGCAAGTATCAGCCACAGCGTCGTGTTCCACCTGCTCGGTGACGATCTGCTCATGTACGACGCCGACGGCAAGGAACGGTGGTATCTCCAGGAAGCCTGGACCGGTCGAACCGTCGCCAACCGCGGTACGCACGAAAGCAAAATCTGGGATGCCGCTGGTCGGCACATCGCCAGCACCTGGCAGGATGGTCTGCTCAAGACTGCCGGCAGCAACACGCAAAGCGCAGGTCTCAAAAAAGCTATCGAGGCACAGATGGTCAAGGCTGCCTCGAAAATATGAGAATCGCGCGCGTTCTGACCGTTTCGGGCATTCTTTGAGCATTTGAGCGACACATTGTACACTTGTACATACGATATCCCACCGTTAGACTTCTTTGCTGTTTCTTTGCTCGGCTTTTTTTTTGTTTCATTCATCTTGCATTGCATTAGACCATCTTTGCATCTAGACGGATAGAGTGGGTTGGCATAGTCTCTTTTTTGGGGGGGGGGGGGGACCGATGGCATGGCACTATGATACCTTGTTTATATAGAAACTTTCGACTAGAATATTATCAACAATATGACCTTACGGAGGTATATATTTTCTTTGAGGGGGGTCAACACCAAAACAGACATGACAAAACAATTCGGGATCGTCAGGCACCATGAACCATGCCTCTCGGGTAAAACGGGTGGGATGATATGGGCTGATTACCACAGAAGGAAATGTGGCTCGAATCGAGATATAGCAACTACCTGAATAGCCGGAAGATATCCGAGAAAAGAAAACATTATAACACTGTCCTCATCGCCGTCATGGAGCGATAGCCTTTCTTTTCTTTTCTTCTTCTTTCGCGTGGAATTAGTGAGCCCAGGACGACCACACAGAGCGCAACTAGTCCTAGCGGTGTTACTCTTCGCCACAGCCACGAACGCCGCAGCTTCACAAGAACAATTGTGGCCGAAACGAAGGCAGCAAATGGAAAGAGAAGTGTCGGCTGAACAGAGATCAAAGATCACAAGCATGAACTGTGCCGTATAGCAATACAGTCGAACGCAAATAACGACCCCGATTTCATCCGAGCGAAACAACAACTTGAAGGGAAGCAGAAGCACATGCCGAGCTTCATTCGGCAGAAATAGGTTGAAGAGGCTCGCAAAGTCATGATTCAAGGAATCACAGGATCACATGACATTACAGCTGAAATGGGTATGATCCCTGGGATGCTTGTGATAGCGATTCCGTTGCTCCTTTTCATTTTCCGTTGAGCCGGAATGCCGGAAATGGGGGATGAAGGACTCGAATGTACCCGAGCCTGAGCGCATATTACTTGCTGTTGGGACTTATCGTGGTAGACAAGGCCCGAAAAGCTCTTTTCCAATGATCAACGTCCTGGCAAGCTCCTATTGAAAGCTTCAAAGCACTGGATATTCTCTCACCGATGCTGCAGGTATCGAATATTGGAGGGGTTTAGAACAAGCTACAGCATCTTCAAGAGAGCAGCATCAGGACGTCGGCTGAATTACTGGGAGCGGAAAAAGATGCGATCGAGCGGATCAAGGGGATAATCCCAGGTACCTACTGTATGCGAATATGCAGTAAAGTGACCCCACGTGGGACCCTCGATTCGAGCAGCCACTCTTGCTATCCAATTGTCCAATATCCTTTGTCAGATCTAAATTATACTTTTTGATCGGCTCAAGACGTCACCGAGCGTCAATCTCGCATCAAGGGATACGGACGAGGGGAGGGGAGACCGAAAAAAAAATAAAAAAATAAAAATAAAAATCGCCAGATCAAAACAAAAGGTACAGGTACCATCATACTCATCATCATCATCATCACATCTACGGCAATACGACTATGAGCAATTCGAATCATTATTGGAGAAACTGACAGGGCGTAGCACTAGTTGCGCCTATTATTAATCGGCACGAGTCGAGAAAATTGCCGCCATTGGATTTTTCCCTAAAGGAGAAGTGCATGATCGGGAAAAAGGCAACGAGAGGAAACAAGAAGGTGAGAAGAGGGAGAGAGAGTAAGGTCGCTTTGTCTCGACAGAGTAAGTCTTATCTCGCGCGCTAAACCTGGTCAAGAAGCTTTTTTGACTCGTTCGACTTCACTCACCAACAGTAGTAAATTGAAAAAATTATTGCGCCAAAACCGATCAAGGAAATTCTCACTGAACTAGTGGCTAGTCCACCGACTTGCGAAACGAACAAAACGTGCACAATCCAATTTCTGAAAAGAGAGAAACAGAAGAAAGGAGCTCAGGTAGGTTGGAAAGCCAGTTACTGTATGTGTTGTGTGCGTGTGTGTGTCTTGTGTGGTAAAAAGCCCGTCATCCGTTAAGTGTTTGTTACCTAATAACCGCGCTCTAACTTTATCAGCTCGCCGTCAGGATTTTTCGTCACACCTCTCAATCTCTGTCTTTTCTCACCAACTCCCTTAAACCTTTCGCCTTTGTCGCGATAACCCACTCTACCAATCCACCCCACTCGCCTCAATTGCCATCGACCTTCCATCATGGCAGCTGTGGCAGCAGCCATAAGGCCAATGGTCTCTGGACGAGTGCTGGCCAATGGCTTCAGCGCTCGCCGGGCCATAACCACCGCGTCGCGCTCTTCCACCGCCAGACCGACCGCGTCCCTGAAGCTGAACAAATCTCCTCTGGGATCGACTTTTTTCCGGAGATCCTATGCTGATGCCTCCGAGGCTGCCAAGGTCGCCGAAAGGCACCCTGCGAAGAAGCCCAAGGCCACCACCATCCTTCGCAGTACCCTGCGCTGGACCTGGCGTGTCACTTACATCTCGTCCATTGCTGGCTTTGGTTATCTCTCCTGGATCATTTACCAGTCTCGGAATCCTGTTGACCAGGCTGAGCCTGACCCATCCAAGAAGACTTTGGTTGTTCTCGGTATGTTGCCAATTCATTCCTGGGCGGATGGCCCTTTTGGACAAAATTTTTTTTTTGAAGACTGACTCGGAGCGTCGATTCGTTTGACAGGCACCGGATGGGGCTCCGTTTCGCTGCTGAAGAATTTGGATACCGAAAACTACAACGTCATCGTCATCTCCCCGCGCAACTACTTCTTGTTCACCCCTCTTCTGCCATCATGTACCACCGGTTTTGTCGAGCACCGTTCGATCATGGAGCCGATCCGTAACTTCCTCCGCTTCAAGAAGGCGGCTGTCAAGTTCTACGAGGCCAATGCCACCAAGATTGACTATGAGCGCAAGGTTGTTCACATTAGCGACGAGTCTGAGATTCGTGGCGACACCTGTGCGACAGAGGTTCCCTTTGACATGCTCGTCGTCGGTGTCGGCGCCGAGAACGCTACTTTTGGTAGGTTAACCCCGACGAGATCAATTTACAAAAAGAATCAAAACGCATGAGCTAGAGTGCTGATGCGCTTTTCCTTTGCAGGTATCCCCGGTGTCCGCGAACACTCTTCCTTCTTGAAGGAGGTCGGTGACGCCCAGAAGATTCGCACTCGCATCATGGACTGCATCGAGACTGCCACCTTCAAGGATCAGACCCCCGAGGAGACCAAGCGTCTTTTGCACATGGTTGTCGTCGGTGGTGGCCCCACTGGTGTTGAGTTTGCCGGTGAGCTGCAGGACTTTTTCGAATCGGACCTCAAGAAATGGATGCCCGAGATCCGCGACAAGTTCCACATTACTCTGATTGAAGCTCTCCCCAACGTAAGATTTCCCCATCTTGAATGTTTCTATCATTTCCAAGGGTTCCCGTCTCTGATAAGCAAAAAAAGGTCCTTCCCATGTTCTCCAAGCAATTGATTGAGTACACCGAAAAGACTTTCAAGGAGGAAACCATTTCGATCCGCACCAAGACCATGGTCAAGAACGTCACGGAAAAGTACATTGAGGCCGAGTTCACCCAGCCCGACGGCACCAAGGTGATGGAGCAAATTCCCTATGGTCTCCTCGTCTGGGCCACCGGTAACGCCGTTCGTCCCATTGTTGCCGACCTCATGAAGCAGATCCCCGCCCAAAAGGACTCTCGCCGCGGTCTCGCCGTCAACGAGTTCCTCGTCGTCAAGGGCGCCGAGAACGTGTGGGCGGTCGGTGACTGCGCCATTGCCAACTACGCCCCCACCGCCCAGGTCGCTGCCCAGGAGGGTATGTTCTTGGCCCGTCTCTTCAACTCCATGGCCAAGACCGAGGCCATTGAGAAGAGGCTCGAGGCGCTCTCTGAGGAGCAATCCAAGGCCGCCGGCGAGGACCGCACCCGCGTCCTCAACGACATCAAGGATGGCCAGAAGCAGCTCCGTCGCGTCAAGCAGATTGGTCCCTTTGAGTACTCGCACCAGGGTAGCTTGGCCTACATTGGTAGCGAACGTGCCGTCGCCGATATCAGCTGGCTCAGCGGTAACCTCGCCACTGGTGGTACCCTGACCTACTTTTTCTGGCGTAGCGCCTACCTGAGCATGTGCTTTAGCAGTATGTCCTCCCAGAATTTTACTCCCTTTCTCTTTTTGTCCAATGAAACCACAATAGGCTGACATTTATTTTCCTCATTTTAGCTCGCAACCGGATTCTCGTGATTGCCGACTGGATCAAGGGCACCATCTTCGGTCGCGACATGTCGCGCGAGTGAATTATGTTCCCCTTTTGCAGATGATAAGAGACGCCAGCGAGTTTGAGTGGAAGAACGTTGGCGCGTCGACATGTTAATGCATGTCGAAACAATGCGAAGAGAGGCAGAAGAACCAGAGGATGAAGGAACCATGTTTTAATTCAATTGCTACAACCCTTGCGGACCTACCACAAAGATGAGAAAGACCAAACGAACAGATGGGAAGGACGAAGAAGGAAGATGGGAACCGGACATTTTTATCATTTTCACTGCTTGATTGATGGTGGTGATGATAACGAAGGAAAAAAAAAAAAAGAAAGCAAAGATACTCCTTTTGTTTTGGGGGAAGAACTACAAACTTTTACATATACCAACCTCGAAACCAACCTCCTTTACAACACTGCTCTCCTGTCCTTTTTTTTTTAATCTCCCTTGTCTCTTATCTCTCTATATTTCTCTCCTCTCTCTCTCTCTCTCTCTTTCTCTCTTCCCTGACCCTTCCCTCTAACATTACACTATTCTCTCACGACAAACATTCTTAAACGCATATAATTTTTTTTTCCCTTCCCTCCGCCTTTCCAATCTCTTATCTGTTACCTCTCTTAACTTTCAGACTTTTTATTATCTCTTTTTCTTTATATTCTTCGTCAATAAGGATTATCTACTATTATTTTTTTCTGAGATATTTCAGTTGTTCTGATTGTCAAGAATTGGCTGCTGTCAACGTCTAATCTCTTGTGTCTTTTGAGATATGATGTTTCCCGTCGTGGTCATGTGTATCCGGTAATGTTGCAGTTATGATTCGCGTCTAAATGTACTCTAGAGTGTAGTCTACTTATGGCAGATTTTGTTTTAATATTTTATGCAATATGAGTTCTATGCTGGATACTTTTGATTTTCTTAACTGTATTGTTTTGTGATTTCCTCACTTACTGTATTGTTTTGTGTGTGAAGTTACGGTATTGTTGTACTGATGTCAGAATGTCCGAGGTCCCCTGGTCTCATAGTCTGTCAATTGGCTGCACATCCTGTTCGGCTCGCCCACCGTAACGTATACTCACACGTAAACTATGCGTATATGTACTTTTAATTCCCCTCCAGCCTGTCTCTTTGTGCACCTCGCACGGAGCCTGGGAGCCAACGAGCCATCGGAGTAAAGTTACATAGCCTGATAGTTACTCCGTAGTCCCCGGATGGGAGAAGTTGTGACAGGTGAGCTTTTTGATACAGCAGGGCACAGCAGGAATATATTGAACGAGACGGTCAATAATTGAGGTATCTGTTTTGAGTATACGATATCATTCTCGGTATATGTTATATTTTTCAGTATACCTTTGCATGTCAAAAGTTGAATACCGCTCGACACCGGCAGATTAGCGGGTGTCTTTCGCACGTGCTTGCATCTTCTTACGGGTTGAGAATGCTTGGAGGTTGAAAAGGTATTGCAGAATCGAAGAAGACACAAAAGAAAAAGGGACAAGAAGACAAGAAGAGAAGAGAGACGAGGAAAACGGAGATAATAAAGAAAGGAAATTATGATCGAACTCGGGCTTGCCCGCATCGGCCGACTGCTCAGCCACACCAAGCTGCCATGGCGCGCCATACACGTTGCTGGCACCAACGGCAAAGGGTCCATATGCGCCTACGCCTCGGCGATGCTGCGAGCAGGCGGCATCCGGTGCGGAAGATTTACATCCCCGCACCTGATAGACCGGTGGGACTGCATCACGATCGACGAAGTCACCGTCGCGGAGTCACTATTCCGCGAAGTCGAAAAGGAAGTCCAGGCGCGCAACGAGAAAGATGCAATTGGCGCATCGGAATTCGAAGTCCTCACTGCTACGGCATTTGAGATATTTACCCGCGAAAACATCGAGTTGGGTGTCGTTGAAGTAGGCCTGGGCGGCCGCCTTGACGCTACGAATATCCTTGAGAATCCACTTGTTACTGTCATTTCAAAGATTGGACAAGATCATCAGTCGTTTCTTGGAAACACGCTCGAGCAAATTGCCTGGCAGAAAGCAGGCATCCTGAAGCCTGGTGTGCCCTGTGTGGTGGACGGTACGAATCAGAGTGTTGTTCTGGATGTTGTTAGGGGTGTTGCGAGTGAGGTTAAAGCGGGATCTGTATTTGCTGTGGAGGATACGGCACATACTACAGAAGCTGGAGATGCAGGCAATGGGGAACACGTCGGAGGTGCTGGAAATGCAGGAAGTGAGGGGAACGTCAGAGTTGTAGTAGGAAACGCAGGAAATGCAGGAAACGCAAAATCTTTTAGTTCCCGTGTCTGGGAACACCTCCCCCAGACCGACTTTGAAGACCACCAGCGCATGAACATCCTCTGTTCTTTCCAGGCCTTCATTCTCGCGCTCAAAGCTATCCGGCCCAATTTGGACCCCTGGCATTTACTACCCGCCGTGGCGCGCGCGCAGTGGCCAGGCCGCTTGCAGAGGATCAACATCGAGTCCTTGACGGGAAGAAGTGAAGATGTTTTACTGGACGGCGCACATAATGCCCAAAGCGCAGATGCACTGGGCGCCTACGTGAACAAGAGACTACGACAACGACAAACCGCAGAGTCCCAGCCGGGACCAGTCACGTGGGTCTTGTCGCTTTCCAAGGGCAAAGATGTATTGGAGATACTCAGACCCCTGATTCGAGACGGAGATTCCGTTGCGGCTGTCATGTTTGGGCCCGTCGATGGTATGCCGTGGGTAAAACCGGCCCTGCCGGCGGATATTCTCGAGGGGCTGGACGCGTTGGGACTGCATAATGTGCAGAAATATGATGGTAATGATGATATCCTGGGCACGCTGAAGTGGGCGTCACAGTCTGCGCAGCAGCGGCCGCTAGTGGTGGCGGGAAGTTTGTATCTTGTTTCTAGCATGCTGAGGCTTTTGAGAGAGAGGAGTATTTGATTTTGTG
Source organism: Xylona heveae TC161 (assembly GCF_001619985.1). Lineage (NCBI taxonomy): Eukaryota > Fungi > Ascomycota > Xylonomycetes > Xylonales > Xylonaceae > Xylona > Xylona heveae. The sequence goes on along the minus strand of NW_017264193.1, from coordinate 2,563,760 downwards.
GCTGTTGCTGTTTTTGTTGTTGCATACCCTGAGATCTGTTGATATGGACTGTCTCTGCATTTTATTTTATTTTGTTTTATTCTTTTCCGGGCTCATTACGTTCGCAGCTCATTTTCTTAGAATATCTTCTATCTTATTCTATTGCTTTTCATTCTCCATTTTTTTTCATTGCACTGGGATCCATTTCTATGTATACATACCCGATTCTATGTAAATATAGCTGCAGATTTTACTGGCAAAATAACTAAAGGTCGAATACATGGCATTGAAAATATCAGGCACACATGAACGAGAACATGGTTCAGGTGAGCTGTCCTTTATTGCGTATCCGTCATGCTAGACACATTTAAGCCATTGGAACATACATACAAAATCCTCTCAGACTTCCTCACTAATTCTATAGACGAATTGACCAAGAATTATTGTTTAATATTGCCAATATACCTGATACTGTCGTTTATGTTCGAGGACAGTCGGCATGCTCGGACGTCGTCTACCGAGCCGAAGATCGGTCCAGTTCCAGTACGGCGGCCCTGCGGACCTGCGGACGGACCCTTGGAAACAACCCCTCTCTGATCAACAGCATTATCTTCAAACCAGACAATTGATACAATCTGACAGCCCTTTGAATTTATTGCGAGACCTCCAACTACTAGACTGCAAGACCCATCACCAGCAAAACCAACGACACGGACTCAATGGCGTCGAGCACTACCCCCGCCGCCGCGGTGGCAGCTGGAGGTAAGACACTTATAACGATCAATTGCACGGGGGCAGAAACAATGCATACAATGTACAGAATCGAATTGCTAATATGCTTCACACTGCAGAGAAAGAAATCGGGATTGGCACGCGCAAGTCTCTCCTTGCCAGGATCCAAGCGGACATGGTGCAAGCGGCGCTGCAAAAAGCGTGGCCGGACAAGAAATATGCCATCCACGCCATGAGCACCATGGGCGACAATAACCAGGTCACGGCGCTGCATGATTTCAACGCAAAGTCGCTCTGGACGCACGAGCTCGAGGCGCTCCTGTTGGAAGGGAAATTGGATTTGATTGTGCATTGCTTAAAGGGTGGGTCCTTTTCTTCTACGTTTCCCTCTTGCAGAAATACCATACATATGAATCATGAAGAAGGAGGACGACGACGACGCCGATGACAGCAACGAGAATGAAACCCAATGCTAAAACTCCTGTCAAGATATGCCCACCCAACTCCCCCCGACCCTCTCCATCGCCGCCGTCATGGAGCGCGAAGACCCGCGCGACTGCGTCATCATCTCCGCCAAATACGCCGACAAGGGATACACGACACTGGCCTCGCTGCCCGCCGGGTCCGTAGTGGGAACCTCCTCCGTGCGCCGCAGCGCGCAGATTGCGCGGCAATACCCCGAGCTGAAATTCGCCGACGTGAGGGGCAACGTCGGCACGCGGCTGGCCAAGCTCGACGACCCTGAGAAGCCATATACCTGTCTCGTCCTCGCCGCCGCGGGCCTCAAGCGGCTGGACCTCGCCGCCCGGATCTCGCAGTATCTCGAGTCCGACAATGGCGGGGTCCTGCATGCTGTCGGCCAGGGCTCGCTCGCGATCGAGATTCGCGCGGACGATGCAGAAACCCTACAGCTCCTCGCCCCGCTCGAACATGTCCCCTCCAAACTCGCCTGTCTCGCGGAACGCTCCCTCATGCGCACCCTCGAGGGCGGCTGCTCCGTCCCGATCGGCGTCGAGACGAAGTGGACGGCAGAGAAGCAGCTGTCGATGAAGTATGCGGTGGTCAGCATCGACGGGACAGAGTCTGTGCATGGCCATATCGAGCGCGCGGTCACGACGGTGGAAGAGGCCGATCAGCTGGGCTGGGATGCGGCGCGGGATCTGGTCGAGCGTGGCGCGGGAAAGATTCTGGAGAAGATTAATCTGAATCGAAAGTTGGTTGATGCTTAGTTGTTAGTTCTCTCTCTCTTCTTGTTTCTAGCATGACTATTGCACCTATCCGCATCCTTGCATCCTTGCATCCTTTGCATCTACTTGCTACAGTCTATCCTCGTGGCGTTTTTGGGCGTTCAAAGCAATCATTCGCACATTCTATCTTCTTTCTATCTTCCCCTCTCACCTCTTATCTTCTCCCGTCTTGTTTTTTTTTTTTTAGATAGGAAGATAGTTTATCAACAAGACAATCTCCATTTCCATTTTATATCATATATCATTTTTATTACCACTCTAACGTGATACAATTACAACATCTAATTGTAAGCCAAAGGTTCAGCCGAGGCGCAAACAAAGTACGTATGATACATATACAAAAACCGACAGACACTTGCGACAAGTCACATGGCAGGTAGCAGGTAGCAAGTGGGGGTATGACAATGACAAAAGGATGAGAAACGGGAGGGAAAAAGGGAGCGAAAAAGGAGAAAGAAGACGCAATAATGATAATAATGATGAAATGGAGATCTAAAAAGCATTATATGCGTATTTGCGATTTTGAGTCATTCCCACTTGTGTCTGAAATGCAAGAACGCCGAAGCTATTACCCTGAAGAATGGAAATAGGTGTGTAGAATGTGAACAGCAAAACGGCAAAGGGAGAAAAAATAGAAATCACCATAGTCCTTCAGACGCGTCGGGCATGGGATGCTTGCTGTCGTAATCGTCGAGTTCGCTGCCGTCGCCAAAGTAGCCGATGCGGTCGCGGTTGTCGTCGATGAGACGACCGTATTCGAGGAGCAGGCGGAGGGTGTATATCTATCGGACGCAGGTGAAATGTTAGTCTTAGCTGGTTCACAGAATGGGATGATCTGATTGAGTTTTCTTGGTTTATGCGAGGAAATAGATTGCAGGGAGGGGAAAATAGTAGACTGGGAAAATAGTACTGGGAAAACCAAACAACAACAACAACAACAAAACATCGGAAGTATAGATAGCAAAGTACGTACAGCAATGTCGTCTCGTCGGAGGACCTTCTTGGCCCACTCGCGGCTTCGTCGGGCGAGCATCTTGGCCTCATACTCGTGCCGAGGCACGTAAATGTCTCCCTTATTCGACGTTCCATCTGGAGGCAGCGTCGGGCGACTTGGAATTCCAGTTCCAATAAAGTACGTAAGCAGAGTATACACGTCGTCGAAGCGGTTGTCCATGGGGACGAAATGTCTCCAGGCAAACAGTCTCGAGTCATGCCATTCGCGGAAAATGGTCGCTTTGAAGCCTAAGCTCTTGCTCTCGAGAAAGGCGCGCCATCTCCCGGAAAACGAATGGCCGTCGACGTCAATGAGATACCGGTACTTGAATTGGCTCGACAGAGTAGTTTGTTCTTTTAGCGCAAACACGTCCTTGTAGAAATCGCAGTTGGGCACACAGCCCCATGTCTCGACGAAGCCGACGTCGGTGTGTTTCTCGGCAAATTCAGAAGGTTGGAATGTCCGCACGTTTTCGTATTCGCCTTTGCGTTCGGGGTTTTCAGCAAGGATTCGGACGTCCTTGTCGGCCATTTGCGTAGAGTTGAGGAGCTGGACGAGTCGTTGTCGGTGCATGCGCTGCCAATTCGATTCCAGTTGGACACCGCCTGAGGTGACGCCCCGCCAGACTACTTGGTCGTATTTGTCTTCCCAGGGGAGATCGTGCTCCTCACTGTAATCGTACCGGTCGTCGTGTTTCCAGTACATGTTGGCCGGGAAGAGAATGTCGCTGTTGACGTTTACTTTACATTCACCAAAGACGGGGAGAAGCCGTTTGGACGCAATGAGACTCGATGACGAATACAAGAATCCGTGCTTGTTTTGAATCTCCGGACCAATCGTACAGAGGTCGCTGGACCGGTTGAAGTTTGTGACCAGTCCGCCTTCGTGAGTCTTGTATAGGAGCTCTGAATCCTCTTCCGTGGACGTGGAGTCGCGTGCATGTGACTCGGGAGGACATGCAAGCTTGCCAATGTCCATGTATTGCTTTCCGGGTGCGCGGAACCATGCTGGATCTTCAATCTTTTCCTCCCCCTCTTCTTCCTTCTCTACTTCTGTAGGATCACCAGCCTTGGCGGACTTGGGAGGATTGAAAATATTCTGTGCCAGGCCAGGAAGGTCAGGGGTAAATTCATAACTGCCTTCGGGCGGAAGATGGCGCGTTTTCTCCTCAGTTGCGAGAAGAGCTTGCATGTCTTCCCAAGGAACGACGATACGTGGCTGATCGAGTCTATTCATGGCAATGTCCATGTCAGGAAGAATTTTGGGAAGATCGTTGGAAATCTTGTCGATCAGAGTGATAAAGGTGTCAGAGCGCCAGCCGGGGTTTGTCGAATTAACCACCTTGTGGTTCCGAATGTGAATCCCCGAAATACCGTCCTCCGTCTTCTCCCACATGTGCGCGGCGAGGTTACGGATGACTTTGGGCTCGACGCCCCAAAAGGGCCTCAGATCATCCATAGCCTGGTCAAAGTCATCAATGTTGTAGACATTGCGGTCTCGAGCGTATTGATACCACTATCCTAGAGGATCAGTATGGAGTTTCAAAAGGAGCTTCAAATTTGGCGATTCTGGAGCGCACCTCTCTAAAGCCCGGCGGCGGATGGCGTCCGTATTTATTCCTGTAATGCCTCACAGCCTCCCGGAAATTCTTTGAGCGGCCGTCATCGTATTGCCTGAACTGCTCATCCGCCCGTTTCATCAGCTCGGAAATGGGATGGTTGTCAAGAGGCTCTTCATCCTATTGAATCCGTTAGATATGTCGCATCCCAGTTTTGGCTTATTCCTTTCTCCATCCTTTCTGGGCATATGTATACACTACCTTGAATTCTCCATTTGTTGATTGTCCGTCGTCCAATTCCAAAGGCACCTTGCTAAATCGGCGGTCGACTCCGAACAGGACGAAGACATTGAGCAAGATAAAGCAGCATCCCACGAAAGCAATTAGCAGAAATAATCGCTGCTTGCTATTATCGAATTTCGACATCCTGAGCTGGCGACTGAATCATCTAATCTCATTCGGTGCGGCCGTAGTGAGGAGAAAGGGATGTAAAGAAGCCTCCGTCCTGGGGAGATGATGGGTGAGTCGCGTGCCCGAAAACAATTAATGACGCCTCATCGAGGTCGACAGACTGATTCTCCAGCCCTTGATAGTTGAATAAGTTGGAAAATACGCAGCGAGAAAAGAGTACACAGTTTCAAGTCTCCATATTAAATGTGGCGGTGCTGAGGAGACCGGACTCTGAGGGCGGATTGGGGAGATTTCGCTTCGCGACGAAACCGAAAGTAAATCCATCTCCGACGGGTCTCTCTTGGCCTCATCACCATCAACGAGGATTGTGATTGATTGTTTCTTCAATCCTTCGTATCCTCAAACACCGCCATCATGCCTCCCCGATTGAATCCCCTAGGCTTAGGCAGCCTATTGCGTCCAGCATCGAAACCGTTATCATCTCTTTTTGCGCCAATTGTCCCCCAGCAACCCCAGCGCGCCGCATCAATTCTTTCGTCTCTCTCCGATAACACCGGTGCTTACAACAAGCGCATTCGTCGTGGTCGCGGTCCATCTTCAGGCAAGGGCAAGACTTCAGGAAGAGGTCACAAGGGTCAAAAGCAGCATGGAAAGGTCCCCGCTGGCTTCAATGGAGGTCAGACTCCAAATGAGGTCGTCCACGGCCCGAGAGGATTCGACAACCAGTATGTGCTAGCAAACAATTGGCTCCTTTATTTTTCGGAGGGAGATGGAATAATGAAATTATTGCTTACAAAACTTCCAGGTTCTCTGTTGAGATGTCCCCCCTGAACATTGACCGTCTTCAGTCGTGGATCGACCAGGGTCGTCTTGATCCTTCAAAACCCATCACCATGAAAGAACTCAATGAGTCGAGATGTCTGCATGGTGTCAAAGATGGTGTGAAGCTGCTTGCTAGGGTAGGACTGTGATGAACCTTATCGACGCCAAACATTGTGCATGCTAATTTGGACTTTCTCTCAGGGCGCTGAGGGAATGCGCACTCCGGTGAACATTGTCGTCTCGCGGGCATCTGCTCCCGCCATTGCTGCTATTGAAGCTGCCGGCGGAACTGTCATTTCTCGTTTTTATACCAAGCCCGCCATTCGACGGATACTCCATGGCCAAGCCGATGCCACAATTACCGCTCCAAACTCCTTCCCTGCGCTTTCAAGCGACCCATCGAAACCGTTTGCATATAGACTGCCCGACCCAACGAGCAGAAAAGACATTGAGTACTACAGAGACCCCGCTCACAGAGGTTATCTCAACCACTTGGTCAAGGAGGGCGAGGGTCCCAGTTTGTTCTTCAAGTCTCCTGCGATGATCAACAAGGACCGCGCCAAGGCTGCTGGCACTGGCGCCAATGCCAAGTCAAAGAGCGAGAACAAGCTGTGGTAAAAAAAAAGATACTTTTGGGAGTCTTGGGATAGGTTGCTCATTTTCACTTCTCCGATGCAAACATTTTCCGGAGCCAGCGGTGAGCCTTTGTACATTACTTTATTTTCTCTAGTGAAATCTATTTGTATATCATGACGCTTTATTTTCACAGATCCTTTTTGCACGGATCCTTTTTGCCCTTGTGCAATCTCAAATTCCCTATTTAGTATTTACTCTTTTACGTCACTACCTCTTTGAAGTTGTTACGTGAAGTTAACCATAGTGACGAAAGCATTAATTTATGCCGGAACTTCACGCCATTTGCCGTCACTGCTAGACAAATCAACCTCAATTGCCAACTTTCTGGGATTTTCACCACAAATCCGTTAATATCTACCGTGAAATATCAAACTATTCGTCACACTGGGATCTTTCAATTGCTTGGCATTAGAACCTGAAACTTACCCTGCTCTCGGAACTAAGATATAAACTCTGGACCCCCCAGCATTCAGCCGAGCTCCTTTCCCTCTGGTCAGCTTCATTATACTATATATCCTTGTGCAATCCTGGACTCAAACCCGATCGACAACTTTTACTTGTTACATCATTAAAAACTCAACACAACGCAATTGCAGAAAAGAATCGAATCCTACAAAGCTTTCTCTGAGCAGTTTCATACTTTTTAAATCTAACCTCAGCTGTAGCATGACGCTTTCAAGCTGTATTGGGAAAGAGTGCGCTTCAACTTCGGTGGTGTAGAAGCAGGAGGATGACTGGGCTGATCCCTGGTTTCTCGATTTGACACTCGGCCTGGATCAAAGTTGAGCCATCTGTGCTCGCTGCTTGCTCGTTGGGAATCCGGAAGAGTTCGAAAAAGAGAAGCAAGTCAATTGGTGAAGTTGAAGACGACAGCCGGTGCTGTTGATGACAAGGAAGAACGAGGGTCAAAATTCAGTCGAAAATGACCCCGGCGATGGCCCTGCAGATGATGAAGATTCTGCCGATTCAATTATCAGTGACAGCCTCCTCATAGGCTACTTGACAAGCACAGTGGCTGCATCTGATGGTGCGGACGGACACAATGAAAAGGGCGATTGCCTTGGTTCGCTCTGTCATGCTATAGAAAACAAAAATCTCTTCATTCTCCTTTCATGTCATTGTCCACTGACTCCGCCGTGGAGTCACGGATCCTCAAATCATGCATCATCGACGCAAGCTATTAGCAAATTCTACTTCTCAATACAATGCTTTGCCAATTACATCGCTATCGGTAATTCGGTATCCAGACTCGTTTTGCTGCAGCTAAAGAAGTTGCCCATCTGTTCTACATCTTTTACGGAAGCCCGATGGTCTTGTCTGGCAGAGGTTTCTTAGCGGAACTCGAAGCCAGGAATAGATTGAGAGGAATACTTGCTCATGAGCTTGGCTGGTATCGTTAATACACACTCGCAGAACCTTTTAGGCCTGTCAGCTTATCCGAACACCTGCAATGTACAAGCTCCAGCCCAGATTGGAACCAGAGGCGTATTGTTAACTTTGGGAATTTGAAGCTCCTAGATTGATTTTTCCAGTTTATTGAAGAACTGGAACACAAGTCCCACAAATTAGACCTCAAATAACAACGGATGCTTTCGAATATTTGATCGGAGACGGCCATTCAAGAGGTGCTATGAGCCATAGCAAAATCGCAAGCGTCACTACGACCTAAAGATGAGGGGAAATTATAGCATAACAATGCTCGTCTCGTTCCATCACCTGGCTATAATTTCTTCCTATTAATACATCTCACATTCGACAATTATGACAATACCATTCAGCATTCTGTTAACCGGTTTCTAAGTGAAAGATTTTGGACTCAATAACACCGGATCGCGAGGGCAGGCACTGTTCTATGTGGGGCTGTCCCGTGAGACTTGCCAGAACGTGACATAGCCAGTGAAGAATTTAATTATACAAGCTCGAGGCTTGAGAAATCTGCGTCTACTCTTTTTCTTTCCACCTTTCAAAATGTCTTAATCGCCTTTCAAAAAACACTCCGAATTGTCCAACGATCTACATCTTGGAACGCATTGCGGAGCTTAACTCCAAATCCCTGAATCTGGGGTTTTTTTGGCTCCTCTGGAAATGTATCTGGCATTTACCAGTGGCCCAAGCCGTCATGATTCTCTTGACAAAACTCCCGGCTTTCTGTCTCCCTATGCAGATCAACAAACGTTTCATTGATCTTTCCTGACCGACAGGTAGATTGGACCAACTAAGAGGCCTCGATCCTCGAACTTCTACAAGTTTTCCAGGTCTAAGATGTAACTTAGCTCACTGGGAAATAACCCAGGGGTGCTTGAAGCCGCTTCTCATTTCTCTTAGGCCAGATCGAGCCAGGCTTCAGCCGAATGCCCGGTGGCTGGCTCTGCGATTCAAGTAAACATTATTTATGGGCATCATGCGCTTTCGTTGCATTTTCTGACTGCAGCTCAACAGAGGATGAAACCAGATTATCGCCGCTCAGCCTTTTGCAGTTCTACTATTTCTCTCAAAGCGGTCAAAAGTCTAACACCTACTCTACTGTCAAACCAGTATTCCGCGGAGATGCAAGAGAGAGAAAGAATAATTTTAGACTTCCGGTCTTAGAAACTTTTGGGATCCACTTCCCAAGACCTCAAGCTCTTCGATTTTACAACTCAGTGACAGAGCTTGTGCCAGTATCACAACAGCCAAAGCAGACACTGAGGACATCATTTGCCCGAATGGTACTGCATCTCATGCTTTCTTTTTTATTTTTATCCTTCATAAAGGATCCAGTCTTGAGAACTTTATCAAATGCACCGACTGTGCAAATCCTTGACTTGCGGCTAGAATCTCACAGTTAAGACCATTTTTGATCTATCACGGACTAGACCTCTCCGGTTCTCACCAGGCCAGCGATGATCCTGCAAGTCGAAAAAAAAAAGACAAATGCCAAATCCCAAGTGGAAGCTCAACAGCAACAGTGCAGCACATTACAGCAATTTGGAAAATAGAAGACATCTACTCAACTGAGATTTCCGACAAATAATTTCTTACTTTACTACAAGCTTATTTTCTCTCAGAGTCTCAGTGCATCTCAAGCTTCGGAGGGACACCTCTTTCACCTGTCAAAGAAGCCGAAAGAATGATGGGTCAATGAAAATATCTTTTGCAACAAATTCAGCCAGTTCCAAAAGGAGGATCACGCCGGACTATTTCCAGTGGAGTGTCTAACCACAAATATACCTTTTGATCAAATGACAAGGCGATATTTGAGATAGCCTAGAGAATGGCGGGCGAACATGTCCGGAGTCTGGCCAAAAGGCTATCACAGAAGACCATAGTGTCCGTCAAGAAAATATTTGTCCGCTTGCGCCAAATTGAAAGAAGCTGAGTTAAGCCGTGCTTCGAATACTGAATATATTCTTGACCCTGCATCGATTCATTTAATTGATAGCCTTAATATTGATCACCCAGTCATTGCAATCACTCTTTAAGGCTTGCAAAATATCATCATCGGGAATTCGATTCCTTCAAAATATTATTGAGTTAACACAAATCCCACATACATACGGGACCTACGAAGAGCAGCGAGTATATTCTTTTCGCTCACTGGGACGAGCACGTTACAGCTTATTTATCCGGGACCATTGCATACCTCTGAAAGATCTCCAGGTCACGAGCACCGACTCGGCCTCAATTGCCGATACATCTTTCAGCCTTCAGTCTGAATTTGACAGACTTTAGAATCTGAACCATAAAACCAAGACTCCCAAGACACGGGGCACCTAAATATCTTGGGAAGCCAAGTTTGCAAAAGGATCAGAATATGAGAACTTACTTATTAACCATGATCTTCTAGAGTTTCAAAGGAGCTCCGAATCAAACGGCCTTAGTCCAAAGCAAACTGTGCAGCTTGGTCGCTAGAACTCACCAAGTTATAGGAATTTTTTCCTCGAAATGCGCTTCTCAAGTGTGTCCGGGAGACCGACTGGAAGAGTTACAGCATTACTGCGTCTCACTGACCAGAGTTAGAGAACCTTAAGAAAATTCCAGTCCTAGGAAGGGCTGTGCCAGGGGTACATTAAACCGGTCGAGTCGCTGTTCTATCTCGTTTAAGGAAGAAGACGACGGGAGTGGTCAAAGAGCTTCATTGAACAGAACTCATAAGGTCTAACGGTGAAAAGAGTATCGCTTCTTCAATTGGAGAGCATCAATGTCCCTAAAGGCGTTGGACGAATATTAATGACTTTAATAAACACGTCAGAACAGGTAAAAGAAGTGATCGAAACAACATGTGCAAACAGATCGACGTTGAAAGAAACTTCTGCGAACAAAATATCCAACAGTAGAAGCGGCAATGGAACTCCTCAGATCAAATAGAAGTTAGCCCCTGGAAGAAGGAGGAGGTCTCAAGAAAACTAGCCTCCGGCATGTGGTCGAAATTGCCTGGAGAATTTTTCGTTATTCTTCCAAGAGAGTGGTTCATACCTGCTGCTCCTTTGCAAGCTCCTTTGCAACCGAATTGGTTTCAGAAGCAATTAAAACAACATAATGCAAACACATCGACTTTGAAAGAAAATTCTGCGAACAAAATACCCAACAAAAGGAGCGGCAATAACACTCAACAGATCAAATAGAAATTAACCCCAGAACGAGGGAGGAGGTCTCCAGAAAACTCGCTTTCGGCGTATGGTCAAAGCTGCCATGCGAGAATTTCATAATTTTTCCAAGAGTATGGCTTATACCTCCAGCACTTCTACAAACAAAACCCAGTACAAGAATGATCTGTTCTTGTCGAAGGAATGATTCATTTCTCGTTGTTGGATATACAACACAGTATATCTTATACTCAACGGCGTACAGATGTACACCACAGCAACGGCAAGGGCTTTTTAAGATTCCTGGAAGGAAAAGACTGGACAGTGGCAGTTGAGGAGAAGAAGATCGAAATTGATATCTTGTTTTGTGAAAGAGGGAGCAAATAGAAAGGAGGTTCAAGCGGCAGCCAGCCTGATTAGGAATTAGCACATTTGATGAACTTTTGCTCCTCAAAAGTGGCCGCAATCCTCTTCCTCCGCCGCTCAGTCGAATGAAAAAGCAGCAAATGGCTGACTCTGTCGGCGGTTACGCGATCTTAATAAGAAGGAGAACACCCTTATGAATAGACTTTCCTGTCTCTCCCATGACTTCGATTGCTCCGATTGCTCTTGAGCCCTAGCTAAAGCTTGGGAAGTTAAGGAGTTAAGACAGATGCTGACGGATACATCGCACACAATACCTCAAGAATATCGAACATGCACCGTGGCAATAACAATCAAGCCCTTGTTACAGCCTACCAGGGTGGGCTGGACACCTTCAAATGAACAGAAAGATAAAACACCTAACCGATAAAAGAACTATAGGACTAAAGCAGAGCTGCCAAATAGCTCATGCTCATGGCTTCAATCAAAATATGGATCATTACCCCGCTTTCAGAGACATCCTCTCAAAGAAGCCCTTGAACGAATCTCCAATAGAGAGAAGACTTTATACATGACAGTGAAGTGGGAACCATGCAAGAAGTCATTTGATTATTTCCTTCTCCTCTGATATTTTTGAGCTCAATACTCCGAACAGAGTCAGGATGAGAGAGAAAGCATTGAAGTCTCCGGAGTTCTTTCTCATCCTTCTTGGTTTCTTCTTCAGTTTTCATTTTATTATCCAAATAAACGCGCCGAATCCGAGCCATTGAAAGAATTTTCTCTTCGAACAACTGTCTTGCTCTAGACTTATAGAACTCCGTTGACACACGTACGACTGCCATAGGAACAGGCATCGACGATACGTCATCTACAAAGGCAGCGATAACGGCAACGGTAACGGTAACGGCAATAGAACATGGTACGACCTTGTCCACCCAATAAGTGGAATTGATGATTCGTTACTTCCCTAAATGATGGCACCGCTGTATCACACATTACTGCGCAATGCAGATGGAACGTGGCACCTGCTGCATACTTAAAAACAGAGCAGAGCCCAGAGTCAGGAGAAGGAACTTGATGCTGCGGCTGAGATACACGTACACACGGGCGGATAAGAGTCTTCGACTCTCCGGCATTCATCTCCCCGCTTTCGACGCAACGAGTCAACGAGTCAACGAGTCAGTGGGGCTCTGCTCTTCATCTACTCATCAACTGACGAACCACTCTAAAAATCCCAGGATCAGTGTGGAACTAGGAGATATGAAGACAACTGGCAAAGCAATAGACCTTATGGAGTCCTCCGAGCTTATTCGGTCTGCGCCCTGGACCACGACAGCTTGCGGGGAAAATGTATCTCTTTTTGCCTTTGTGCATACTGAATCCAAATAGCGCATCTCAAGCAGGGAGGGACATTGCGTTCTGGGTCTTGGGCGAGCGTATCCCCTTCGATCCCACGTCCATTTGATATTTAGCTCTCCTGTACAGCCAAACCAGACAGTTATGTTGTGTCGTGCTGTCTTGGCTGGCATCGGCTCCTGTTCCTGCTGAAGATGAGAAATTACTCAAGACACGCTGATATATGAAGGCTTTTGAAGGCTCTGGAGACCCCTGGATTTTGTCTTGTCTGATGTAACTTGCTCCAAATGAGCAAAGAACAAAGGAAGGCCGAGAACCCAAGCCATAGTCTGGCTCCAAGGCCGGAGTGGTATACCATTGGGTTTTGGCGTACCTTGAAAAATCAATGAACGCCGTACCGGCGGATCGGTGTCGTGACGTTTGAAGCTGTCGAGGCCGTGTGAACGGCATTGCATAAGAGTCTCATAATTAAACCAGCGGCAGGTGGCGGATAGGTACGGCGGATTGCGGTCTATGCATGCCTGACTTCGAAGGAGAAGGGAAAGAAGAAGAAAAAGAATAAACGCAAAGGTGTTCAAACTGGAAATTGTCACAATGATGGATGAGACGCAAAGATTGATTGCACCACCATGTTCTATTGCGATCACGGGTCAGATTGGTATCCACCAGCAGGAGAGAAATGTTTAGTCTGGTCTATAGAAAGAAAGAAGGAACTAAATAAACAACTATTCGTTGTAAATAGCTGTTGTTGTACGGATACATGCAGTGGAAGCTTGGGGCGGCGGGGCATCATTTTGATCCACGTGATAAAGAAGCCAAAAATTCCCAATCATATCTTCCCTGGTAAACCTCTATTGCTACAAGATTGCGTTCTAAAGTCTCTTACTAACTTTTTGTTTGTCTCATGATGACCATTAGCCGGTCCATTTCAGGACTACGGCTTAAGCAAAGCCTTTAGAGGTTGATAGCCGTGCCACAAACCTATAATAAGCGCAGCGAGAATAGACGACGAGCCTGTGAAAATGATTGTGCTTTCGTAGAGACCTGCACCGAAACGCCCCGGTGAAGCCTTCCCAGACACCAAGGCGGCGCTGATAGGTCCCACAAGGATATTTCCAATTCCCTGCAAGAACACAAATATGGGAAAGGTGGCAAACACATTGGACGGATCTTTGGTCACTGCAAGACCCATTGCGACGCGCATGGTTCCAAATGCGAACCCGAAGAAGCCATATATAAGACTAAAAACAACAAGCAGCGGCATAGATTTTGCCGGACCCCAGAGTCCAAAGGACGCCGCCGCTGCTACAATGCAGCAGGCGATTGCGAGAAAGCTCACCGATAGGTTCTTGTCCGACAAGAAGCCAAAGAAAAATTGACCAAGAACCTGAGCGATTGACATCAGGGCTGAAAGCAGAGCACCTTTGATGGTAGGCATTCCAACAGACGTCGCGTAAGAGGGCAGGAACACGACCGGGAAATAGAACCCAAGGCCCTGGACAAAGATCGAACATGCGTAAACCCAGAATAGAGGTCGCTTGAAGAATGCCCAATCAATCCTTGCCAAAGTCGCAGTTTCAGAAGGTGGTAATCTGCCCCTAAATAGAGGGAGCAGCGGAGCTGTGAGGATAAACATTGCCACTGCACTGGCCCGAAGGGTTATTCGGTGTCCGTACTTGGCAAGAAGAGACTCGAGGATGAATGGCATCGCGGCGCCAGTGGCTCCTGAAGCAGCAGATATGAGGCCAAATGCCATGCCTTTCCGAGCAACCCACCACTCATTCACCATGCTGATAGTGGGATAAGAGAGTGTCACAAAGCCTATACCGTAGAGTACACCTTGAGTCACGATAAGACCGTTGACAGAGTTCACGAAAGATGCAGCTAGCAAGCCGATGATGCATAACGGCCAGCCAGCCCAGATCTGCTGTCGTTGGTGTTTGGGAAACCTCTTCGTCAGGGCCGCAGAGAACGGAGCACCAACGGAATAGAGACCTTGAGCTAGGGTTCCAATGATAGGGATGTTGGCTCGATCATTTTTGAACTCGGGGAGATCGGAGTAGTAGTTCTGGAATATGCCAAAACACATGGGAAAGCCTGCAGCATTGTGTCAGCCAGCCTGAAGTGCCAGAGAAGAAAGAAAGATGGCCCAGGATAATACCCCAAAATAAGGCCTCGATAACGAAGGTGGCGATGAGAACGATCCAGGCATCCCGTCCACGGTCAACAGGTTTCAATTCTTGCCCTTGCGAGGCCGCTTCATGAAGATCGCCATGTTCATTAGAATGCTGATCTCGTGATTGCAGCTCGATGGTGGGCAATTGATGCTCATCTGTCGTAGACATCTTGTTCACCGCAGTAGGCCTGTGAGCCACATTGCGGAAAGAAATATAACCCGTGTGCAATGAAGAGCTGCGGTAGTGTTATGACATCGTTGTCCTTATCTGCAGACAAAAGGGCTCACTTGACTCATAGCCATCGCGCAATGGTAACTTAGCTAAGAGGAGTGGTGTTATCAGTACCGAGTATAACCGTTGTCTAGCGGTGGACTCCCGATGAGCTGCGTATCGCTGCCCCTGCACTCTCCACTTTTTTCAGATATCGCAAGCACGATAAAATGCATATCACTACGCTAGGGCATGGCTTTGTATAAAATGACCCCAAAAGGGTAAATCAAGTCATTGGGGTCAATAATATAAACAGTTGTAGAAACATGTTATAGCATAGATATGAATAAAAATAATATCGTTCATCATGCTGAGTGTTAAGCTATCAGAGCCCGCTGGTGCCATGTTTACGTGTGTTGCCTTGCATAAAGAGTTGCCGGAATCCTAGTACTGCCATAGAAGTAGACTCTAGAAAAGATAAAAGTAGACAGGTCATCATTGTACCATGGTAACACCCCTCTGTGAGGAAAACATTCCAAACAATGAGATTGAAGCGAAAATGAGAAATGTAACAAAAGCAATGAAAAGGAATAATGTCATGAGGATAATGATAGTGATAGCGACAATGATAATAGAAGAAAGTCGTTGACGGGAAACAGGATGCATGAGAAAGCATCCCTTCTGAGGATCCACAAGATCACCAACCGGTTCATTCTGCCGCTGTAAGACTCCAGAGAATAGTTGTCACGGCAAAAGTCTAGGTCGGCGGCTGATATGTTGACACATATCAACAATTGCTGCCGAGCTGTTTCTGATTCGAATCGGTTTCAGTCGGAGTTAACTCCGGCCCCGACTCGCCTTCACTCTCTTCTACTATACTCTGAGTGGTCACGTTCTCCAACTCTGATCCACTCTCTTGAACTTGTTTCTTGGCCTCGGCAACGATGGCGTCTGCCTCGCTGATGCCTCCATCTTTTGTACTCGATGGATCGCCTTCAACGCCAATGGGCTCGATTTTCCGCTCGACTGTGCCTTGCACAGCTTTACTGTCGAATCGAATGACCATGCATGAGAGATTGTCTGTTGAGAAGCGTGAGAGTGCGTGATCGACGAGCTGTTTTGACGCGGCTTGCGGGTCAGCAGTATGTCGAATGAGATCAACGGCTTCTTGATCCGAGCAGACGTCCCAAAGCTATTTCGCAGGTTAGCAACATTTCTCACTCTTGATCAATTGGAAGGGACAAACATACACCGTCACATGCGAGAATAAGAAATTCGTCAATGTCTGGCTGCACAACTGTCTCCGTCGTGTAGGGGTGACCAGTGACAAGATCCTTCATGTACGAGTCACCGAGAGCCCTGGTCACTGCCAAAACGCCATTGACGCGGTTGTTCAGGATAAGGCCGCCGGCATTGGCAATGCGTTTTCCTTCATTATCGTCACTACCCTTGTGATCGTAGGACAACCGCAGGGCCTTTCCGTTGCGACAGAGCACAATTCGAGCGTCGCCGACATTGGCCGTGTAAAGGACTCGTTGCCGCGAGGCCGACTCTTGTAACCGCAAATGAGCAACGGGTGTGGCCAGGTTGCTTGATTTTGAGTCGTCGCCAGCAGTGCCTGACACATTCGTCTGCGATTGCGCTGCTAAACTCGACGAGTCCGCGGCGAGTCCTTCCCCAGAACTAGATCTGAGAGCGGCAGCTGTGGCAGGGGCAAGGGCCATGGAACCCGTCGCAGAATGCGAGTTAGGTATCCTATCCTCCCACCGCAAGACCGCAACAACTGCAGTACACCCGCTGTTCTTTAAAGGCAGTCTCTCTAGCTGGTGGTCGACCATGGTGAAGGTCTGGTCAAGCAACTCAGGGACCGGTGTATTGGGATTCCGTCGAATACAGTCCTCGAGCAGCAAGTGCAATTTCTTGCCGCACCAGTCGGCAGCAAACGTGCCGGCATGACCGTCAAAAATGGCAAAATATCCATTGTCGGTTTCAACCACTTGTGATGAGGAACCGGATGCGCTCGAGTCTGAATTGGAACGGTCTGAGATGGCGGATTTGTTGGGCGGGGAGCTCGAAGGAGAGCCAACGACAGGGGCGGGAGTGGATAGGAAGTTGTAAAGGTACGCATGCGTGTCTTCCATGGTTCGACGGCACTTTTTGTTCTTGTCCTCAGTCACGCCGACTCGAAAGGTGGAGCGTGGGCCCGGGAACGATTCACCGGCCGAATTATTGAGAGAGCCCTGCGGCACGCTGAGAGCCGGGTCCTTCTTCCCGAGCTTCTGAATCGGTGTCTGAATCGGGCCATCGCCAGACGAATTTGAGGAACCAGAAAGATGCAAAGAATTCTTCGCGCTGGAAAGCAATGCGCTCGCTTTACTGACGCCACTACTTCTTCGCTTCTTGTCACCAGCTGAATGGGCCTGATCGTCCTTCTTTTTGGCCGATGGACTGACGCTGATGCTGTGTCGCTTCTCCACCACATAGTTATCGCCACTCTCAGGGACAGTTAGCCCGCCATCCGGCTGAGATTTTGACGGCACAGACTGGGCCCTAGTCGTGTTCCCATTGTCCTTGTTGGATGTCGATGTGGCGGTGCCGAACATTCTGTTGAGCAGCCCTCCTTGTGAGGAGAAGCTCAAACGCTTGGAACCTGCCAGATTGATAGAGATGAGCTGTAGTCCCTTGACGAGGACCAGCAATCGGGAGGCCAATGGGGGGTGCAGGAACCGTTCTGATGGGAGAGGGGTTGTCGGATAATATCGATAACGGTCTCGTGCGCTCGTCAGGGCGGGGATGGATGCGGAGTGAGGTCGGTGGCGGGGACAAAGGTACCGGTTTTAGCGGTCGTTCAGGCTTAGGATAAACGTGCGAATATTGTAGATTTGTCGTCTGTTATATTTTCGCTGGTCCTGTACAATCGATATTCCTTTGAAAGGAAATCTAATCATTTGCGTGAGCAATCAGTATGCGTTGGACATGCAGCGCTTATAAGTGACGGGCGACAGCGCTTACATGATTCTGGGAAGCGCGTCCTTTAAGCCCCCCACGACAACTCCGGGCGTAGGTATCAATGGCGCAGCGCCGGAGTAATGAGAGTCTGAACCGGTTCGAGCAGCGCAATGCAAGACGTGTCTGAAGTGGCTCACAAGGGCAAATAGACGGAGAGTAGGAAATCGAGAGGATGGACAGTCTGAAGAGGGGAGCGTTGGTGCTCAGGTGGTGGATTGTCGTCTTTCGGGGTTAGTAGAGGTGGATAACGAAATCGGGGGAGCTTAGACCCAACTGCCGACGGACTTGAGTCCAGTGAATGATGGATCCTTTGCCCTCTTGGTATTTCGTTTCGGGGCGGGAACGATGACACAAGTCGCCCCTCGCCTACTTGGTAAGGGTTCCTCTTCACGGATGGACGTCAGGACGTGCAACGGCAAAGGTTAAGTGAAGTTCGGAAAACTCAATTGTCAAGCACCTTTTATTTTGGGTTGAAACACTCTCGAATCATCAATGTATGTTTAATTTTAGTTGTGACTAAGGATTGAATCCCAGCTTCTGTAGAATTGAAAGGGTCGTCCTCGCGTTGTGTAGTACCTTGCCAATGCGTGATGTGTTCCACTTCAAGCTGTCTGTTCACTACGCTGAAGGTAAGTATCAATGACAAGTTGGGCCGTACTGAAGTATACAGCTTCATTGACCGGACGGCATACCAAGCCTGCGAAAGAAGAGAGACAGCCGGATAGCTTTGGGACGCCAACGGAACTTCGGGCGGCAAGGCCGGCAGATGCGTCAGCGGCAGGAACACACGGCAGAGAACCAATTTAAGAATAACCTAGGAAGGGAGAGAGAAACAAAGGGTTTAGACACTGCTAATAATGAGAGAGAGAGCTTGAGGCGATATAATTCAAATCAAGGATCGAGGGGAAACGGATGGGGAACGGGCCCAGAGGATGTGGGGTTGGTCAACGCCACTGTCGCCCACTAAACAATCGCAAGCACTTCCCTCTATCAAACTATTGACTTTAGTCCCTGACTTGGTGCACAATGACACGCGGACTTTCCTCAAGTGTTCCTCACCTATAAAGTGGAGCATTATTGGATCCTGGTTCAATACCCCCTTAGTCCTCACTTTGATAGCTATACAGAAAGACGTCGATAGCAACAACAATTAATCGTGAACGATTTTTGTATAATTTATCTAGCCGCGTCTTTACATATTAAATCTTAGACGACACTTACGTAGGATGATGACTTCGAATATTCCTGATCGACATACCATATTAAGCAACTGAAATTCTTTATGGGACCGTGATAGGGGTTTATCAATGGTATCTATTAATTATAAGAGTTCCAAATCCGTGGTGCATATATGTTAGCCCATGGACCCATTCATGCGTATACACAGGGGGAAAAAAGATGAAATCTGCCATTTGACTTCGGAACACCAAAGCCATGCGAATAGTACCAGGCCTTTGGTCAATACAATCGCATGAAGTCCACCTCAGACGGATATATCTTGAGAAGCTGTTGATCAAATTTCACATAAAATGAAAGAAACGAATAAATAACCATTCAAGGGGGGTTCAAGGTTCGAAAAAGCGCTTTAAACCAAACAAACGCCGCCTCCTTCAAATATAGGTATGTGGCAGATTGCATCCGCCTTGTCGGGAGTCAATCCACCTCTTTATCGCCGCAGGCTGTCCAACCTGGCCTGGAGGTCGTCGTCGCCTGGATCGCCACCTCCAATAGCCTCGGCCACACGGCCATCTGAGACCGCTGTCTTTTGTAGTCCAGATGGAGTCTCTCCGAGCTGTCATCGTTCCCATGTCAGTAGCTCTATCGCGAATTTGGGTCAGGGTATCACATACAGCCTGGCCCAGGTCGACGCCGATCTCGTCCAAAACCTCCTTGACAACTTCCTCTCCTTCCTCTTCGTCCTCAAGGCCGGTAACGTCGTCTATGGCATCATCCATCATTTCTTGTCGTTGATCCATTATATCGTTTTCGCCTTCAAACTCCATCGCAATGCGTTGAAGAGCAGGAAGATTCATGCTGCGGTTCATACTTCCCAGAAGAGCCGTGGCGCCTTTCATCGACTGCATCATCTGCTCATTGCTACGAACCGTCTGGGTTGTGTCGTAGGTTAGAATCTACTCAAGAAAATTGCGAAGGACAGGGAAAGTACCTGAATACGCAGAGAGATTGCCTGAAGTTGCGTGCGCATCTGGTAGAACTTCTGAATGTATCTGGTTTATTGCAATCCCATAAGTATGTTTTCGATTCTGCGAAGGAACTCCGGGACCGCGAGCGCGCCATCATCCCTGCTTCTAATAGCAACTATACCTTCTCGTTCGAACCAAATCTTTCGCCTGAATCTTGCAAGCGCCAATTTGGCCATTCTTGGCACTCTTTTTAATATCCTGCACCAGCTTCTTCTCCTGGTTCTCAAGCTTAACGCGCTCCCGATCAAGCTCACGTTGTGTCTTCTCTAAAGCTCGTTGGTGCTTGCGCAGACGCTCCGCTGGCGTCATACGCTTTCCAAATGCCCATTCGACAATCTGTAAATTAGCAGTTAGTTCGGCAGCCGTGAAAGACTTGCAGCTCATAGAAGCTCCCTCTGCGTACATTCATGGTGTCAGTTATGATAAGCTCGACGGTGGTGAAGAAGGTGTTGCTCTCGAAGATAGACAGATAGAAGTCGATCAGCACGAGCACATCTTCCTAGCTAAATTTAATGGCTGTGTAATTCTCTTTCGTAGAAAATTATTCGGAGTCTGATGAATTGTAGACCGAGTAGCTGCCTGTGAGCTCTTACTTGCTGCTCGCCCCTCCCGCCATCATGGGGCTGGTGACAGTTATCTTATCAACAAATCTGCGTTATGAGCTCTTTACAAAAGCCGTAGAGTTACGGTAACCGAGTAGACTCAAAACTCACGCCACCAGCCGAAGACCCAAAGACGCCAAGAAAATGCATGATGATGATTTATGATCAAACCATAACAGTCTCATTCCCAGCAGCTTGAGCACCCCCTCGGCGCCCATAGCTTCGATATTATTCTGCATAACTCCAGCACTGAAATACGTCGAGGAGCAGAGCTTCAGCTGACGTGCGTGCTTCACCATGAGCCAAGATCCTCACTCCGGTGGCGAGTCCTCTTCCGCCGGAGGCTCATCCTCCAACAATGATCCTGCTTCCGATTTGCGTGCTGTTGTAGGACAGCCTAGAGGCTCCGGACGACCAGGCTATATGACAGTAGGCTCTGGCGCCACATCGGCTCATGCGGCAGCGCTTACCGCAATGCTCGATAATGATTCTGGCTATGGAGGGAGCATCGCTGGAGAGTCGTCCGACGCTATCGGTGGATGGCATCCAGGAATCACAGAAGACAGACCAACACCAAGTCGCTCGCCACTTGGAGATCCAACTGCTGCTTGTAAGTGTTCATCCGGAAATACAGATGATGCATCAAGTTGAGCTAACCATGACGCGATTGAAAAGCGGAAAATGAGCGAAGAGTACTCGCAAGCCATATCCATCAACTATACTAGTATGCGAAGCTGGTGTATGCTTTATTGTTTATCATTGTTAACTATTTTATTAGCAATCAGAACCGTGTCGCCCTTGGTCGAGCCATTAACCGCACCATTGAAACCTTGAAAGAACTTCAGCAGATGAACACAAGCTGGCCGGCCCATTATCCTTCAGTTCAACGCACAAGCTCGCCTGCGAGGTCTCCTGCAAGGTCGCAGACTGATCCTCGGCCAGGTATTGTCCACACGCATTCGACCGCTGGCGACTTCGTTCACTCTTCTGACCCTTCCGCTCCCCGTCCTGGAAGTCTAAGGCGCGCCGCGACGTTTGCTGGCGATGATGCGGGCGATGATGACGAGGCGGAATCAAGCGTCTCCGCTGAACAGAGACGCGCGTCTGAACCTCGGCTTCTCAGTCACCAAATCGCGCAGGAGTTTTCGGTTCTCAAGATCGACCTTAAGTTGGGAGCTCTATCACAATCGGAGCTGGTGCACTCACTGGAGAAAGGATCAATAGCATCCTTGCTGGATGGGAAAATCGGCCACAGCATTCGTCATCTTTTGTCTTTGCGAGACCGCATTGAGGACATTTCGAGCAAAGTCCTTGTTACCGGTGACCTTAATGCCGGGAAATCTACATTCTGTAATGCTTTACTGAGACGCAAGATTCTGCCAGAAGACCAACAGCCATGCACGAGTATCTTCTGCGAGGTTCTTCATGCAAGGGAGAATGGAGGCGTCGAGGAAGTGCACGCGGTTCACAAGGAAATGCAGTATGAGCGCCACGACGAGAGTACATATGATGTTTATGCCCTCAAGCAACTTGAGGAGATTGTCATCGACAATGACCGCTATAGCCAGTGCAAGGTCTACGTGCAGGATATTCGCAGTGTGGACGAGTCTTTACTGAACAATGGGGTGGTGGACATCTCTATAATTGATGCCCCTGGCCTAAACAATGATTCGTTGAAGACCACTGCAGTGTTTGCACGCCAGGAAGAGATTGACGTGGTTGTCTTTGTTGTCTCCGCTGCTAATCACTTCACCCTTTCGGCCAAAGAGTTTATCTTCAATGCTGCTAGAGAAAAGGCGTACATTTTCATGGTTGTCAATGGCTTTGACAACATCCGCGACAAGAACCGATGCCAGCGGATGATTCTCGAACAAGTCGCAAACCTTAGCCCGGCTACGTTCAAGGAATCTGCAGAACTAGTCCACTTTGTCTCCTCCAACGCCATTCCCGTCGCGCCTGGCAGTTCTCCCAATGGCGGAGGTGGTGACAATCCTTCAGGCAACGGCCCCAGTGGTGTGCCCAGGGATGGTGATGGGGGTGATGACGATGACGAGGAACCAAAGGGCAAGCATGGCGAGCCCGGATCGCCACCCGAAGAAGGCAAGGGCAAGGACAAGGGGAAAGGCAAGGAACGTGAAAAGATTGAGGATTTTGAAAATCTCGAGGCCGCCCTTCGACGCTTTGTCCTCGAAAAGCGGGCCCGTTCGAAGCTTGCTCCGGCTAGGACATACCTGCTCAACATCCTCGGCGATCTGCACACTCTTGCCAACGTCAACCGTGATGTTGCCCAATCCGAGCTTGATCGCATGACCAAACAACTTAATGAGCTTGAGCCTGAATTCGAGAAATCAAAGCGCGCGCGCTCCGAAGTCAGCGACGACATTGACCGAACGATTGAGCAAGGCTGTGCGGAAATTTACCAGCAAAGTCGTGAGACCATCTCACAAACAATTGCTCGGGTGGCCGAACAGGATCTTGGCGTTCCGTATCCCGGTCTCTTCCAAGCGTTCCAATACGCCGAAGACATACAGACCGCTATGCTCCAGCAAATTCAGAATTCCGTCACTTCCTGCGAAGAAGCAGCTCGCGGCCGCACTGTCCAAGGGGTCAACACCATCAAATCGCTCGGCATTCTTCATCTCGGCGAAAAATACACCGACCTTACCTTCCGCAGTGACATGATGTTTACACGCAAGCGGGATGCTCTCGCTCGCCAAGTCCATACCGACGTTGAAGTCTGGGACTTCTTCGATATCAGCGGTCTTTGGGAACGCCAAGAGAAGGTCGCCGGTACCAGCATGGCTGTGACTGTTGTTGGTGTTCTTGGCAGCAGAATGATTGGCGGAGTCGGTTGGATAGATGGCGCTCTTGGCGCCGCCCGGGTGCTCAGCCGCAACGACATGCGAAGACTCATCGTACCAGGTATGTTTGTCGCTGTTGTTCTCGGTGTATCATATGCCCTAGCATCTATTCCGCAAGCTCTGCCGCGCAGACTGAGTGCCAAACTATCACAAACACTCGCGGCCATGGATTATACCCATACCAATTCCAACCGAATCGCCAGCGAAGTTCGAAAGGTGCTTCGCTTCCCTGCGGATAACCTGCGGATGGGACTTGAGAAGAATGTCGAGAACTTGGGCATTCGGCGCGACGAGACTGAAAAGATCAAGCGCGAAAGCGAGGTTGCAAGAAAATATTTTTCGAATCTCTACCGGGAAAGTCGCGACCTGAGAAGGAGCGTCGAGACAGTCGATTTGGACGGTCCCGCACCAGGCATTGCCGGAGGCTATGATCTATGATAATAGCCTGGCTTTTCCCTCAATTTGTCGTAGATGACGTTCTTTGTAAGGCTCTGGGTTATCGGTTGATCGGTTCTACGGCGTTTTTCTCTTTTTTTTTTTTTTTTTTTCATTTGCATTGTTCCCATACACTTCTCCGTACGCAACGGCGTCTCTTGATGATCTTTACCTTCTCAACTCATGGCCCCTCACCACTCGGTCCTCTTGTAGTTGTGACTTGACCTTGTTTTGCTTTACTTCTCCCTTTTTCTTCCTTCATTCCCACTTCTCTGCCGGATCAATGCATTGCTGGTCCACAGACAAGTTATTCTCCTTTCCTATCCCTCATGAACATGATTCTCACTGATCCTGATACCTGTGGTTATTTTCCTTTCTTGGTTTCGTTCATTTTTTACTCCTTTCCTTCTTAAAGTTATCCTTCTCTTCTCGTCCTATTCACTCACCAGTCTTTTTTCTTGTTTTTTTTATGTGCGTCTTTCCTCCCGTCAATGATTCAATAATGAGTTCATTTACAGCAAGCAAACAAGCATGCCCGTTTGTACATAACATAGTAGCATAGCTTTCGCACATGGAACGTGGAATTGTCTTGGATTGTCAGTGTGCTATTTTCTTCCAGTCCTATTCTCTCCCAGTCCGATTCTCGTCTTGTCCTTTTCTATTCACTTCTAAATACTCAAGATGCGCATCTTGAGCCCTTTTTCTTTTCGTAGCATTATCTTTAGTTGCAGTATTACTTTCCAACGTCCAACACTCTCCTGGGTTCAACTGTAACTAGGGACTTTCAAAGTCCCACTTTGACGAGCAAAATAGCGCAAACCCCTCGCCGGAGAATGTTTGGTTTCTTTCTTTTGGTTTCTTTTTTAATTTTATTTTATTTCATTTTATTTATTTGGTTTACTTATTTGGTTTATTTATTTCATTTTATTTCATTTTATTTTGTGTGTGCATGTGCATGTGTGTGTGTATGTGTGTATGTGTATCTACATCTCTAAGTCTGTCAATTCCCTTCTGTGTTTTTTGATGTTTGATATCTGTCGTCTGTCGTCCGTGTCTTTGTGCATTCGTCAATGTGCATACAAAGTACCTGGGATAGCTTAACGAACTGATGCATTGACACTGTCCCCAGACTTGCTGCCAGGACTGTGTACGGCCTGCCTGCCCACTGCCTGTCGTCCGCCTTGCTTTGTCACCCTGTCACCCTGTCGCGACTCACCAGCTAGCCCGAGGGCCCCTGCCTGTTACCTGCTCGCAACGAGGGCACCAGGCACCTTAGAATACAACGACAAGAAAACAGTACAGAATATGTTAACCGACAAAACCACAGTTAGCATACACATGACATCAACAAGTGGGGCGTATAGCTCAGTGGTAGAGCGCCCGCTTTGCATGCGGGAGGTCTGGGTTTCGATCACCCATCCGTCCAACTTTCTTTTTGACTTTTTTTTTCTTTCTTCTCTTTCGAAAAGTCTTACTCCGTACTTTTTGCATTCGATCAATTTGTTTGGTACAGTATTTGCGTTTTTTTTTTTCATTTCCCCCCCCCCCAAAAGGTACGGTTTTTATTCCAAGAAAAGAATTATTTTTTTCCTAGGCGGACTGACCTATATGAACGTTTCAATTCGAAAAGAATTTCCTCTTCCCACTTATAAATAGATAAATAAAATAAAAAAATTAATAGAAAGAAGAAGAAGAAGAAGAAGAAGAGAAACAAACAAACAAACAAACAAAACGTGGATGTAAAATAATTTTACTTCGATTTATTTATTTTGTGTATTTACTTCCAGGGCGAAAGGAAAATAAAAGGGAGAAAAAAGAAAAGAGAAAAGAGAAAGGAAAGAACCAAAAAAAAAAAAAAAAAAAAATCAGTAAAGTTGATAAATGCAACAAGATAACACCTATGATTACAATATACAAGTGAAGCAAAAGATTAGATTTCGACTATATAATCTCTGTCGGGGTATATATTCGTAATGAAGAGCTGCTTGACGCTCATAAAAGAAATTGCAATGCAAGACACTGTAAATGCTTCCAACCCAACCCAGTCCAAGCCAACCCGATGCAAAGTTTCAATATCATAGCAAACCCACCCAAACCGAGCCAAAACCAAAGCTAATGCAATTGAATCAGATCCAGGGGGCTGAATACTTTCGTTGGAAAAATGTAAACAATGTAAACACGAAGACGACGCAGGCAATGCAAAAGGCAAGTAAAAGGGTAATAAGTAATAACAAGGAAAACAGTCAAGAAGAATCTGACTAAAAACCAGGTTGTCGTCTCTGTCTGGTGACCCTCCCTCGTCCATTCTCTCTCAAATCCTGCACGACGCCGATGCTTTCCCTAGGTCGACGTTTTTGGCGTTCAGCAACCAGCAAGGAGTCATCCTCGTCAACAGGCTCGCCGCTCTTGCCGCTCATTTTGCGAACCATTTTTTCGCGTTGGGCTTGTACATGTGGGTCGTCATACGAGACTGCCTGGCTAGGTAGAGGAGGATGGTCTTCATTGTCAAAGTCCTCTGGAGGAAGGGAGAGACTGCCAGCGCTAGTAGGTCGCGAATCAGCCGTGTTTGCACTCGTCCCTGGCGGCGCAGATTCTGAACCGCTCACAGCAGGATCAGCATTGCCACTGGTGGTTAGATCGGCGGATTCGCTGCGCGAGAATGAATTGGAGAGGAGCGAGGACAAGTTCGACGGGGCGCGGCCAAACAGCCGACGTTTCTGAAGACGACGAGGGGCCTTCGAGGGATCATCAACCTTGGGAGCGGCGGCGGAATTATCTTCCGAGACATTTTCGCTTGGAGGGACGCTTGCGGTGCGCTTCATGGCGAGGAGGGAAGCAAGGGAATTTTTGAGATCCTGGCTGAAACTATGATTCGATGTGGACGATGCGAATGATTTGGATTTGGAGGAGTTTTTGGGATTTTCGGCCGTCGTTATTTGCGGATTACGAAGTTCGTCTGAGAAACTCTCATCTTTCGCCGCACTGTCAAATGATTTTGCGCCTTCAGGGACCGTCTGAGCATCGGGAACGGGCGATTGTGAAGAGCGCTTTTTGCGAGAGTTAACGGCTAGTCCAATATCTTGAAGAGGTTCCTGCGGCCGAGGTAATGTTGTAGTTTCGTGATGCCGCAGTAACGAGTGCACGCGTATTGTTGAACTTGCCTTGGTTGTGGTAGCTTTGAATGCCGTATCTACAGGCATACCGATGCTTGCGGACTTTTGTAATGACCTGCCTACAGACCGATTGTGGCTATCTTGTTGAGGGATTGCTGACGATGTGTGAGGCTGTTTAACTTCGCGAGCAGAAAACGACTTGCTTCTGCCCAAACTATTTCGCTCATGAGGTGCACTGCCACTCAAGCTCTTGGACCTCTCTAGCACTCTGACCCGGCTCTCATTTGAGACAATCAGGTATTTCTCGAAAGGTTCTACCTGAGCTTGAGCTATGCTGTCGTAGAGCCATTCGGCTCGAACCGCTGGAATGTCCCATTCTAAAGCATGCCGGAGCTTCTCCTTGTTGGACAAGCTGGAATTGCACACAAGAACAGACGCTTTAGGTGTCAGGAACTCGTCGTATTGAGCACCTATACACGGCGCATAGTCAGAGAGGGAACACGAATTAATAGGAAGATGACGGTGAAAACCTACCAAGCTGCCTCGATGCTTTGGCTACATGCATAAGGTCGGTTCCGCTAAAAGCTGTTGAACATATTGCCAATTTTTCAAACCCTGCTTAACTGTAAGCCGAAGTCGAGCAACTACAGAGAAATTTCAGCTACCTAGTATGGGAAACGATGGAAACGGCTTGCTCATCACATCGGTCAAAGGATCGACCCGGCATTTTCGATACAAACAGCGTTCTAGCCACCATTCAGTGACGGTCATGGGCGCGCAAACACTCTCGGGGAATCTAGGAATATCCGAGGATTCCATATCATGAGGAATCATAAGGTACGAATTTAAAGCATCCTCACGAGACTGTGACGAGATGCCATTAAGGTTTGGGACAATATGTGCATCGTGGGAATGAAGATGATCCGTAAGGATTGCAGCCTGTTCATTCAGAATTAGTGATAGGGTCAACGTCAGGCTGCAGTTACACTTCGTAGAATATACCTTTCGCTGATTAAAGCCATGTATGCAGAACCGTAAGCCATGAAGCATTCCCGAGTCCGTCCCTCCTGGAGACTGTACTTGTTCACCCTGACCACCACTGATGGTCGGAAACGACCGAGACGCGATGGTCTTTGGAGGCTCTGGGTCCACAGCGTCCGAACGGAATGATGCCCTCCCAAATGAAAGGGTTCGGCCATCTGGAAGAGGGGAAGGATCATCCTCCTCCCATTCATTCTTTACGACCTCTTTAACTGGCGCTGCAGCGCCGACAATATCATTCCAAATTCCTTCGTTTTGGCTTCCGAGTTTTGTGCTTGCCGTGCGTCGTAGTTTCCTCCTCCCTGGTTCTAGTGCCATCTCACCAGCGTCTCGGCGAACTCTCTTTTTCGCATTGAACGGAGATTTTGGCTCCCGTACCCAGGCACCCTCTCCCCTAGCCGCTTCTGGTATCAATGGATGATAGAGATTCTCGTCAAGTCGCATGCCTCGCTCCAGGCTATCGCTCAACCATTCTCTTGCCACCACCCGTAGGCCCCATTCCGTAGCATATTGGTATTTTTTACCCTCTGGCGTATAGGCTATCAAATGCGTGACAGCCTTTGTTAAATCTCCATGGTACGCTGCCCCGTTGTTGATAATTGCGTCGATTAGGGCCTGCCTCTCCTCGACTATTTCCATTAGTCCATGCGCCCATCGACCAGCTAGTATACTTACGAATATTGAACCCAGTCAAGCAAATTCGTAAGCCTTCAAAGGAAGGAAGCTTGTGCTCTTCCTCAAGCGCCTTCACATCCGTTTCACCGCCTTCAAGCCAGGTCTCCCGAACGGCTTCCACAAAACTCGGACTCAAAGCTTGCACATCTGGGCGCTCCTTGGCAACATATCGGTATTTTGGAGTTTCTGTATCGCCAACGATCAGATGTGTCACATCGGCGGTAAGATCCAGCTTGTGTACAGCCCCCATCTCGGTTGCCATTGCTGCAAGTTCAGTCTATGCGCTCACATTTTGAAAGTTAGCATCGACGCTTTGCAATATCATCCATTGATAGCCATATCCAAGATAATTGTGGGGACACAACTCACACGTCTTTCCGGAGTTATTGAGGTGCAGCACATGATAACCCCCAAGAGCGGGAGCTGGGAGGTTGCTAAAAAAAAAGGTCAATCTCGGCGTCGAAAGGCAGCTCATGAATAGCTCTGTGCATACTTTGTTCTTCATCTTCCAGCATTTTCTTGCCCTTCCACCAGTGCAGTCACAAAGGCATGCAATGGCAGATTGTTGGACTTATGCTTTCCTTGTTGTTGTGATTCCCTCTAGAGCCAATAATGATGTCGATTGCTAAAGCGATCAACCTGATCATGCTTTCTGTCTTAGAAGGGTTAGTGACTGCCATTGACGCGACTCGCGACTGGCTTGACGCGAATTGGGAGGACGACATCACGTGAGGCAAGATTCTAAGCAGAGAACCTTGTATAAAGTACTTGTACACTGTGAAAGCCTGTGCCAAAACTTTCTCAAAAGTACTGGTTTAGAGCAAATTTATCGTCCCAAAGAGGTTACTGTTCAATATGAAGTGCAACAGTCCAATCTTATCTATCATCTATGATGTCATCAATAGTCTAAAATTACTCTAAGCTGCCCTTTTTCGCCCGTACGCTGTGCACCTGTGGATTACCCAAAGAAACATTATTCAATCAGGCTTCAACATTACATTCAGAATTGAAGAGTCCAGTAGCAGCATATCGAATGAAATCTACGTAAATATGTCCCGGCCGGTCCGGCCGGTGGCTAGATGATGTCATTCGCAACAGGAGGAACACGAGTTTCATGACAAGTTCAAGATGGCACTTTATCACCAATGAATGAAAATTGAATAATTTCGTACAAATGATCTGAAAGACACATCACTATGTCATCAACAGACGTCCATCATTGCATTGTTGACAAAGACAACGGCAAGCTAGGGCTGACCAATAGGGTGGGAGCGGAGTCAACGGAAGAAGACAGGTTTAATTCAAAAGATCCATGCTACAAGTACTGTGCACACCTAAAGCCGCCGACCTGGTAACTTTATGAGCTTACACGGACGGTTGGGTTCCTGCAAGCAATAATGTGCCAGGGTTCAACTCATCGTCCAAAAACAGAAAGAGAGACACGGGGTATACGCGTCGCCCTCTTCCGAGCCATCCGATAACCCGTTTGGGTCTTTGCAAAATCAGTGCTCGTCGGTGCTCGTGCCGGAAGTTCGACCAGGGTGGTGGGGCACAGTATTCCCTTACCGCTGATTTCTAATTGTACAACACAGCCCCCTCGAGGTACTGCGGGATAGGTTTCCGGCCCATCATGAACTTTGTGAAATGGACCAATATCAGCGTCAGCGTCAGCATTAGCAGCCACCACCCCATGGGGGCCCGATGTCAAAAGGCTTGGTCCCGCGCTTTTGAGAATCGGAAAATCGGAAAGTCACTTGATTTTGTATTGGAATAATCTGCCGGCTCTTTCGCTCTCAAAACAATAATCGCTCTATCAGCTTCTCTCTCGATGATGAATGGGATCTTCTGCAGGATGGTGGATTGTCAGGAGAAATCAAAGACTGTCCGCGTCTTAACCTCATTTAGGGAGAGGTTCAAGGTTGGTCCTGTCGATCATTAGGGTCGGGTGACGCCAAATTGGACTGATTGGGGGGGATGTTGATCCGGAGGTCTCTCGGAGACCATGCTCCATAGAACCAAGTGCACACCGGGCTCAAAAGGGTCTTTACCGATTAATCCGCCCTCCAAAGAGATGGGCGTAGGTAATTTTGGGTTACGGTACGTGCTCGAGACTTTGTCATCAGCTGTTGACCATTTAGTATGATTCCAAATGGCCTGGCCAAATAACCTCGGGAGCAACAATATCAAAACGTGGTGTTTCAGTCGCGTGGTGGGGATATGCATGGGATGAGGTTTGAGGCATTAATTGGAGGATTCGTTTCTCTCTTTGAGTCACAAAATATACCTATCTACAGTAGGGGTATGTTGACTTGCAGTCAATCCTAGCAATATTGATTTTTTTTCAACCGAGGTTCCAGAAGTTTAGAAATCTCATTTCTTCTGCCGGTGAGCCGCAACAAGACGAGGCTATTAAAGTGTTTTGAAATATGCATGTATTATGCATATTTTATTTTTGACAGGATAAATGTCGCTGACACGTTTATGCACTCATCATCAGATCTGGATCATTTTCTTCTCCGAACAGAATGCTCGGACATATCATCATGGCTGTGGGAAATTGCTGCATTCCAGATACTCGTATGGACATGTCTTCTAAGATTCCCCAAGATTTTCCACCTCCGCGGCCTGGTTTAACTCGAGGACACTCTTACCAGGGGTTGGCGTCATGGCCAGGTTGATCCAGGTAAAGGTACCAATTCGGTACGGTACCGGTTCTTTAGTCCGCATTACAGTGGGAACTCCCAACTTTTCCTCTTCCAATCGGCATTCGAGGATTTGACTTGATATCGACCAGGCTTTGATATCTTACCTAAGGTCAAGATGCCGCTCCCCAATAGTCTGAATAATCCACCTATTCGAGACCAGGGCGGGACGGTGGACCGCATTATTGTCAACGGGCTTGTTTTGTCAGAATTGGAGAAGTTTGAGGGATGCGCCTGACTGTTCAAATGCTTGGATACTAATCGACTATACCCTATGGCGGACCCGCATTTCTAAGAAGCTTGGCCAGAGACCCTGGTCTAACCTGTCTCAAAGGCACCGCTGACTGCGAGGATACAAAGAGGTAGGAATCATTCTGCCGTCAGCGGCCTCAACTCCGTAAGAAGTACCTCGGCCGATGGGCATCTGAGGCAAAACTCGGGCGAGAAGTGATGAGCAGTGTGGATTCTTCCCGCAGGACTCTAATTTGACGCAGGGCATTAATTTGTGTTCCCGTCTACATAGTACAGAGTGCTTTGACTCGTCCTAACCGGGAAAAATGGGATAAAGTTTCTTGGGTGATGACGATGGGGCCATGGTAGGGAACCTGACGCCCCGAAAGAAAGCCTAAAAAGGTGCTAAACCTGCCACCGACGACTGTGCTACAAGATAGCTTAAGCTGGGCATATCCTGCTGTGATAAAAACGTTGTCGACCCAGCTTTAGAGTCGAAGGGTTGAAACTTTGTGCTCTCGATTGTCACTTTTTGTTTTTTCTCACGTATATTATTTTCAGCTTTGGGATCCTTGAAGACAATTGAGCATCAGAAACCCCCTAATTTGTGCTCGTCGAATCCCATCGAGGAGCATCTGTGCGGTGTTTGGCCTTTGCGCCTGTTTTTTTTTTCTCCCCCGCTATCCGATCTATCCTCTTGATCCGGCTTATCCTGTTGCGACGGATATTAGTGAGCCGACTGGCGGCGTCGCAACGAATACTTGTACCCGCACTTCTCCTCTCCTATTCGGGCGCATCAACGCATGCTAAAAAGCCCCTGGTCGACAACGAAAAGTTGAGTCTGCACGTTTTGCCCGGCCTTTTACTACTGCAGGTAAGGCAGGACGATTATCATAATCAATATTATTGATGATCTACGAAGTACTCGCTCTAAGACCGGGACCTTGGACTTATTTGAGTAATTGGGAAACAGGCCACCTCATCTCTTCTCCGGCCCAATGATATCTCAAACGGTCTGAAACGAGCCCAAGACTCTCGCGCCGTGTCTCGTCTGGTCTGCCTTGGCTTGAGTGTCGTTGTCGCATAATACCGCCTGGGCCAACGTCGTCACCACCACCATCATCATCATTTCCCACCCCCGAACGTGCCGAACAAGCAACAGGATCGCCTCCCCGCCCAATTCTCCCTCAACCCTCACTCATTATTCTTCATTCACTCAACCCGTCACCGCCTTATTTGGGGCTCCCAACCCTGCTTCAATCTTCCCCACGTTGAGCAACCACCACCACTACTACCACCACCACCATCTCCTCACACATCTCCCGAAAACGGTATGTCTCTCTGTGCTGTCGTCGTGCGCACATTTCCCTTTTTGACTTCACTTTCCCATAATACCACAATTCACCCCACATGCACTCGCTTGCCCTGTATTGTGACCATTTGAACATTCACTTGCACGTCTGTTCCTTTTCCTCCCCTCCCCCATTCCTCTTTCTTTCTTCATCTCGCAACCGTCCCTCACGGCCAAGGCGCGAATGATAATTGTCACACGAGCGTCTTTTGCGGCATCATAGGGCTCATTGCGGCTGTGTCTCTTTTGTTGTTTTGACCTTATTCGCTTTAAATCCCTCCTCTCACACATCTACCTACCGCTAGCGTTAGGCTCTTTGGTGAGGCCATCGCTTGCTTACGGTTCATCATGACAGGCAGGACCCTCGAATCCTATACTTCTCGAGGTCGATTATACTATCTTCCGGAGAATCGAGTAACTGCTGATAGCCCATCTGCACCGTTTGAACCCCGTCGCAGACGTGCGCAATCGATTCGCATCACTCGTCTGCCTCTTGGATATCGTCTGAGCAAGGACGACCTCTACGTCAAGGAACCTGTCTTCACCAAAAAGCTGGCGGGGTCTAGAGAGAGCGCGAAGCGTTTCCTTCGTTCCGTCATTAATCCCCCTTCATCTTCGACCCCAGCACCGCCTGCGGGGCCAACAAATCCTTCGTCTGAACCGGCCGCACCTCCGCGCCCCGCCGATCCCATGATGATACAAGCGGAGCCGACTCCGGCGAGTCATCGAAACTCGATCATTGGAGGATCTCTCAGTGGGATAATCTCGCGACCCTCTCTCAACGACAGTATTCGCACTGCGTCCGGTCGGTCCTCAATAAGCGGCGGAAGCACCTCGAGTGTACCCAAATCCATTCAGGATGAAAAGCCGCTTGCTTCTGGAAATGGCATCTCAGTCTCCGTTTCGTTAGCAGAGCCGGTCCTTTTCTTGCAGGGTTTTGACCAAAATGACGCAGAGTCCGGGTCTACAACAATGCTGCGTGGCAGCCTGCATCTCAAGGTTTACAAGGCCGCTAAGATCAAGGCGATTTCGCTGAATTTCCGCGGAAAGGCGATCACGAAATGGCCCGAAGGTAAGTTTATTCGTGTCCATGTTTTCTGCCATGAACACTTGTGTCTGACTGGTGCGAATCATTGACAGGAATTCCGCCACGCAAAGCTGAATTTGAGGAGATTGAAACATTAATGAACCACACATGGCCCTTCTTTAATGCCCAATTCCCCACTGCAGAGGGTGGCCACTGTGCCGACGTGTGCCATCTTGCCAAGGGTCCTACTACGAGCACGACTAGCCTGGGTGTGGGCAGCTTAGGCTCAGCCTTCGATCAGTTTGTGCGGTCGTCCTCTCCAGTCAGTTCACATGGAAACAACATGTCGTCACGCGATCTCAAGCGACTCTCCTTACAGCTCAACCATTCGCGCAGTTTTGGCAAGGGCGAATCGGGCGGAACTGGTCCCACAGTTGCACAAAAAGGTTACCGGATGTTTCAGCCTGGTGATTACATTTATAACTTTGAACTTCCACTTGACAGTCGTCTGCCAGAGTCTATCAAGGTTGAGCTGGGCACGGTCAAGTACGAACTGGAGGCATCGGTAGAGCGGGCTGGTGCATTCCGTGCAAATCTTAATGGAATCAAGGAGATCGTCTTGATTCGGACGCCGTCCGAAGGTTCATTAGAGCAGGTGGAGCCAATTGCCATTAGCAGAAATTGGGAAGACCAGCTGCATTACGATATCGTCATCTCCGGCAAATCTTTCCCTCTCGGTTCACAAATTCCCATCGCATTCAAATTGACGCCACTAGCGAAAGTGCACTGTCACCGAATTAGAGTTTATGTGACTGAAAACATTGAATATTTTTGCCACAACAAGCGGGTGCATCGGATGGAGCCGACCCGCAAGGTTCAGCTGTTTGAGAAGAGAGCGGACGGGCCAAGCACGAGCGCGTATCCAGGAAGCTCCGTTAGGGTCACGGCTGGAGGCGGTGTTGCTTATGACAGCCGTGACGCTGCCGCTGCTGGAAGAGAAGACTTCCCGGTTCAGGACAATACCAATCTCCTCGGAAATCTGGAGGCATCGACAAACATCGGGCCTACCGAAATGGAATTCAGCGTTCAGCTCCCCAGCTGCGCAGGACTAGGCGAAAAAGAGAGAGCTCAACGACTGCACTTTGATACGACGTTTCGGAATATCCAAGTCCATCACTGGATCAAGGTATGCAATGCCTTTATGCGGTTTCCCCCCCCCCCCCCCCCCTTTTTAATTTTGTCTCAATGCGTCTGACTAATATTTTGTTATAGATTGTGATGCGTCTTTCCAAGCCTGATCAAAATGATCCTACGAAGCGTCGACATTTTGAAATCTCCATCGATTCGCCTTTCCACATCTTGTCCTGCCGCGCCACGCAAGCCAACATTGCCCTTCCAGCGTACTCTTCTCCGCAAGTCTATGATGGCGCGCCAGTCACGCAGGCTCCCTGTCACTGTCAGGATCCCATTTTCAACTCGCGAAACTCAACTCCAGCTATCCCGCCTGTGGGCCACAATATCCCTCCATCTGGTGGGCTCGCCCGGCCTCAAGCTGCTCACATCAACTCGGGCAACGTCCAGCGACCTATCCATTTGCTGCGCAATCCATCATTCAACCCTCCGCCGTTTGAGTATGACTCCCCTCCGCCACCTCTGATCACTCCCCCGCCGCAGTACGACACTGTTGTTGGCGAAGGTGACGGCCTGCGAGACTATTTTGCTCGAATTGCAGACGAAACGCACGCAGATGAAGACGAGGAAGATGAGGGTAGCGACGGTAGCGACGACATCGTCCGTACTCGAAGTCGGGGTCGAGTAGTGTTACCTCTGACCCCAGGTGGCCGCGTCAACCGGAGTATGGACTTGCCTCGGACGCGCATGCCTCTTGATAATGCGGTCTAATTCCAGAACACCACTACTGGAATTGCACGAGTGCTGGCCCCTTTCCATCGGGCTCAAAAAATTTGCTTATTCCTTCTTTCCGATTTTTTCCCGCTTCCCAAAATACTTTTGCTCACGACACACTTTGACAAACGAGATGATACCAATATAGCGATCACATATCTATCAAACTGTTTATAAATCTACGAACCTCGAGTCCCACCTCTTTGCCTCTAGGGCTATGTGCTTTTATCCTTTTCTGATCCATACTACTACCTCCAAGCGTTCGTTGTTAAATCTCTGACCTTCCCTCGTCTCTTCTCTGATGGCATACGCAATATTTACGATACGGATCCGGGAAACTTGCATGGTGTCTTTCTTTTACTTTGTTTCTTTTGTTGATATCGGCTCTATCTTTTCCTTCCCCGGTCTGTTCTGCTTTTCCAATAAATAGCATGGTTACGGAGCATCTCCACCTATTGGCTTTTCCCCCTTACTTTTTCTCGTTTTATTCTGTTCCACCTGTACCGAACAGGTTTATCCTCTTTTAAGAATGGTAAACAAATGACTTTTCCAATGTTTGATATTTGTACCTCTGACATTTGAATTGTGGAAGTTTTGACATGTGAATTGCATGCTGTCCAATTTATATGTTGATATATGCTCTATATGCTTACGTGATATCTCTATGATTTTTCGTCGCTGAATCATAAGTGGTTCTTTTATTCGAGTCCGCAGTCGTTTCAATTACATACACTCGGGTGGTCTAGTACTGCGGTGGTCGAATTGTCTGGCTGCGGGCCTTGCGGGCCTTGCAGGTCTTGTGGGACCTGCGGGTCTCGAATCATGGCGAATAACTATATCGGCATCAGCGAAGGTGATTGTGATACAGTGATACGTGATGTATGATATATGATGGATGATCAATACTCTGCAAAAATAAGTGGTACAAGCCAGAAGGGCGCTGTACGAAAAGAGGAAAGCCAGATGCCAGAAGGAAGCAAGAAAAAAAGGGAGGAAATACCTTACAAACAACCCCATCATCATCGCAGTCCAAATTGCCCGCAAGTCGAAACCCCAACTTCTCATAAATCCGCACATTCGGCTCGTCCTTGCTGCTCTCCAGATAACACGGCACGCCCTCGCGGTCTGCCATGTCCGTGACCGTCTTGAAGAGCAGTTTCCCGACCCCGCGGCCCTGCGCGGCGGGCAGCACGGAGACAATGTTGCAGAAATAGTACCCGCCGGGATTCGTCCACAGTTTGTGCTGGATGAGCGATTGTGAGGATTTCCAAATGTAGTATCTCTTGACGTTCAGTCCGCCCCGTCCATACCACAGATTCATAAAGACTTGGTCCAGCCATAACCGCCAGGACTCGAACCAGTCGGTCCACGATGACTGCGCAGCCGCGCTCGTCAGTGGCTTGGGCCGCATCCACATGGCCACGCCGAGGACGGTGTCGGAGCCGGCCTCCTTGGCGACGAAGAAGAGCGCGTTGCGCATGCCCCATTTGCAGCGCAGCCCGAGTGACGCGCGGTTGCGTTCGGCGCTGAACTGTGTGTTTTTGTAAAGTTTAGCTGAATAGTTATGAGTTTTTGGCTCTGTGGTTCTGTGGCATTGGATTTTGGATTTTGGGGTAGTAATGTGTTACTGCGAAGAAAGGATGTATGGCGGGATATGGTTACATGATGGGATAGGATGCATGAAGAGAAGAAGCAGAAAAGGGGGAGGAGGGGGGAAAGGGGGAAGGGGAGATATAAAGTATAAGAGGAAAGGAAAACATATAAGTTACCTTTGACCGGTCAAAGATCCAGTGATTGTACGGATCATCTGCGAATCCCTGCTGCACGGCATCGATTGCGCCAGGGATATCTTGTTCCGTAATGGGCGTGACCTCGATTGCAGCCATTTTTATATCTTGGGTTGTATTGTATCCCTTTCTTTTTCCTATGTCTCTTTTCCTATGTCTCTTTCCCTTGCGTCTGGATACAGTTGATGAGCTTTGTCGTTGCCTTGCTTCTTCTTTTGTTGTTTTCGTTTTCTTTATCGGTATGAATTGGGCAATATATCTCAATATGCCCGTCTCTTTTTTTGCACTCGATATGAGGCTGCTGTTGCTGTTGCTGTTGCTGTATCCGGTATCCTGTATGCTGTATGCTGTTGCTGGATACGGAATACAATACGCCGTTTTGGTCTCTAAATCCCGAGCCTTCTTTCTGCTGTCCAATGTCCAAAACCCAAAATTAGGATTAACAAACGGAAACAGAAACAATCTCTATAAAACGTCTGAATAAAGTCCAGATTTTGTGAAACAGGATATCCCTGATAAAAACTCAGAGAGTCCAAAGCATAAAGTGCTGCGTAACCATGTACTTATCCACCAACAAAAAAAATATGAAGAACAGGAAAAATGAAGGAGAGCAAGAAAACGACGCTCAAATTGTACTTCTGTACTCCCTATGCTGTATGCCGTATGAAAATACACTGACTTGCACTGACTTGTCCAGAAGGGTGATTTTAATTGTAGTTGTTTTTGCAACTTGATTTGCACAAACAAGTCAATCAACAAAGCCAAAGCTGTACTTTGTATATTAGTGCAGATTGTCATGTAACATAAAAGCTCTCAAAGTCACTGCAGACGATGTACTGTGTAAAAAGGAACAGAGTAATGTACTCTGATATACGAAAGTATAGAACTAGCCATGCACATGCCGCATTTTTCGTTGCGGGCTGGTGTCGGTGTCTGGGTAGGACTTTATATGGAGTCCAAAGCTACTGATAAGGCTTCACCGGGGGATTATTTACGTACAGAGTACAGCACTTTACCCCCTCGCCCGCTCGCCCCTACAATAGCCAGTGACCAGGTAGTCCAGCAACCAACCCAGTTTCACTAACTTTACTGGATTATCGCTAACTAGTTAAGTTATGCTCAGCTGTTCCTACGGCAGAACGGGCGAGGGGGCGGGCTAGACTCGAGTAGGCGAGTCGATTCGACATAACCACACCTCACCCTAGCACCTCGCACCAACGGCACCACGACTTGACAGTGTGAGGGGTGCCAGATTCAACTCCGAGGCTCGTGCCAAATTGGGAAAGTCCATCCGGTGATCGTATCGTGCAATCTAGTGTTCCACTTGGCAGAGAGGGAGCAGGACGTCATGATAATTACAAGTGCCATAGTACAAATAGTACGGCGTTATCTGGGCACCGGGCTACCGGCGGCGATGATGGAGATAGTAATATACCCAAGGATGGGGAAAGACTTGCAGACTTTAGTTTTACACGGAGGGTCAAAGTACGCCGTGTAGCATTAAATCTCATGATGTCATTTCTATCAACACGATAGTGTACAATGCAATTATTCGACACGAGGGAGCGTTTAGTAAAAGAGGGCGTGTCAAAAGTGAAAGTTTACAAATATGGCATCATGGCAGTATGGCAGTACGAAGCAACTTGGGGTTTGAACGAGACTCTACATTTGAGCAATCATGACAGATGATATCAAATGTAATATATGCAATTTGTCCCATAATTGATATAAATGACAGACTACAATTCCAGAGTCAAAGTCTCCGCCGGATAAACATAATATAACCACAGTTCTTGAAAATGTATGGAGATCCATTCGAAACAACCCCTCTGATCTCATAAATGGTAGTGAAGAGCCAGAAATGAAAACGCCTTTGCTGCACCCCAATTCTGCTTCATATCCGAAAAATACCGTTGACATCTACTAAAAAGCTTGCATTCTTTCTCCCATCGCATAAAACGGAAATGGAAAACAAAAAGGAGATGTGAAACCAAGTTGAAAAAACCATTTGTTGTCCTTAGGCAAGATACTTGTATTCGTTGCCCTCTTCTCTTTCCATGTATTCCTTTTCAATCAGCCTACAAGCAGGAGGTTAGCATTTTCAAAGGCTTGGTCATCGGACATGGTCAAACATACTTTTCGATATTCTTCTTGATATCCGCCGGGTCAAGCACACCGCGGCTCTTAGTAGCCGTGATAACTTCGGCGACAAGCTCAGCATGCTTGATTGTCTTTCGACTCTTCATGATTCGGACAATCGCTGCCTGTGTCTCGTAATGACGATCCTGCACAACACGCTCATGCGTCTCCTTATTCTCTTCCTTGGTTTCCTTGAGCTGAATCTGGTTGATCTTGATACGATATTTGGGGTCGGAGAAGTTGAGGTTCACGTTGAATTTGTCATCCTCATTGACGTCTCGACCTTTGGGTGTCTTTGTCAAGACACGGTATCGCGCGCAGGCTAATGATTGCAACGTGCGCTTCAATTCAACGTCGGCTGGATAACCAATGTTAGTTGGCGCTAGCGAACAGACATTATAAAGGAGGGAAATGAAAGAAAATAAATAAGAAAATAACATACGTAGCCCGGTAGCAGCTCGAATATCAGGATACGATAATTGAGTGCCCGAGGCAACATCGTTGAACAAAAGAAGGACGATCGCCTGAAATGAACTAACGACGATTTCTTTTTCGCACCCCCGAAATCTAGCCTTGAGCTGACAATGGGCTAGAGAGTGTTTCCACGTGAGCTTGCGTCCAGTGTGTTTGGATTTGTAATGTTGATCAAAGTCGTTGATGGCGGACAAAATAGTTGGAGGGACATTGACCGTGACGTCGGGATATGTCGGCCAAGCCGAAGCAGACAAAACATTCACATTGAGATCCATTCCCGTCTTCTTCTGCTTGCCCTCCAGTATACTTCGGTATGAAGCCATCTCCTCTCGCGCTAGGTCCACATCTTTAAACATTTGCTCAAGGTTATGCGTAAATCCAGCACCACACTCTGGGACGAAAAGTCAGCATCGGCGAATAAAAACAGGGAATGCGTAAAGGGACTAGAGAAGGCAAAAGCTACCTACCGCTCTTCAGCCGCGTGAGCATACTCCGCTCGGCATCAGCACTCGCACTCCTTCCCATGAGCAACCGACGTGCAAGATCCTTTTTGTAAAAGGCTTCAAATACAGCTTTGCCGTGAACAAAGCGAAATAGGTCCAAGACCTGGTCCAGTTGCTTGTCAAGTTCAGCGTCTTCGTCGCCCATTTCGGCATTGCCTTCCTCATCTTCCACCACCGCCGCCCCCGCAGCCGCTGAATTAGACTTGGAGGAAACAAGGGTTTGTGGGATTGCCTTGGTGCCACTTCTCAGCAATCGATCAACATACTTGGCAATCATTTCCCCTGGCTTGGAATTGTCCGTATTCCAGTTCGAGGTAGACTTCTTTGACTTGTTGATAAATGACTCAAACGTTTCACGGAGGGCTTGACCCAGATTTTCGTGCTCTTGGAAAGAGAGCCTCCAGATGCTGTCAAGTTTCCTCTTAAATTCCAAGAGCCGTACAATCATGTCATTTTCCCTCTCTTCATCAAAGACAATCGCCAAGCCTTGGGAATGGATATAAGATTCAAATGGACCTCGCAGCCGAATGCCAAGCCGTTGCCGCTGAAGTAAAGAAAAGAGCTGCGCAAGTGAGAGTATGTCATCCTTGTTTAATAGTTCCGCAATAGAATTCGGATCTAAAAGATCGGTCACTTTTTCGCCGACTAAAATGTTCTCGAGAAGCGTTAGTAGTTCTCGTCGCGTGCTGCTATCGAGATTGAACAGATCGCAACGGTCAGTCTCCCGCTCCATCAAATTGTTGCTCGCTTTGACGTAGCCAGCCAGGTCTCTCGATATGATTTCATTTTCGGACCATTCAACGAAAAAGGTTTGTGATGCATGGAGCATCGCTGGCTCAAATTCCTTTGTGTAAACCCCGAGCTCGTGAAACATTCGAATAACATCGCGGAAGAGAGATTGTGATTCTATATCGATCCGGCCGGTCCGATCCATCTCGACAAGATTACACGCCCCATGTATGATGCTGGGCCTGAGATGAGGATCCGAAAAGACGTGGGTTCCAAATAAAGCGAGGGCCATGTCATTAATCGAGGGGTTTGAAGAGTGGAGGAGATAGGACCTGTCCATGTAGAAGAAAATCGATCGAATAGTCATCTGGGGTGTTCCATTCAACGTTATTGACGTGTCATCTAAAGTTAACTCAGGTATGTTTCCCTGAAGACTTACCAGCTGGCCATTCCAGGCTGCCCAAGAGTCCAATACTGCCCGTAATAGATCCACGTCTTTGCTGTGCTTCGCCTTTGCAATAAGAGGCTCCCTCAGATTGTTCATCACATGGTCCTTACAACGCTCACAAAGCTTGCCATACAGATTTGCGGCTCTGTCTTGCCGGCACAGATTCTCCACTCCCTTGTACAACTCCTCGAGCGATTGGGATACCTTTTCCTTGTTGTATATCGCCGTCAGAGCTGTGTCCAACTGACCCCAGATCTTGGCAAAGTATTGATCAGGATCTATTCGCGGCGTCTTTCGGAGGTTTTTGATTGTGAGCCTCTTCGCTCCGGTGTGAGGCGTAAAGTTGGACGGTCGTACAACGCCATTGGGTTTCTTTGGTGCAGCAGGGGCAGCGGACGAGCCCGAAGAGTGCGGCTTAGTGAGATCAATGACATTATTTGAAGCCGAATTGGAAGAGTTGAACTTGTACATCTTCTCTGCAGGAAGAAGGCCAGCAGCTTTAGCTGTAGGAGACGAGGCAAGTGCAGCAGCGTGTGAAAGCTTCACCCTCTTTGAGGAGGGAAGGGCTTCCCGATCCGAGTCCACTTTGCGAGACGACTGCGTCGACGGGGAGAATAGCTCCGAGATGGTCCTTTGTTTTGAAGGAGGGGTTTGTCCGTCAGAGCTCAAGGTTTGCTGCTGAGACTGTTTTCGTTTCGTATGTGGTTGACAGTTTTCGGCCCGTTGATCAGCAGAGGACTGCTTTGAATGCTGCATCTATGGCTGAATTACAGTGACGTGCATGAGCACGTAGGTAGCGGGCGAGGAAGTACAAGTAAGCTCTGGATATCTTGGATAATGTTGATGACGATTTCCGTGGCAACACACAACGAGGGTGAGTGATTGCGCATATGCGTGTTGAAGGGATGAGGACTCTTGTATATTATTTGATTTGGAGATATGCTGCAGTTGTTCCGTTGTCCCAAGAGTCAGCGACCCTTACTACGTAACTCTCTCGCACAGTTAATATCGACAGTAGCTGGAGGGGTGGTTTCGGCCTCGGTAAGCTTGTTACCGATTTAGTCAATGGCAGAATCATCGACTGCACGTCATCAAGATGATTTCTACACCACTGCAGAGCAAGGATATTCTGCAAATTAATCTACGAATAGGTCCTTGCATTGAAGGAAAGAAGAGTGGACACGGAATTGCGTGAGTAATACACCACAAATTATCCATAATTTCAACAGTAAATACAAGGCCGTTATCAAAGACACCTTTTGATCCCATTTGGGGAGAGATGCGATAAGAGATTCGACCTGTCCCCAATGCCTCTCACTCAACAAATACCTTGCTCATCAACATCTGGCGGTCGTCACTCATCACCAGCTCA
Organism: Xylona heveae TC161; assembly: GCF_001619985.1. NCBI lineage: Eukaryota > Fungi > Ascomycota > Xylonomycetes > Xylonales > Xylonaceae > Xylona > Xylona heveae. Next base: position 2,520,102 of record NW_017264193.1, on the reverse strand, counting down.
AATGTGCAAGGGTATCCGATTCTATTTCTACAATGCCATATTTTGTGACCCCAACTCCTTATGATGCTCCCAGAACACCTCCAATTTTGATTCATTATGTAAATGCCCGCTTAACTGGCTTCTGCAGACTCGTTGCCTCCTCAAACTGTGTGCCATGTCAGCCTCTAGAACATTCTCTTCCATGTAAAAGGCCCGAATCTATCTGGTATTTCAACTTACATCCATAAAGCCGGTCATGGTGATTAGAAGAACGAAATTCTCGACGACGTCATCCAATGTTTGGATGGACTCGCTTTTCTCCTGTGACTCGATCTTTGCATGGCGTTTGAACATGCCAACCACAGGGTAACGGTGATTAACCAAAAATCTGCGCGCTTCTTCTATTGTTTGTGTGTGTTGAGGACCTCTACTCAAGACTGCGGCATTAATCACTCTGAGAATGGAAAGCAGTAGTTCAAAGTAATTCTTCGCTACTTCCGGGTCATCGAATTCTATTATGGTCAGATCTGCACTTCCACCGGGTAGAGCGTAGTGGAGAACCTACCAGGTCCAAAGTCGGGATCGACTGTGAATATTCCCGACGCGTTCAGCGCCTGGAAGAGTCCAGCGCTAAGCACATGGGCGGCACCGAGTCGGGTCTGCGAAATTCGTAAAAGCAAGGAGAGCTTTGCCTTGTAGTACGCAATAAGAAGTGGCATGTCTAAAAGGCAAAAAAGAAATTAATCCACGAATATGCAAGTGGCGCTTGCTTGCTTACTGACCTTGGGATTTGATCTCTTTCAATTCCGCTTGTACTCGTTTAAAAGCATCAACAAGGATACCGATAAAGTTGAGTCGCACGAATGAGTCTATCACGAATTTTGATCCTTCCCTATTGCTCAGAAGAACGAGAGAATCTAATAACAATATGGCAGAAATTCTGCAGGTGGAATCCCCAGCGTGGACATCATCACAAATCACGTCCACTAATCTTTCCCCAGAGGCCTTGATTGTCTGGGTCGTCAACCTGCCGGACGTAGCGGCTGCTGGTGTTCCATCAGCCATGCCAATTAGGTACCTGTGGCAGATGTTATAGAGTACCTCACGTAGCTCAGGAGTGCTTGTTGGAGAATGAATACCCCTGAGAGCCACGCGGAAGAGCTGAAAGAGTCGATCGCTTACAAGATCTTCGCCGAGTTGAAATTGTTGGTTTTGAGCTTCGTCCTGATCCTTTTCAGACAATGAAGAGGCAAATTTGAAACTGAAAAGTAAGGCCCTAGCCAGTTTTGCCAATTCTAGAGCCTCTGTGGCATTCTCGGAACAATACTTTTCCAATTTTGGCAGGATGACCTGCAGAACCCTGATAATGAAAGCAGTCTTAATAACTGCCTCCAATTCGCTAGTCTCTAGGACGACTAGCATGAGTTGAACCCAAGCTCTCAATGCATCGATGCGAGCTTTTACAAGACTATGGTATTGATTATGCGCGTTGAGGAAGGCTATGATCTTGTTTGCTTCCTGTATAGCAGCTTCCTCATCAACGTCAGTAGAGAGAACACCAGATTTCTCGAGTTCAATTTTCTTGAGTTGAAGCAACTCCTGAACGCTGCTGAGATTGTACGCTGGAATTTCGTCACCGTCGCGCTCCAGACAGATACCAAAATCTGTGTTGGAAAAGAAGCTTAGACACGGCACGTCGACTGTGTTCGGGATCTCTAATTCTGCAAAGTCAAAGAGATCAAAGATGGTTGGGTTCACTATTTCTTGGCCATTTTGCAAGGTACTTCCCTGCAAGGTGTAAAAAATGTCGGAAGAAGAAGCCCCATTCTGCGAAACAAGTCGAACTTCTGTAGATATGTAGTCAAAGAGCGTACCACGCAACTGGAGGAAAGCTAGAAAACATTTCGCGGAGTCGGTATTGTAAAAGTCGGGGTCAAGCATGCTGCGTCCATCCCATAGGGAACTCTGATCAACAGTGGACTGACTCAACATTTGATTCAAGAGAAACCCATTTGACCGAAGCTCCGTCATGGTATAGACCGCAGAGAGAGGTGAGCTCCATAAATGCTTAAAGACGCGCATAACGCTCTCTTTGAGACGCAGTTGCCATGGCGAATAAATGTCGTCTTCCCTACTCTGATAGTTTGTAACGATGGAAAGAATGGCGTGGAAGAGCGAGATATTTTCTTGAATGAGACTTCCGGGTTCAATTATGCTGTCCCTGCAGGCAAAACCGAGGAGCAAATGAGCAATCGTTGGCTTGTTTGGCAATGCGGTCAAGCAGCTGTTAAGGAAGTCCACGATGCTGACTTTGATAACGAATCCGGGTGATTCAGGACCTTGCTCTAATTCTCTCTCATCGAAATCCATCTGCCCAGTCAAAGATCGTGCAATACGATCAGACTCATTGTCTCTGTCTAGGACGCTGAAAATGGAGTTTCGATCAGCACGGCGGCCGAAGGTCGAGGATGGCAAAGAAATGAGCTTCCTCGATGTTGCTAATTTTTCGAGAAGCTTCAATGATATGACAGTCAAAGCTTCATGGCCGGCCGCACAATACAATCCAAGATCCACGATGAGCTGAAGGTTGTTTAACACGGAATCCTCGAATGACGCAAGAGCAGAAGTTGCGACTGGGTGTCGTAGACCAGTAGACTGAGTTTTAATGAGAGGGCGCACAATATCCAAATAAGTCGATTGCAGGTCCATTACTTTGGACATCACTTCGATGCTCCGCAGCAGCGCCAGAACGGCTGGCGAATCAGGACTGGACTGACTGATCTTGTCAACGTCTTGGTGAGCCGCTGCAAACAGTGAGGCCAGCACTCGCTCATTGAAGAGCCATTCCATTACTCTGGCAAATGGATGAAGCTTGATGTAAGCCACTAGAGAAGACGTCCTCATGACAGTATCCACTTGAATGTTGGATTTATTCGCGAAAATAACTAGGTCTTCATTAAACGTGGATAGGCACGTTGCGATGAAATTGAGACAGTTCCATGTTAACAAAGTTATTTGACCTTCATCTTGCAGTTCCGGGAGCTTGTAACCGAAAACTCTGCCAACAGCGAAATCAACGTAGGGCTCTATGCCAGGCATCCGGTAGGCCGAGCCAAGGGACTCGGGAAACGGCAAAGAGTCGTTGAGAAGATCATTATCAATTGCCGGGGCAACAAGGGCTTGAAGTAGACCAACAAAGGCGTTGGGCTCTTCAAAATCAGCCAAGATGTTCTCGAAAATGGCTTCCTCTGCCCAAACCGGTGGCGCCACGCTTGGCACCTTTTGTAAACCACCTAGTGGAGAGAAGCCTCCAGAAATCCACTGATCGAGAGTTGCCCACACCAACTCAGCAACTGAAGAAGTCTTGTTCACTAACAGACTTTCCAAAGTTGTAAAAGCACAAGCCCTCAATCGACTGGGGATGGCGCTGCTGCAGAGCAGGAATAGGACCTCCATCAGTCGGAAACTCGGGTGTTCGAGGATCCAATTTCTTGCTATTGAGCTTTCGCGTAACATGTGGGAAGTCAGTCTCAGGTAACACTCCAGCATGATGGCGCTTTCAGGCTCGTCGATGTCATCGGGGTCAGGTTTGGCTCCATGGTAGGAGAGAGTTTGCGGCACCGCTGGGCGATCTCTGATTTTGGAGGCGTAGAATTGTAACTCGTTGAAAATTTGAACCCAGCTGATGGAACTCATTCTCCTTAACCGGCCAGAGGGTGCTACACCATCCTCCAGCAGGAATTTGTGCGCAGCATCGGCGCATTCTTCACCTTCGGAAATCGCCCGAAGCATTTCGCAAAAGGCGCTTGCTCGTGGGGTGGACTGTCGCTTCGAAGCCCATTGCATGAATCCGTGCAGATTGCCTTCTGGATCTGCCCAAAACGCTAACGATGAATCTGGTCGATGCTCAAAAGCGTAGGAAATGATGACTAAGAATCTTTCAAGGTGCATGTCATGATGAGTGGTGCCAGCAGCAAGAGAACCTCTAAGTTGCTTGCGTTGCTCGTCCTCTTCAATCTTCAACTGACGAAGAGCGTCCGCCATGTTTGTGATAAAAGCATCAGTGAAAGACTCCAGCTGTCCCATGACCAAGCTCTGGAAATCTTGGGTTACAGCAATACCTTCGAGATTGAGAGCAGGAGCCTCTCCGAGAAGAAATTGGGTTAGGCCATACCTCGCGGGATCGTACCAGCCAGCTGGACGGACATCAGCACTGATTGCCAGTAGACACTCAAAAGCACCATCCTGAAGTGCCTCAAAGAAACGCCTTGAGCGATCATCTGCCTCTACCTCTAAGTTGACTCCCTGAAGGGGAGAGCTGATAAACGTGTCGGAATACCAACCACTGTAATCCGCGAGCCACAGAGCGCTGATTGCGGCCTGAAAGTGATGCAGGTTCCAAGGGTTGCTCTCCTTTCCGGCCGCAATGAATTGATCGAGAGACCGTGCTTCTTGTAGGGAGCTTGAGCCGTCCGGGGACCCAAATTGGGTGATCGAGGCTGCGAGCGCTGGCAGATAGTGTAGTAAAACTGCATCGAACCGATCAAAGGATTTAGCCGTATTGAGGAGCTTCTTGAAATCGTCCACGACAGTATGATTGGATTTGACCAGGTACATAGCAATGGCTCCGAGGGACTCGTGCTGAGAGAGCAGACTCAATCGTTGATGGCTCAGTAGCGCGAATTCTGGTTGCTGATTTATTCCAAGCATTGACGCGCTGTGAAAGCGTTCCGCGAGATCATGCAACCACTTTTCTATATCTGCCATGGCCCCAAGGCATTTATTCCAGAATAGAGAACCGCCATGCGCCGGATTTTCTGCGGTTTGCAGAATCAATGATAGAGCATTTCTGAAAGTATTGCGGATATTCTCATCGCTATCGATATCGACTGACTGCTTGAACACCAGTCGTAGACATTCGAGGAGGAAATGCCGCTCCTGATGAAAGACGATGAAAGCTGCCTCCAAGGGTGTACGATCTAGCTCTGCAGCAGTCGCAGATCCCGCAAGCAGCAGTCGCGCGGCATTAATCTCATCAAGGTTGAGAGCGTCGGCGAGCTGAAACGTATTTTGTTGGAACTCTTCATTGAGAGCGAAATCGACATCATCGATGGTGATTGTTCCTAAGCGCGACCAAACTTGTTAGATCATTTCTGACATTCTTGGCCAAATCTGAGAACTTTAAAGGATGTATCTCGAACCTGCAGAAATCGCCCTTCTGCTGGAATCATTCTTCGGGGGCTTGTCTAGCAATTTTCGAAATTCTTCGATTCTGGTCTCGAGTTCGAACCATAACCGCTCCACATTCTGTAAACGGGATTCGTTGACGGCAACAAGGTCCTGATGCAATCCCCTTAGGGAAACTAGAGCTCCCGTATCAGCCATGATAGTTGCGCATGCCGGAGCAGAGCTGGCGACACAGCAATAATTGGCTTTATGAAAGGTGAAGGCAGTTGGCTTTCCAGTAAAACAAAGTAAAACATCAGAAAGCTAAACACGCGAACCTGCACAATTGGTCTTTGGAGTCTTCTGTAATTCTTATTCGCCGACCTCCAATGACACTGGGTCCCGCTTCTACGTTGTTGGTGGGATAGCTTGGTCTTTTGACCAGAATTTTCTGCCTTTTAATCAACTTTATCTGCACTGTCTGGGGTGTTGCTCCTAGACAGAGGCTACTGTCTCTGATACCGAGCCATTTTGGTCTCTCAAGTGATGTGATTTTAGGGTGTCCCTGGAGGCTTGGCCTCTAAGCGCGAGAATAAAACCGTCAAAATGGCGGAAATCAATGTAAATGAAGCGATAGGTAATTAGTCCTGCCTTGTGAAAGAATTTATTCAGCTGCTAATATGCACTAGTCAGGATTTCATCTGAAAAAGCAAAGGACCGTGCTGAAGGCGTTGCTGGTAGCTAAAGCATCTCCAGTTGTCACGGGGTCTTCCACTGACATTCATTGTCATTAGATCTTCGGCATATTTTCAGTCAGAATCGTCGGGGCCTGAAGCTGTTGGTTTGAATTGCCTTTTTCTTGTAGCCGAATTTAGTCTGATCGATCTGTTAGTGATGCACTCACCGACAAGGGCTATCATAAAATCTATGAAGCTCTTTTTCGCATTTCCCAGCAGGAAAAGTCGGTATATTTACGGGCCGATACCAACAGACGCCAGAACGATAGCGCATCGAGGCTCTCATCATACGCTTCGGCTCTTCGCTTGGTTGTTGAATTCGGACTCCGGAGATTGAAAACCAAAACCGTTAAAGCATTAATAGATCATATAATACAGACCTTGCCACTCGCAGACGGAAGCTATTGTGAACCACTAACCTTAGATTATCTCAAGTCCCTCCGCAGCATCCTTGAATTTCAGCCTCATGTGGAGCATCTGGCCAAAACCGAATGGTTTGCCGTGGTGGAATTCTGTTGCCAAGGCATTGCTGCCCTGCCGGCCGAGGACGAGGATACGCCCTCTCATGCTAGCCGCTCAACGCCATATGGGACCAGAAGTACTCATCGGCAAGCTTCTGTTTCCCGGTCTTTATCGATTGCCCCGTCTAGGGAAGATGGGCCACAAAAGAACTCCAGGAGCACCTTAGAACAGCTGTTGCTCGGTCTTCAGCAGCTCGCCTGCTGTTCCAATGCTCCCGTGGTGGATAAGGCAGCTGATTTGCTATCTGCTATTTTTAGCTGCATGCAGTCATCCCCAACAGCAGTTGTTTATCATCAAGCAGCGTTTGCGGCAGTAAACTCCATACTCCTGAAAATAAACACAGAATCAATCGCGCTTACCAAATACGCTGTAAGATCGGTTATCCCGCTAGCTAAGCGCTTGTGGACAACAAAATCGTCCTCACTCAAAGACGAAATTCTTATTGCTTTGAGCGTTGGTGATGCATACTTGCACAGCCTATTGCGTGAAAAAAACAATGAGGATTTGGTGTCAGACGTCGAAAGTCTACTGGAGACTTTACTAGCGGAATACTCAAAACGTCTGGAAAGAGATCAGTTGCAGATTGACGACCTTGGGCTTCCAACGAGACGTCATATCTCTCTTGAGAATGCTCCTCTACATCTTACATCCTGCTTTTTGCGAAATGGACGGACAAGAGCTGAACAAAATTGGATGCTCTTAAGGACCATAGCTCGTCTCAGTAGCTGTCTGGATTCCATCAAGACTCATGCCGATAGTGCTGCTAGTGCATCGGAAATTGCGTATCCCCACAAGCGGCGGCGAATTACTTTCATGCACCATGAACTTCTACGCCAATCACAGTCTCTGCAATTTTCGACTCGGCTCTGCGCATTGCAAGGGATATTGTTTCTTGTTGAGGAAAGAGAGTTCGAGGAACGTGAATTGAAAGAAGTCTTAGAGGAATTGTCCTCCGGTATCGCAGATGAGAACGGCACAATAAGTTCATGGACATTGATGGCAATCACCAGGTATGTCTGATAAATTGAGTCGAGCAAAGTTCAGTAGTACTCACAATTATTCGGCAGCTGCTTATGCCAGAAAACCGCGCGCGCGGAATCTCTTCAAAGCCAATGGCTCCAGATTTGGCAAGTCACTGCCCGTAGTGTTGCTTCACCATCCAAATGCAGACTCTCCTGCCATCTGTTGAGTAATCTGCTTGCTTTGGGCCTTGTAGATTATGGTCTCATAGCCGATTTAGCAGATACCATGATTTCATCCATCGAGGTTTATGGGCCTACTAATTTGACGGACACTTCAATCTGCTTTTGGATCGTGCTTCTGGAAAAGAGGTTCCTGGACACCCCAAATGTGGGGAATGCCTCGTCAGAGCGTGTGCTCCCTTGGCTTTTTAAAAGATTAGCTGCTGGTGAGTGTTGACAGGCTCCGGGAAGTAATAATACTAACACCTGGCAGGGGATTTTACTGAAAGACATTTTGTTGCGCAAATGTCGCAGCATTTTCAACCATCCAACATTCTAAATCTGCTCTTTCTTTGCTCGAACAGGGCTCTGCATCCGCTCAACGATTGCATCTCCTTCTCTTGTGGCCCCATTGCTCAGACGTCGCTGCACATACGCCAATATGATTCATTAATTGACTACTTGTTGATGCTAAGTAGCTGCGGTTCTCCCAATCGCTCTGGTTCCGCCAAATCCGACCCAATGCCAGACCTATATCAAAATGGAGCCCGTTTTCACATTGTCGACAATCTCATCTTGGAGGCGTTGATCTCTCAGAGTAAGACAATCAAACTGCATTTGATCAAGTTCATATCGGAAAGTTCGGGCCAGATGAATGCAGATATGATTCGATTTGTTACCTCCTTTATCGTCATCACCTGTGTAATTATTTCCTGCGACGATTTTCGAGACCTCCATCTGTCACGAAATCTTAGCACAGAAACCGATGCTCTCGTCAAAATAGTGGGCGAATGTATTTCTGCAGCGGACTTCGGACAGGATTTCATCGACGCCATTTTGGAAGTTCTTAACCCTTCATTGTCGCATTTCCTTTCAGCACTATCGACGACCAACTCCGATCTCATTTCCTCCAGCGCTTATCTTTGGGCACCGGTCTTCAATGAGGCTTTCGAAAATCGTCGAAGGAAAGAGGAAAGTATAGCACTCGATGACGACTTAGACGTGATCGGAGAATCAGAATCTCAAATTAGCCAAGCAAGAGAAAACGCTAATCTTATCTTGCCACGACAAGAGTTGACGGCAAAGAAGAGTATTTCCTCGTTTCGCTGCTCAACGCTGGCTTGTCTGAGGCTCGTTGCCTCTATGAAATCTTCAAACTTTTCTCTTCAGCCCTACTCTCACGTCACTCATTCTTTTGTTGATTGGATGACATCCCGACCACCTAGCGAGGCACTTGCTTGCTGGCCTCTTCTACAACAAATTTGCTCCTTGGGACTGCCATTTCAGCCTGAAGATGCATTGCCGCTCCTGGAGTACCTCGGACGAGACATTCTCCAAGTTTATGAGTATGAGAGATGCGAGCTCTCTCTAGCATTTTGCTTAGAAGTCTTGAAGAGTTTGGCGGTATTGTGGACAAACCCAGACTTTGAAGAATTGTATCAGCTTGGTTCTGACATATACCAATGGTTCGTCACTGTTGCGCTCGGAAGGAGTATTGTATCATCCAGAGTTCTGGTAGGCATAGCTTCACTCCTCCACCAAATACTAAAAGTGCAACCAGACTACGCAAGGTCACTATCACTACCATCAGTAAGGACTAGTCTTTTTAAAGTACTACAAGATGGTGAATTGTCAGTGAAATACCATGTAGCTGAACGCATTCCTGAACTATTCCATTTCTTCATCCTGAAAAAGCATGAGGCAATCTTTGATGATGTGCTTGACAGCCTCCCGTCAGATATGGATTGGATTGAGGGAATAGGGTTACGGCTTCTGGTTCTGACTCGCCTTGCATCTTCTTGGTACACTCTTCTTCGCCGTTCGGTGTACCACATAGTTGAAACACCCGGACTTATCCCTGATGCTACGGGCTACGCTACAACGAGTGTCCGAGATCTTTCCAAAGCACTGGGATTGCCATATCCGCGCAATTTGTTACGTCTGTTCAAATCACAATTGTTGTACACATGGCTAGAAAATCAAAGCCTTCAATCCCTTCCCTTTATCATTTTTGGCTACAGCGACCTCAGTGGTCTCCTTAATGATGTCCAAGACGAGATTGTGGGCCAATTTCTTATGCGAGGGAAAGATGACCAAATCGATGAACTGGCGCATGAGCTCCAGATTCCAGCAGAAAGACTTATCGATGCTTCATTTCATAAGGCTGTGGCTTACTGCGTCGCACGGGACATCAGCATGCCCCCTGGCAATGGAAGTCAAAGTCTCAGCGGAGAGGCGAGAATTCGGAAGCGTTTGGGAAACAAAAAGTTCTTAGCCCTTATCGATCGTGATTTCGCGTCTATTCTCGGGCTGCTCTTCAAAACGATTGATCAGGAGGAGCAGATTGAGAGAGCATTTGCCAAGCACCTTGGTTTCGAGGCTTCACGGGAAGCTCTTCATGAGATCAAGGGAATAAGTTCATCAGAGGAAGCTCTCCCTGCTAATCAACAACCTTCGTTCAAGTCAAGGTATCTCATTGACGAAATTGACCACTTCTGCCGGAGATCTAGTCATGACTTGGCGAAGTTGTGGACGCCCGCAATTTTTCTACATGTTTTCCGAGAGCTTGTGGATACTATCCACCCTGCTTTTGGCCCACTTCATGCCTGCTCCGTTATACGAAGGATACGGATACTCATATGTATGGCAGACAATTCAGCATTACAAGATTATCCGCTGGAGAGACTCCTAAGGTCACTACATCCGTTTCTAGCCATGCCTCAGTGCACGGAGGACACAATAGGTCTGATGCAATATCTAATCCAGACGGGCAATTCTTATCTTTTACAAGTTCCCAAGTTTATTGCCGGATTGTCAATGTCTGTACTGACAACCCTGACGCAATTGCTCGCGTCTGCTCAGGCGACCACGACTCAGGAGAGTCAGCATCAGACTACCCTCTCCAAAGCCCGAAATTTTCGATCATGGTTTTTAAATTACCTGGAATCATATGAATCGTCGGCTATCGCTGTTGAAGGCTTTGAGAAGTCATTTAAAGTTTTCCTCCATTCCTTAAGGAATACTTCTGCCAAGGGAAATGCGTTGCCCGGTAGCGCAGAAAGCGACCTTTTAAAGGTTCTACTTTCGGGTTCTGACGAACCTGCTGAGGGAAATTTGCTGGACGTTTCGGCCCGCAACCTTGGTATAAACTTTCTGTCGGAAGATTTCCAGAAATGTCTCAATTACCAGGAGGATATTTTTGGTTCAGATGCTGCCGCCGCGGCCAATGCAACCAATGTCCTACGCACATGTCACTGGGACCAAGTAGGCGATGGCTATTTGCTCTGGGCAGCCCGCGTAGTAGGGCGCGCTTTTATCTCCACAGGCTCCATACATGAAGAGTTGTTGCGGGAGTCACAGCTGCAAAACATTGTTGGGCATGAAAATGGGGCAATGCGGAAACCAAATTCAAGATTCTCGATCCTCAAAGCGCTCAATGATCTCCTAGCAAGTTATGACCGAGGAACTGTTGGGATCGCCGAAACAACACTTCAACTAATAATATCAAGACTGGAAGGCGCTGAGATGGTTGAAGAGGTTTCCGGGGCTTTGCCAGATATGATTCTCAAAGCACTCGACTGGGACACTTATCAGCCGCCTAGATTATCATGGGGTGAGCCAGAGAAACAAAGCATAAAAATAGCTGCTGCGCCAAATGATAGCATGGACAAAAACCTTTGGATTCGCAATCTCTGCATCTCACTGTGTCATGCGTCAAACGACGACACGATTCTGGGCTCGTTATTCCAGGTTCTAAGCAGTACAGTTGATATTTCCGGAAAGCTTTTCCCTTACATCCTTCATCTCGTCTTATTACGGGATACTGAAAGGGAACGCAAAATCAGAGGAGAGCTATCCGAAGCATTTAATTCATGGTTTGAGAAAGCCATCCCGCAAAACGTCCCACAGCTGAAATCAATCATCGTGGCATTGTTGTACTTACGTACACAGCCGATACCGAACGAGGCAACAAAGGCAGATCGAGAGCTTTGGCTCGAGATTGACTACCTGGCTGCAACAAATGCAGCGATTCGTTGCGGTATGAATAAATCTGCTCTTCTTTTTGCTGAAATCTTTTCATCGTGCTCATACCCGCAAACTTCTCGAACTTCTCAATCCCAAAGGATGGTCGATATCACCGATATGCTTACCCAAATATTTCGGTCCATTGATGAGCCGGACTCCTTCTACGGGATCCAGAGGGAATCTAGTTTGAGGTCGATAATGGATCGAGCTGAGTATGAACGAGATGGGGGCAAGTCACTCTCATTTCGAGCAGCTCACTGTGACAGCAATATGCGGCTTTCACGAGGACTTCAGTCATCTGACACATGGGGGACGATTAGAGCACTGAGCTCATTGAACATGAATGGGCTTTCGTATGCTTTATTGGGAGCCCCTGGAATTGTTAATACTGGCAGCGAGGCCACCGCTCACATGTTGTCAATGGCGCGAAAACTGGAGCAGTGGGATATTGCTGTTCCCACCACTCAGAAATCCGAAGCGGGCTTAACATTTCGTGCATTTCAGTGTATTGATACTGCTCTGGATCATTCCGCTATATCCCAATGCATAGACTCTTCTTTTCTTTCAGTGATGAAGGAGCTAACAAGCAGAGATCAAACGGTATCATCACTTCGGTCTTGGCTACGAACTCTGGGAGTACTTACAGAAATGGACGAGGTAATTAGCGCGAAGAGCCTAATAAATTTTGAGGATATCCAGTCGAGAATGCAAGATCGGTGCCATTGGATGCGGTCAGGAAGGCAAGTTAATACGTGATATTGTATTCTTGATCGTACTGACGATTGTATAGATTCGAGGATGTTGCTCAAATATTCTCCTGCCGTGAGAGTCTTTTCAGCTTAATCAGGAGGCGACCTCTAATAGGGTCAAGGCTACATCTTGATCAACGGCAGCAATGTATTGTTGACGCTAGTTCTCTTCTCGAATCTTCACGTATGAGCCGTATTCACGGAGCTCTTCAAAGCTCTTTGGCTACCACCACCTATCTCTCAGATCTTGTCCCTCAATTCGCAGAAAATGGTGCAGATATTAGCGCAGTAGTAAAATACGAGGAGGCAAACGTCCTTTGGGATCAGGGGGAAATTACTGCGTCGATTAGATTACTTAAAAATCTAAATACATATACGTCAGTCAGTTTAGAGAACCAGGCTTTACACCTCGGAAAAGCAGAGCTGTTGGCTAAACTTGTAAGGTTTTCCCCCGCTATTTGCAATTGTGGCATCAACTGATTATGACCAGGGGCACCGGGTTGCTGAAGCCCGTATGGAAAGACCCGACGAGGTCATTGATCACTACTTGCTCCCAGCCATTACAGAACTGAAAGGTGTTACTGAAGGGGAAGAGGCCGGTGCAGTCTTTCACGAATTTGCCGCATTCTGCGACCAGCAGCTGCAAAATCCAGACAATCTGGAAGATTACGAAAGAATCGGTCGACTCCGGCAGAGGAAGGAAGAAGAAATTCTCGATCTTGAGAGCCTCATTAAGAAAGCAACATCAGCATCGAGAGATGATCTTCGCAGACAACGGGCTCGAGCCAAGCAGTGGTTTGAGCTTGATGATCGAGAATTCAAGCGGCTCCGGGATAGCCGTCAAGCTTTCATTCGACAAAGCCTGGAGAACTACCTTCTATGCTTGAGCGCATGTGAGTCATTCAATAACGATGTCCTACGCTTTTGCGCATTGTGGCTCGACCAGTCAGAAAGCGAACTTGCAAATAAAGCCGTTTCACGGCATCTTGAGCGAGTTCCAAGCAGGAAATTTGCTACTCTTATGAACCAATTATCCTCGCGCTTGTTGAACAACGAGAGCGACTTCCAGAGATTGCTTTCGTCTCTGGTCATGCGAATCTGTGTAGACCACCCTTATCATGGGATGTACCAGATTTTTGCGAGTACCAATACAAAGGCAAGGTCTAGCTCGGACGAGGCAGCGGTATCGCGAAACGCATCAGCCATCAAGATAGCCACCACACTCAAAAATCATACCCAGGCTGGGCCGATTTGGCAAGCCATTTCGACCACAAATACGCTCTATAGCAAACTCGCAATGGAGAAGCCAGCGGGCACTCCACACCGCGCAAATTCCAAGCTACGCTTCTCCAGTCTTTCAGCTGGGCGTCACATGAATATGGTCGTGCCGAACCAGAAAATTCCGCCAGCAACAATGAAAGTTGACCTTCGAGCGGATCTTGACTATAGTCATCTCCCGTATATCGGCCGATTCAAGTCTGAAATATCTATTCTTACCGGAGTCAGCGCCCCCAAATTACTGGCAGTCATTGCGTCCAACGGTCGCCGGTATAGACAAATTGTAAGTATCAATTGTTCGTTCATTTTGTTTCCCCTCCCCGCTTTTTTTTCTGTGCCGTCTAACTCGGAAGCAGGTGAAAGGCAGCAACGACGATTTGCGTCAAGACGCAATCATGGAGCAAGTATTTGAACAAGTCAATGATTTGCTTCAGAACAACCGCCTAACCCGCCAGAGAAATATCCACGTGCGCACTTACAAAGTAATCCCCTTGGACAACAAGGCTGGAATCATTGAATTCGTGTCAAACACAATACCTCTTCATGACTATCTCATGCCATCGCATCTAGCGCATTACCCAAGAGACATGAAGCCACAGCTATGTCGGAAAGCCATTGCGGACGTGCAGACCAAGCCGTCCGACGTACGTCTCAAAGTCTATCGCCAGGTCACCGAGAGGTTTCACCCGGTCCTACGATATTTCTTCCTAGAGCTTTTCGAAGAACCAGACGATTGGTTTGAGAAGCGAACCGCCTACAGCCGGAGCACGGCCGCCATTTCCATCCTTGGCCATGTTCTCGGTCTCGGAGACAGACATTGTCACAATATTCTACTGGACGAGGTCACGGGCGAGGTTGTGCATATCGATCTTGGTGTCGCATTCGAACAGGGACGCGTCTTGCCGATCCCGGAAGTTGTTCCCTTCCGTCTCACGCGCGATATCGTAGACGGCATGGGCGTTACCAAGACAGAAGGCGTCTTTCGACGGTGCTGCGAATTCACCCTCGACGCTCTGCGAAAAGAATCATACAGCATCATGACTATCCTTGATGTTCTCCGCTACGATCCATTGTACAATTGGTCCGTATCTCCCCGTCGGCTCCGGCGCATGCAAGAGGCACCGAATGAGACCCCGGGTCCGGGAGGGGAGGACGAGGGAGGAGCAGCGGACCGTACGAAAAAGAGAGATGAGGAGGAAGGTGAAGCACACCGTGCATTGACCGTTGTTGCCAAAAAGCTGTCCAAGAGTTTGAGTGTCAGCGCTACAGTGAATGAGTTGATACAGGCTGCTACTGATGAGCGTAATCTTGCTGTTCTATTCTGCGGTATGTTTTTTCTTTCTTCCTTTCTTTCTTTCTTCCTTCCTTTCTTTCTTTCTTTCTTTTTTCTTTCTTTTTTTTTCTCTGTCTCTTGTTCCGATCCCCGCGTCCTTGATGTGCAGTTGTGAGAGTACTTTGCTGATAAATTTTTTTTCCTTATCTAGGTTGGGCTGCTTACGCGTAGATTATTCGTTTCTCTGCCATTGATCCCGGCGCTTCACATTGCCTGCGTCTGAAGGTCTCATCTGTATATATGCTTCTGTTTTCTTTTGCCATATTTTCGAGTTTAAACCTCTCATCTTCCTTTGCCTTATGCTTTTCATGCACATTTTTATTTTCTACGCTTGCATGTAGATAAAAGTTTTGTTGTGATCGTATTCGACCCGTTTTTATTCCCCGTTTCTGAATTTTCTCGGATCTTATCTTGGTTCTGGAGCATTTCACGATTTGCATATAACAATTGTATGGCATCTATTCAGGGTTTGTCTTGTAAATGATGAGATGAATCATTGGGAAAAAGATTTGAGTGTTGTTGTGCTAGTAGAGCATATATGGCATTTATACACACAAAGACAAGCACGAGGTCGTTTGTGTTCAAAAGTTTGTATTAAATATTCCTTACATGTAAACCAGCTATGACATGAGGGTTGTGTGGAGGCAGATATAGCCGCCAAAATGATTGTAGTGACGAGAAGCCCATATTGACCCAACGGCGTGGTCAATGACGGAAAACACACTCTCAACGCTTAAAAGCGCACTCAATGCAATTAGCAAGACACTTGCAAAGCATCGCTGTCTGGCCCAACCAGCGATATGGAACGCGAAAGATGAAAAGAACGAAAAGGAGCGTGAACTGGCAGAAAATGCAGCGCCAGTAAGAAAAAGCTCACGAATCGAAATTCTTAATATCAGGCATTCTTCCCAGTCCACCTCCGCCAGTGCCCTTGACGGATTGAGCCAAGGAATCTCCATCGACTCGTGCATGAGATTGTCCTTGAATGCCACCTGCAGAACGCTCCAAAACGTGCTTGCGAATAAGGGCTAAAATCTCAGAATCTCTCCATCTCGAAGGAACGGGTCGGTATGCGGGTCTGAACGTGCCAGCGGTGTTTGACCACTCGCCTGGTCTCGGCGCAACTGGAGTACCCTGTGATGCAGGCGTTGAGGCGGCAGAGCTACCACCTTCGGCAGTCTCTTGAGAGGTAGGAGCTGGTTCTTGGGTTGCCCAATAGTATATATCCCAATCGTTCTCGTCTAGCAGGTGGTCATATTCGAGGAGCAATTTCGGACTCAGATCAGCTAGATGTTCGTTGGCGAAGGTGGACAAGAGGAGATCACTTTCGAGACACCCCCGTTTTCGACTCTGGTCTGTAAATTCATCACAAAAAAACATCAATCAGCTCCAATCATTTGGCTCGGCTTGAGAACCGTTCTGGGGAATTTATGTAGTCTAGGAACGAACATAACAACCTAGCACGGGTGGTATTGACATCCTCCCCGCTACGTCTTAGAGGCTCAACCTTGAATTTGATGCCCTCAAATTCTCCAACCTCGAGCTCGATATTGGTGTTCCCGCCGTCCGAAGATCCCTTTTGCGTCTGGCCCGTCATGTGCTCGGTGTGCCCGGGAACGGAGTCCTTGGGGGTAAAGTTGGGGTCTACCGAAGAGATCAAGTCCGGCGGGGGGCCCTGTTTGCCTACACTCGGCATCTCATTGGCAATAGTCGAAGTGGTGTTGGTGAGGTGAGGATTCAAGGGCTTCGATTTCTCCTTCTCACGGAAACCAGGAGTGTTTTCGGGAACGCGCTCATCAGCAAAGAAACGACGGCTCAATGCGCCGATGGGCTGCCGGAGCAGCCTAGGTCGTGCCGTCTGGAATATGCTTCGTGTCAAAGACATGGTGATAGAGCTTCTGGGTTTTGTTTTTTCGTGATTGATTGAATGATTGATAGCTTTCAGTTCGGTAACTATAGTACGGGAAGGCAAACTGTCGGGAGTTTCTAGACGCTAGCTTGACATCATGAACTGAATAGAGCTCGTTTGCTCAGTTTGTTTCGCTGTCGGCAAACGTGAAGGTTTGCAGCGACATTGGATAGATCGAGTACAGAAAATCCTAGAGGTTCGGCCTTAGCGCAAAGAAGTACAGATACTTGTGATACCAGCAATGACAGGCCAAGGCTATGAATAGATACTTTAGGACCACTTCGTTGGCTGATTAATAAATTACTAAGCCATTCACAGATTACATAATCGGATTTTGTACACATGGAGGTCACATGCCTCGGTCATGTTTTATAAATTCTTGTATATATCCTATATAAAATATTCAATTAAGTGATATGGAAGTATCTGCAAAATTCAATATAATCATAACAAATATCTGGTTTGGTTTCTGGTGCGATATGTGCTTGGCTGGTAGGTGACAGGGGCACACATGTCATAATACAGTAGTACGTAGACAGACAGGAGAGAAAAATGGCTCGCAGTCAGCGTGGGATGATGCGATGCCCTCGTGAGCGGATCCGGCCGATCAAACCTATGACGGTAAAACTTAGTGACCCCACCATGAGAGAAAAGAGGAATTTTGTCAGTTGGTGAGGAGCGAGCCAGCTAAAAGACCAAACCCGAGTCGATTGAATCATTCAGTTTGCCCCCCAAGGGCCCCAACCTCTCTCTACTGTGCCCCATGAGTACTTGTACTTGTTTCTCTCCCTATCAGGGCCAAAACAGGATGGTCTGAGAACATTCTTCTCATGTTGTATTATTATTGCTGATGAACCCGCCATCATCCACTCATCCTATCTCTCTCTCTCCCCTTAACATCATAACGGTCATTGCTGCCTAGAGAATTATTATCTATTTTATTCTTCTTATATTTCAATTTCACCTTCCTCATCTATTTCTCGACTGGGTAAAATTCACTACAAATAATTCGCCCTTAACCCGAACTAAAGCAATTCCATTTCACCCTAGCTTGCCGTCTGACCGACCGATCGGCTTACTACCTTTTCTACCTCAACGCCCCTCTCTGCCCCTCTCGTTCTGCTTTCTGTACGGCATTTCTTAGAGTGGTCGTGCTGCTGGGGTTGACCCGCAATTGCAACAGTTGCTTCACCATCCTTTTCCAAATCAAATCAAAATAGCAGAAACCCCCACGGTCAACTTTCGTGCTCCAAGCGCTCAATTTTTCCACTTCGTTGCGCAATGGTTACGAACACTACAAATCCTCCGGAGTCGCTTCCGCTGGCTCCGGAAACAATTTCGCCCACAGTCCTGCCTGATACACAACACGAAGCAATTCCCCAAGACTCAGTTGTCAACGCAATGAATCCTTATTCCTTTCCCCAACAGCGGCTCAGAAGAGTCATGAGGGATCCGTCCAAGACACCCTTGCTTTTGGTAGCCTGTGGTTCTTTTTCACCTATAACCTACCTGCACCTGCGCATGTTTGAGATGGCCGCCGACTACGCCAAGTTCAACACCGAATTTGAAATCATTGGTGGCTACTTGTCTCCAGTATCGGATGCATACAAAAAGGCTGGATTGGCTAGTGCTGAACATCGGTACGCTCTGCAAAATAATTCTATTTCGATAATTGGGACTAACTCAGGGCAGTGTTCGAATGTGTGAGCTCGCTGTCGATCAGACCTCAAATTGGCTCATGGTGGACCCTTGGGAAGCAAGCCAGAAGGAGTATCAGCCCACTGCCCTTGTGCTCGACCATTTCGAGCATGAAATCAATGAGGTTCTTGGTGGTGTCGAGACTGAAGACGGGCAACAGAAACATGTCCAGATTTCACTCCTCGCCGGTGCCGACCTGATCCAGACCATGTCGACCCCCGGCGTGTGGAGCGACAAGGATTTGGATCACATTCTTGGGCGTTATGGCACCTTCATCGTAGAGCGCACCGGCACAGATATTGACGATGCATTGGCGAGCCTTCAACAATGGAAGGAGAACATTTGGGTCATTCAGCAACTCATTCAAAATGACGTGAGCAGTACCAAAATCCGTTTGTTCCTCCGAAGAGAAATGAGCGTGCAATACCTGATCCCCGCTCCGGTGATCAAGTACATTGAAGAGAATGGCTTGTACGAAGACGATTCGGCAGCATCTCACGATAAGCTTGATGTCAAAGGAAAGCAATCAGCAAGGAGCTCCCGATCCGCGACCCCGAGATGAAAGATGCCTGGGAAATTTTGGAATCACTCCATTTCTCTTTTTGACCACCGACTTCTTTTTCCTGTTCTCTATTCAGTCAGGACTTAGCGTCCTCAGCCACTGTGTCGTCGAATCGATACGGTCACCTGCAGATACGGCGACCTGCACCTTCGTCGATCGAAGGATTTTTTCTTTTGCTCCGACCACGATCGCGTCTAGAGCCCGCCAAGCAAGCCTGTCTCTTACATTAGATACCCTCATCTTCGATGTATACATTTTACACCTGCATCGCTCACGATTTTGAATTATTCATACAACAACAGCCCTTTTCAGCTTCTTGTTCTTCACTTGTCGCTCCTTTAATCTATAGATTAGATGTTAGATGTGGTCAAACCGTCAGGACAGCCCTGGCGTAGAACGCGGCGGAGTCGTCTGGCTACCTTTTGACTAAAGAGCAACTCACAGCAATCACCCTGTCAAGCCGTCTTTTGACCTTTGCGCAATTTGAATGGTCGACTGCATATTACACCCACAGGGAGCACCTTGCTAGTCATCATTACGGCGAGGCTTGGCTTTGAGGTCATTCAACAGCCTGCGAAACTTTTGGATAAGATATTCCAACAATAGATCGCCTTCTTGTATATACGGAGCGCGTACATTGGACAGAGAAATCTCTGCTGCAATCATTTCTTACAGCACACTAGGCCACACGCTAATTTTCCTGCGTCCTGTCTCGTGCGCATTGTTTCACATTTATAACAACTATCTGTTTCATTTTATATCAAGACTTTGTAATATTTTGGCCTGCAAACGATCAGACTATATATGATGAGCAATCAGATGTAGATTAGATATAGTCCATTTCAAAATAGAAGTCGAATTACTTCTTTCGAAAAGCTTCCTCCTTTTTTTTTTATATGATATCCAAAAGAAAATATCTGAGAAACCAATCTCTAAAGGATTTTTAAAATAGTCTCAAAAAGATGGTGCTCAAAACCACCCAGTTTATAATATGTTACCCTCTGCCCACTCGCGGCGCTTAATGCCCAGCTCAACAGCAGCACTGCCCCAGTCTTCACCATGGTTGTGGCCTTTACCGCCCACACCCGCTCTCGCCAACGCCTGTTCCTCATTCAAGACTGTCAACAGGCCAAAAATGACAGGCACGCCCGAGTCCAGGGATACACGCATGAGTCCATTTGACGCTGCGTCGGCAATGTACTCAAAGTGCATGGTCTCGCCCTTGATCAGGACGCCGATAGCAATAATCGCATCGAACGCCGCGGTCGAGGCGGAGCTTGCCGTAGCGCTCTTGCTCAGGTCGGTGCTGCCACCGAGCAGGTCTCCGGCTCCGAGAGAAGATGATTTCGATGATTGCACCTGGGATGCAGAGTAGAGGCTATTGTCCAAGAATCCTTCCGAGTCAGTAACTTTGCATTTTTGCGGTTTTTGCGATATGACATTGTGTATGTGTATCGAGGAACCGAGTAGTAGAGTATATGGCCTCAGGAGAACGAGGCAAAAGATTTGGGGGAAATTTGAAGGCTCATCGAAGAGTCGGTCTTACCGCTGCACAGCAATAGGCAATTCCCAGCTTCCAGGAACCGTTTGCACCACAATGTTCTCGTCCTTGACGCCAGCGGCGTGCAAGGTCTTTTTGGCACCGGCCACAAGAGGCTCAATCACAGCGGTGTTCCAGCGGGCGTGGACGATTCCAACACGGAGAGAGGAGCCTGATTTGTGCGTGATTCAATTAGCATTGACCTTAACCTCAAGCTCGAGCGGGGCCCTACGCAGATGAAACTCTGCATGACCACAAAATATTGTGTACGGGAGACAGTGGGCGGGCGCAATGTCTGAAGTAAAAGATATATCAAATGAACTAGGTACTTACCATCGTGGGCCTCAATCTGGCCAGGTTTCTTGAGTGAGTCCATGATCGAAAAGGGCCAGATAAGAAATGGGAACTAGGTCCAAAAAGAAAAACGTAGGTAGATCCCCAGCTACTGTAGCAGCAGTGACAGGATTCTTAAAAATTGAATATATACTACTGTATGTAGTGTTATGGAATGGCGGAATGGCGTAAATATAAGCTGTTGCAGTGACAGTACTCGTATGTGTTACACGTAACGGCTACTGGATATGCTTTACTGTGGGGAATCTCTCGAACTCTCACTTTGTCCCATTCTCGCGCGGGAATGCGTGCGAGGGGTGACAAGGCGGTGGGGCACCTACCCAGGTCCAGCCAGGTACAGAGACGCTGTCTGACTAAGTAAAATACAGTTAACTAATAGCGTAACTGAATCGGCGAGTTGAAGATGAAAATGCCGATGTGTCTTGCTTCAGAGAGAAACGGATGATTACGTAATGTGAATTTTATGGATTTGGCTGGCAAAACCAAAATAATTATCTTAGATTTCTGTGGATGAACAAGGCGTTCCGGGGGATAAAGGCATCTTGATTGACGGCAATCCAACATTTCGTTTCTTCCAAAGTCACTGAGCCGCCAATGTCAACTCGGGCTTCAATAGTGGCGCCTTGGACGGATTGCTTCAATCTTTGCTGGACCTGTTTGCTGGCGAACAATGGTCGAACAACGGCAAATCTTCATCCTCTGAGGCGCACCAGGGCTCAATTGGTGCAGGGTCGTGGCGCAAATCGCATAGACAGGATCGCATCATTAAGGAGTATCTCTACGACTACGAGATTGGACAAGCGTCACACAAATTTTGACCATTTGACACTACAAAGGCAAAGAGCCATTCGCCGAAATTATCATGGAACCGCAAGAGTACGCAAACCATAGAAAAATGACGTGGAAGTATCTAACAATTTTTTTTTTCTTTTCTTTAAGTTAAATGAATCAGCATCACCAGGCCAGCGTCGACGTGGACCAAGGCAAGCTCGAATTGAGCCAATTCCCGAGACGCCTCAATCAACATTAAGCATCCGCGAACGTTTAAAATTATGGGAGCAGGAACATCCTCAGGACCTGAGCACTTCATTTGCCTTCCCCAACGACACGCCGAAACCGTGGGACATACAAAATGTTCTTTCTCGATCTTCAGAGAATTCAGCGCCAGAGGATGGCGAGGAAGCATCTGATGGGCCGGCCAGCTCGCTGGCCACCATGCGCGACGGGGAGACGGTAGACGTTGATATCAATGAAATATTCCTCAAACCGGGCGATTTGGTGGAGCTACGGTACGGGCGGTGTTCAACTACAATTGATGATTTCCGCTGATCCTTTTACAGATCTGGTACAGAAACCACACTGGCAATATTGACCCAAGAGTTTGATACGGAACTGCAGTTTTATACTATGCAGGGCAAGTGGCTGCAGCGACCGAATAGGAATATCCACTTCTCTCAGCCGGATTTTGTCTCAATGGATGTGGTTGAGCAGCTTCTCCAGTATCTCCCAAACGCCGCTGTAGCAGAAGAAATAAGGGACAAAGCAATGATGCTTGACGCCAATGTCCCCCGAGAAGTCGGTGCTCCTGCTGTCCGCGCAATGCTCTCTTTCTGGAACCAGGCAGATAAAGTATACAGAAAACACGCAAGTGTCTTGGAAGAGGCTCACAATCTCTTGTCCCATGAAACGAACAGCCGGGTTACGACAACACGCGATGTGGCTGCGAAATTACTCGGCGACGAGACTCCGTCGCAACCAACCCTCTATGCAGTCCATAGAACTCTAAGAGCGAACGAGTATGGCTTCGGTCACGATGTACGAAATCACCGTGTCACGGGTGAATTCCGAATCAGGCCCAAGAGCGAAGTTCGGCTGGTTAATACTGTCCGAGAATGGATTCGACAATTTCAGGAACAGATTGTTGCTGCTACTACATCCGATGATATAACTCGTGCCACTATTTCCCAGAGGTCACCAGTCCATGGATTCGTTGCCAAAGCGCGCAAATTAGTCGCACAAAGTCGAAATATGCGAATCCCTAGAGAGCACGGTGTAGGCCCGCGGATGCTAGGCCGGGATGATAAAGACACTGATTCGACTCAAAGGGATAGATGTGTCTTTTCGATTGAATTCAGTGAGCAAGAGCAAATGATTATCCGATTTCTGGAAGCTTGGTGTGTCTCTCGTTCGTTTGCAAATCACAGCTCTCTCCAGTCGATCGGACCCATGTTGATACGGGCGGTGGGCTCGTACCAAGGATTTGATATAGACCCGGGAACTGGCTTCCTTTTTCTACAGGAAATTGGCGTCCTTGCACCATGGGAAAACCGAATCGTTTTCGACCCTCAACTTGGATTGCCTGGCCACGGAAATTCTGAGCAAGCTGATAGATTGGCTTATCAGTCTCTGCGTACGAGGTCTTTGAGAGCGCGAGATGCCATGCAGGGTCTCCGCAAGGATTGGGGCTCGATGGAAGTTTACTGCATTGATGATGCTGGCGCCAAAGAGATCGACGACGGATTTTCTGTCGAGTCCGTCCCAGGCACAGAGTCACAGTACTGGATTCACACCCATATCGCAAATCCATCCGCATTCATTACTCCTTCTAGCACAATAGGACAGTATGCGGAAGTGCTCTCTCAAACTGTCTACTTCCCCGAGCGGACATATCCCATGCTTCCTCCTCAAGTCACTGCTGCCAATTTTAGTTTGGCCCCTGGTCGCCCGACCTTGACCTTTAGCGCACGTGTGGACGAGGGCGGAGAGATATTGGAAACCAAGATCACATCAGGAACCGTTCAAAATGTCACGTTTATCACTCCGGACAAACTTCGACAAGTTTTAGACAACGACACAGCAGCACAGCAGCCGCCAGAGACAATCCTCACCGTTGGTGGACAAATGCCACCGCCGTCAAGGGAAGGGCTGGACAAGGAACTGACCGCTTCTCAAATCCATGAGCTTAAGCTTTTGCAAGCATTAGGTCAGGCAAGGCGTGACTTGCGCAAGAAGCGTGGCTTAATCGCACTAAACATTCCTCGACCTGGTGTCACGGTGCTCAACAACCAATTCAATCGATTCTTCCGCAATCCAAGTCTCAGGCAAAGTCGATTCTTCGAGGAAGATCCGATCATTGAATATCGTGCAAAGCATTTTACACTGACAGAGCAGCCAGACTGTACAAAGATGGTCGAAGACATTATGCAGCTGGCTTGCGAAGCTGCTGGTCAGTGGTGCAGTGACAGAAATGTCCCCATG
This sequence comes from Xylona heveae TC161, assembly GCF_001619985.1. Taxonomy (NCBI): domain Eukaryota; kingdom Fungi; phylum Ascomycota; class Xylonomycetes; order Xylonales; family Xylonaceae; genus Xylona; species Xylona heveae. The sequence continues at coordinate 2,495,810 of NW_017264193.1, read as the reverse complement.
CCTTATCGCTGCACCGTCGCGCATCCGGATAGACAGGATCCTGCAGACTTTCTCCAGAACGTACTCCCTCTTCTGGCTGACGAAGCAGGAAACGTGCCACTTGGCGCCGGCTTACAATACGTCAAGCTTCTTCGAGCAATCGTTTCTACAACGCCAGCGCCGCACATGCTGCTCGGCGCCAAGAGATATGTCAAGGTCACCAGTCCGCTACGAAGATTCGGCGACCTTTTGTCGCACTGGCAAATCGAATCTGCTTTGCGGTATGAAGCCCGTGGTCACTCGCTTATGAATAACGATGTCGATCCATTTCACCTAGCTTATTCCAAGCTTGAGCTGGATTGGAGGCTTCCTCGGATTGGAACGAGGGAAAAGATGCTTTCCCGTGCTGAAAGGAACGCAGACAGACATTGGGCAATCCAACTTCTGTATCGTTGTTTTTACGCCCAAGAAGCCGACCTTCCAGAGACGTTTGAATTCTACGTCTACAGTAAGGGTGCAGCGGCTTGGGCAGGACATGTCAGCGGTTTCATCAAAACGCTGGGTATAGACGTCGATATGATCGCTGCAGGGATTGGCCAGAATGCTAATGTGGGTGATTGGTGGGAGGTGCGCATTCGAGACGTTGACCCGTATCTTCGAAGGGTCGATGTCGAGCCTGTGAGATTGATCAAAAGTGCTACATGAATCCAAATTCTACGGATACATATAGATATAGACTCAGGAATAATTGTATAATATAAAAGAAAATCTACACTTTGCGAGAAACGTTAACTACCTCACATGAAGCATGTGAACTTTTGGCGTATAGGTTTAAATTACGGTAACCGAGAGGAGCGCGCTCGGCTGCCCCGCGCCTGGCGCCAAATTTTTCCGCGCCGCTGAGGTTGGAGCGGCTCTGGTTAGGTAATGCCCGAAAAAAAGTTGACTCGTCAAGGCTGCACGCCGACCTTCTTTCTTTTCTTTCTTTCCCCCCTGGCATTTGCCGGGACAGGCCTCATACTTTTCTTTGTTTTCCTTTTTATACCAATACCGACATCATGAAATACGTTCTCGTTTCTGGAGGTAAGCATAATTTGAAATTCACACTACCTCGATTAGCCATGGACATTTGTACTAATCTGCAATATCAGGTGTCATAAGCGGCATCGGAAAGGGCGTTCTCGGTATGCATTTCTCATGCCAGTCAGTTTAGATAAGAGTATTCTGTGACTGGAATGCCTTTGAAAATTGGCAGAGCTTTTCGCAGAATTGGTGTCGCTCACAAAACACGTTTTACAGCCTCTTCCACGGGTTTGCTGCTTAAGACCATTGGATTGAAGATAAGTCCCCTACGTTGAATTTTGTCATGATACGCTTTGAATGGGCCCGTGGATTGTACTTGGGCCCAATTGGTCTCTGCCTATCATTAGGCTAATTAAGAGCGTTATCCGTGCAAAATTCTATCATTCTCCGGACAAACAAATGCTGACAGTCTATGCACGTTTCTTCAATCAAGGTCGACCCGTACATGAACGTCGATGCCGGAACTATGGCCCCCACCGAGTAGGTCGCACTTGAAGGATATCACATGCACGTATAGAGACTGATGATTGATGCCTCAGACACGGTGAGGTTTTTGTCCTTGACGATGGCGGTGAGGTCGATCTCGACCTGGGAAACTACGAGCGATACCTGAACATTACCTTGACCCGGGAAAACAACATCACTACCGGTAAAATTTACAAGCATGTCATCGAGAAGGAGCGTCGTGGCGACTACCTCGGCCGGACCGTCCAGGTTGTGCCCCATTTGACGGATGCTATTCAGGACTGGATTGAGCGCGTTGCTCGAATTCCCGTGGATGATACCAATGAGGAACCTGATGTTTGCATTGTTGAGTTGGGTGGTACTGTCGGTGACATTGAGAGCGCGCCGTTCATTGAGGCTATGCGGCAACTCCGGAGGAGAGCAGGCAAGGACAACTTTTTGCAGATCCACGTCTCTCTTGTTCCCGTTGTTGGCGGTGAGCAGAAGACGAAGCCTACCCAGCAGGCCATCAAGGATGTCCGCAGTGCTGGTCTTAGCCCAGACTTGGTATGTTTCCTGCACGGTCACAGCATGCATAAGCTATAAGAATACGAGAACATGAGCTAAGAGACTATAGATTGCCTGCCGTTGCATCCAGCCCCTCAGCAAGTCCACGACCGATAAGATTGCAATGTTCTGTCAGGTTGAGTATGAGCAAGTTGTTGCCGTCCACGATGTTTCCTCTACCTACCATGTGCCTCTTCTCCTCGAGCAGCAAGGTCTCATTAAGCTCCTAAGCGACACTCTGAAGCTCGATAAACTCCACCTGTCGCCCGCGCTCATCAACCGCGGCCAGGCCGTCTGGTCTGAGTGGAAGGCTCTTACCACCTCGCAAGACCACACGTTTGAATCCGTCAGCATCGCCCTTGTTGGCAAGTACACGAACCTTCACGATTCCTACCTCAGTGTGGTCAAGTCGCTCGAGCACTCGGCTATGCGATGCAGCAAAAAGCTCAAGATCCTTTGGGTTGATGCTTCGGACCTGGAGAGCGAAACTCGCGATGAGGATCCTGCCCGCTTCCACAAGGCGTGGCACGAGGTCTGCACCGCCAATGGTATTCTCGTGCCTGGCGGTTTCGGCTACCGCGGTACCGAGGGTATGATTGCTGCAGCCAAGTGGGCCCGTACCAACAAGGTTCCTTACCTGGGTATCTGTCTTGGTATGCAGATTGCCGTCATTGAGTTTGCTCGCCACGTGTGCGGCATCTCTGGCGCTGGCTCTATCGAATTGTCTGCTCAAACTCCCGACCCTGTCGTCATCTTCATGCCTGAGATTGACAAGACCACCCTCGGTGGCACCATGCGTCTCGGTCTCCGCCCGACCCTCTTCCAAGACGGCTCCGAGTGGAGCAAGCTCCGCCAGCTTTACGGTGAGGCTACCGAAATCCTTGAGCGGCACCGCCACCGGTACGAGGTTAACCCCGATTACATTGACCGGTTGAGCCAGGGTGGCCTGCACTTTATCGGCAAGGATGAGCGTGGGGAGCGTATGGAGGTTATCGAGCTCAAGGATCACCCGTGGTTTGTCGGTGTCCAGTTCCACCCCGAGTACCTCTCGCGTGTCTTGCAGCCCAGCAAGCCCTACCTCGGCTTCGTCGCCGCCGCCGCTGGATGCCTCCCTGAAGCTATTCAGCGTAGCATTAACGAGGCTGAGCGTATGGCCAACTCTGGTCTCGTCAACGGCGTTGGCAGCGTTGTGATATAATTCTGCGGCCAAAGTTGAAGCGAGCGTTGCTTTTTGGGGGGTTTCACATGTGGCGTGATCACGTCTGTAGCTGAAAGATGCGCAGACGTGTTCATTGCGTTCATTTTTCGGTCGTATTTTTCTTGGTATTTTCTTTTTTCTGTTCAACGTCATAGAATGAGACACGGTCACGCGGTGAGGTGCAACACAACGAAAGAAGTGGACCAAAGAGATGTCTCTGCGTTTGGTTTATCCATCTATCCATCAATCATAGATGATGAAGGTGATGATGGTTCGGCGTTTTTGGGTTCTTATTTCAACGGCCTCAAGGAGATTATTTTCAATTGAATTAAATAATCAAAATAGGATCATTTCGGCTATCGGAACACTCTGCGGTGCAGTATCGTACTCGCGCAGTAGGTAGAATAGAAGCAATTTAGCATTGCTAAATCCAAATATAAAAAGATATACCATTTTGAATATCTTTATTATCTCAACCCTTTTATCTATGCACAAATGGTTGCAATCTGAGGTAGTGCATTCGTCTCAATGCCGTATATATTTGATGTATGACTGGGTCTCGGGCCTTGTCGATATATCTTTTGTATTTCCTACCAAATCTATCCTTTTCGTCCGAGCTACTTTTTGATAGCAATCGAGGCTTTTATTTACCTTTTGAATAATGTATTATACCACAAATCGTCTCGATCGAGGGACTTGGCATGTGTGTTAATGATGGATGAGAGAGTGGGTTGACGCAGGCTGTGGTTTCGTGTGTGTGCGGCATAGAGCGGGAGCTTAACCACCTAACAGGAGTCTAATCGTCGTTTAATACGATTAAACTTTCAGCTAATAGAGCGCTGCCCCTAGTTATCTCTCGCTTATATGTTTCCGCTCGCCTTTCTCTGGTAAATATTGTCGTCACTCACTCACTCTCCTCGTGCTATTTATCTCGAAATGGATTTTGATAATATTGCGAAAGAGCAATCAGATCGAATCTTTCAGGTATGGATACAAAACCTGCTCAGAAACTCACCAGAAGATTTGGCGGGCAAGCTTGCCTCCCGGCATTGTCCCGGTACGCCTGTTACAGCCTTGCGGCTTTCAAATGGCGCCTTTAATATTTGCTATCGAGTCACTTACGAAGATGGGCGTCGTGTTGAGGTTCGCTTTGCGGCCCTTGGTCGGGTTATTGCACGCAATGAAAAGGTGGAGGATGAGGTCGCAATAATGAGCTACATTGGCCGACACACAGCGATCCCCGTTCCAAAGGTCTTGGGCTATGGCAAATGTGTGGTTGGACCGTACATTGTCATGTCTTTTATCGAAGGGAAGTCGTTGAGCGCATACCTCAGAGACTCCGCCCAGGAGACAGTCGCATTGAGTTCGACTATTTCGACATCAACCTTGAGGAGAGCTTATTTCAGTATGTCTGAAATACTGCTCGAGTTATCGAAGCCTGAATTTCCGTGTATTGGAGCTATCAGACAGGATGAATCAGGCTCTTGGACCGTGCTTAAGCGTCCACTCACTTTCAACATGAATCGACTGACTCAATTCTCCAATATTCCCCACAGTATCTTCAGGCAACCACCTTTTGGCACTGCAGCAGATTATTTCGAGGAGCTCGCTCAACAGCATTTCCACCATCTCGAGCTTCAACGTAACGATGCAATTTCAGATGAGGCCGACTGTCGGAAGAAATATATTGCGCGTTGCCTTTTTCGCAAAATCTCGCACGAGATATCGAAGAGACATTGCAGTGGACCTTTCCGGCTATATTGTGATGACTTTCATCCTGACAATGTCCTCGTTGATGCATCTACGCTTGTGGTGACTGGAGTAGTCGATTGGGAGTTTGCTTATGCCGCTCCTGTTGAATTCACGTATGCTGCCCCTTGGTGGCTTCTTCTGGAGCGACCAGAGGACTGGGAACCAGATCTCGATCAATTCCTGACTCGTTTTATGCCGAGATTCCGCACTTTTCTTGAGGTACTGGAAGATTGTGAAACAAGAAAAATCAAAGATGGATCTTTATTACAACACCAGCGTCTATCGATTGCTATGAAGGACTCACTGGGCAGTGGTCTTTTTTGGATCTGCCTTGCTTCAAGACACAGCTCCATGTTCGATGAAATCTATTGGAACATCATTGATCCAAGGTTCTTTGGACAGTTTACAACGATCCAGGACCGACTATGTCTCCTAACCACAGAAGAACGTCTAAACATCGACACCTTCATTGAGAAGAAAGTGCACCAGGCGAGTGAGAGAAACTTGGTTTCTCATTACAGCATCGATGAACTAGTTGAGCTATAATATTATGAGCGGGTTGAATTGCACATAGTGACATAGCATTGCAGGCTCCAAAGATCATATCCTCCAAGCACACCTTTCTCCTTATATCAATTCATTTACTTCACTTCTTCTTTTGAAATCAAAGACTTTCTTTTGCTGCTTGAGTCATAAGATCTTCTCAGCATTTGAAAGATTCTCAATGGCATTCTTTGTCTTCAAAGCCTTGTCTAGGGCTCTCTTCAACTCTTCTCCTTGTTCCGCAGACGGAACATCGCCCTTTCTCACTCCTATTTGAATTTCACCGGAAGAGATCCTTTACACACACTCAGGGGCTTCATCAGCGGGAACATGTTTTTCGTAATAGCTGCGGAGTACATAGATAACGGGAGGGTCAGTAGGGAGGTGATGTGCCAGATGAACACCTAAATACTTAGTCATGCCCGATATCTTTCTCCGAGTGAAATTTTCACCTTTTCACTCCTAAAACACTCTTAAAAAGGCCTCAAATGAGGTGCTTTTTCAATATATTAGTAGATAGATAGATGGAAAATGCATATGTAATTTTTGAAGCTCAAAAAAGGCTCTTTTCATTATGAAATGACTGATTTTTGATGTTTGAGCACATGTAGATCACCTTGCTACACTGACTAAATAGCTACCTTTGAATGTACTCAAGCTTATAGAAGGGTCCTTTTTTAAGTTTCATTTCAAAATGCTCAAGTACTTGTAGTTCTGCTTTAATTTCAAAAGCTTTTACAGGGAGAAAATTGTTAAATTTAGAAGAATTTTATGTCTATATTTAAAAAGGATTACATATAGTGGCTGAAAGATAAAGAATTAAAAATAATAAATTGATATCTTATAAAATCACTACCCACTCTATTTGTATGCAAAAAAAATACAAGTTATTATATTTATTTTCTATTGAGTTATCCGTGAATATATTTTGTGGTCTGGAGGTTGGTGTATAGGGATTGGCTTAGGTGAATTTCAGAGCTTCGTATTTGTTTTGATCGGTGAACGGCCAATCAACTCCTCCACGTTTACATCTACCTGTAGTTATCGCCACTTATCAATAACATCCCAAACTTTCAGCAAGATAAGATTCCTTCCGATGGAAGACAGACTTCAATCCCTGCCAGATATATTCCGGACCATGACCGTCACCGCAAGCAGCAGCGGCACCAGCACTCCTCGACCCAGCGGTATCGTCGTCTTCTCTGGCGGCAGCGCAGCCAACAGCCTTGTTGACGTCTTCAAGCATCTCGCCCAAAGCAAGAGCTGCCCGCTCAGCTATGTCATCCCTATCAGCGACAATGGCGGCAGCTCCAGCGAGCTGATTCGAGTATTCGGTGGGCCGGGCATTGGAGACGTACGAAGCCGTCTAGTCCGCTTAATTCCTTCTGACGAGGAGGAAGAGCATCCCAACTCCGAACGCAGCGCCATCAAAGCGCTCTTCAACCATCGTCTAGCCAGCGACGGGCCTACCGCACGGCACGAATGGCTCGACATTGTCGAAGCCCGACATGCGCTATGGAAGAACATACCGTCTTCCCAAAAGGAGCTCATCCGCTCATTCCTGAACCTGATCAACCTCGAGATCGTCAAGCGCGCACGACCCTCTTCCGTATTCGACTTCTCCTCCGCCAGCGTCGGCAACCTGTTCCTGACCGGCGCGCGGCTCTTCTCCGGCTCGTTCGAAAGCGCCATCTACCTCTTCAGCAGCATCAGCGGGGTCCCGTCCAACGTGGAAGTCCTGCCGGCCATCAATTCCAATTTCTCCCACCACATCTCCGCCGGCCTAGCCAACGGCACCGTGATTACCGGCCAGAACTCCATCTCTCACCCTTCTGTCCCTACGGCACTCAGCCAAGCCCGCGGCGACGATCTCCCCATAAGTCCTACCGCCGAGGCCGAAGCGCAAGACCACATCGAGGACGCAAACCTACCCGGATCACTGCCGACTTTACGCAAACAATATATTAACTTTTCCAAAACCGAAGAAGAAGATCTTCCCGCCCGCATCGAGCGCATCTGGTATATCAACCCCTACGGACAAGAAATCCGGCCCCCAGCCAACCCGCGCGTCGTACAGGCCCTCGACGGCGCATCATGCGTCGTTTATAGTATCGGCTCGCTCTATACCTCGATTATCCCGTCCCTGATCCTGCGCGGCGTCGGCCAGGCCATTGCCACCAGTCTCACGCTCCGGCATAAGGTACTCATTCTCAATGGCTCGCTGGACCGCGAAACGGGGCCGTCTTCTACTCCCTTTACCGCAATGGATTTTGTCGCTGCCATTGCCAGAGCGGGCGCCGAAAGCCGCGGCCTCTACGGCCAGCCCGAGCCCCGCGAGTTGAGACGCTACGTTACGCATGTCGTCTATGTCGAGGGCCAGGGCTCGCCAAAAGTCGATAGGGAAGCGCTCTTGCATCTGGGAATTGAGACGGTCAGGATATATGGCCGGAAGACGACCGATGGTAGAGCAGTCCGGTATGACGAAAAAGCATTGATTCAGGCCCTCGAAGCTATCCTGGGAAAGAGAGATGCCAGACATGCTCGTACCAGACGCATGACTGTCGACACTGGCTCATAATTCTTCTAGTTTATTCTCCCTCGTTATATTTTGGCTTTTGCTTTGCTTCCCCTCTTTTCTTCTTTTTCTTTTTCTTTTTCTATTTATTCATTTAGCAGTTTGCACTTATACCGGTTTCAAAATGGGGACCAAGAACAGTCACTTTGGCCCCTTTGACAAAGTTCATGTGCTCCAGAATTCGGGTCGGCTACAGGCGCACAGGCATTAACGACTGGTGATGTGGGTATGGTGATCAAGGAGCTGGGATATTATGGGTATATGAGGTGTTGGTATGCGGAGTTTGCTTTTATCCTCTGCTTTTCCTTTTTTTTTTTATTTTATTTTATTTTATTTATTTTGGTTTCGATTCTTGCTCATCTGCTCATCTGCTCAATTTCCAATTTGTCTGTTAGCTCATACTGCATTCTGCCATGGCGTTGTTGTTGTTGTTGTTGTTGTTGTTGTTGTTTTTTTTTTTTTTTTCTCTTGTCTTTTTCTTCTTCTCTTCTCTTCTCTTCTCTTCTCTTTCTCTCTTTTCCTTTCTTTGACAATATTTTCTTTTCTTTAAATGATCACCTTGCTCTGCGACAGATCTCTCTCACCCTTTACGACTTCTTTTTCTAAAGCGTCATGTCATTTACACGCATCAAATAGACCCCTTAGAGCTCGAGCTTATAGCACTACTAGTATCAATATAATCCACAATCCACATTCTCACAATTTCACAATTTCACAATTCCACGATTTCACGATGTTGTCAACCATCAACAGCGTAGAATAACAAAAAACATGCATCATGCTGGTCATGCTCATTCCCAACATCGAGTAGCCACTCAGTCAATGACGTTTCAGCTGAAATGTAATCTGATTCATCTAAAAACATCTCATCCAAATAACTAGCCAGGGTTGAAGCCAGTTTGGACCGTTGAAGCCAACATGAGCGATTCCAGCAAAATCCAGCGAAGGCGCAAAGTGTAACTTATCTGTGTATATCTAAAAGGGACTGTCCGGCTTGGAGTCTGTGAATTGAAAAAGGACGAATGCCGGAAGGATAAAGGAGAAAGGAGGAAAGGAGCCAGGGAAAAAGAAAAAAATCAGCGCCTTCCGAACAGAAAAATAAATATATGCTCTCGTGGTGTCATGCTTTGCCGGAATAAGAAAAGAGAGAGAAAAAGAAAAGGGAATTGAATAAAGAAGGGAAAAGAAATGGAAAAAAAGAGGAGAGAAAATAAAAATAAAGAAAGTGGGAGAAAAATAAAAGAGCCAAAATAAAACATAAAAATGAAAACAAACAAAGGGGATAATAAGAAAGTAAGAAATGAAAATGAGAGGTGAAAATAAACAAAGAAAAAAAAAAGAAGAAGGAACGAAAAAGTGGACCAGAAAAACATGAGACTCCTTACACGACGCTCCAGCTTTGCAAGTAAACACAGCTTGCAAGCATACACCCCCGCCAAAAAAACAAAGAAAAAATAAAAAATAAAAAACAGCTCCATTACACCATACACAGCAAGACCTACGACCTATGACCCATGACTATAAACTTGCTCGTAAATCGTGACCGACACGCCCTTATTTAAACTTGGTGATTGCGCCGACTAGAAGGAGGTAATTCGAGATATATGCAGGAATGCGTGCTCCATGAAAGATTCCCTTTCCCAAGCCAGGAGATTGATGCAAGAAACGTCGCGGATGGAGAATAGTAAAAGCGACCAAATGACTATGAAATGCAGAGCAGAGGAAGAGTAGGCAATACGTCCCCTTCCATTTCCCCGCCCCCGCCCGCAACCACAACGACGCATCAATGACTATGTAGGAGGAGTTGAAGTTTCTTGACGCTTCTTGTCGTAGTCGCTGCGCTTCATTACTTTGAGCTCGAGCGGAACCACCTCTTTCCCGGCTCGGCCGACCGGGTTCCGCCGTACTCTGGTTCTGCATACGGGGCATCTAGACGGGGCGGATCCACCTCCGCTTTGTCGTTCGCCTGCCATGAGCGCTTCCATTAAACAGGTGTAACAAAAGAGATGGCCTATCACAAGAGAGAAAAAGAACCTGTCAGTAAAAACACAGATGGCATGATATGAAAGACAAAGGGGACATACCGCAATGCGTAATGGTCAAGTCGGTCGGGACGTCCATGCAAATGACACATTGCAAGGACGTCAGCGTCCGTGGAGCTTCTCCTTCTTTTCGATTCTGAGCGAGAACCTGATCTGCGCGCTGTTTTTGCAAGGCCGCTGCCAGGCCGAGCTCATCGTCGACATCTCGCAAGTCTATTTCCTCTATGTCTTGAAGATGATCTGCTTCGGGGCGCGAAGGTTTGATGCGTTTTGGAGTGCCGGCTTCAGAGGACTGCTCTGCGTCCCGTTGTCGCTTGTGGATTTCTTGTGCCCTACTGGGAGATGACTGGTCGGCGGTGAGATCGACGTAGCCCTGCATGTCGCGACCGGGAAGAGGTTGGCCGTTGAAGCGCGGATGAACGGCTGCTCGCGACGGCCCGGAAACTGGCTGCTGTAAGGAAGATGATGACGAGGAGGCACTGCTAGATGCTGAAGCTAGTGATGAGATCGGAGGGAGTGAAGCGGGCAGATTGTGTCGTTGCCGTTGCGATTCAGGGCTGTTTGTTGTTTGGCGCGGCGAGTGTCGGGCATGGCCATTGGTGGCTTGAAAGTTATTCTGAGTAGATTCGGAAGCGTTGGCAGAACCCCATGAGGGCAAAGGTCGTGCGGTACGGCCAGAAATAGGGTCATAAGGCATTTGAGCTCGTGGTCGGGGATCGTTCGCAAATGTGGAAGAAGGTGCTATGGAAGAAGAGTAGGACTCAAAAGAGGTTGAGTTTGGGTCGAGGTAGTTTGATTCCTGTTCATCCAAATGCCACCAACTGCCATTGGATGAGCTTGGTGTCGTCCAACCATCTGATCCTGAGCCAAGGTTGAGAGGACTGTCAGCGCCCGATTGCTGCGATGGAAAGCGACCGCTTTCTTGTCCCGACATGGTGGCAGGCGGGTGGGACCAGTGCAATGAAAATATGGCGGGTTGAGCTGCAATTTATGACTGTCACGGTATCATGCTGGTATATTATAAGACTTATCCAGAGGGAATAAGCAAGAACATGTCGTCTCCTCCAAACGCAAAGTAAAATCTAGTTTCCCCCTAGAGATGTTCGAGCTGCGAAGAAGTGCGGTCGAGATTCTGGGGTTGTGAGGATTGAATATTTCCTTTTTGGGTAATGCCCCTTCGGCAGTGCATCATTGTGCCGATTCGCTCACCGTAACAGAGGGCTTTGCGACGAGAACGTCACAATTGGACGAAGCTGATGGCTTGTGAATTTCATCTGCGCTGTGTATTCTCGCCACCAGTCCAACAGTTGAGGTCAAACAATATGACTTGATGCTTATGATTGGATGAATATGTTTATTTCGAGGGGCTTCTGCCGCCATGAGAAGCTCATTTACGGCGCAGCACGCGCTTCATGGCGACCAGCGCAAAGAGCTGTTGCATCCCCTTTTTGTCAGCCACCCCGGCGATATCTCGCGGTGGAGGCTGCAGTAAAGGTTTCAGATGATGCACGCAAAACAGAGAGCTTAAATAGTATGATTCATGACCTTGAATTCTGAATAAACCCGAAAAGGAATCGGCTGACTCTGGTTGCAGAGCCATCAACTGCCCGCTTCAATGAAATTGGCGTGCAGCAAGTAAGCAGTCACATCCATGCCCAGCTCTTCCCTGGACCCTCTTCGCCTGCGCCCCCGGAGCTCGTCGCACTGTCCAGAGATCACCTCCATCGCCATGACCTCCTTGGCAAGAATCAGGACAACCCTTCACCGGTCTCGTTTGACCTACCGGCATTGCAAGGGCAGACGTTAGACGAACACTTTCACAAGCTAGGGATGGACGCCGCAGAGCCTTATCTGTCTCAAGCAAAGGAGTATGCAATAGTCAATGCGCCAGCAAAGCCCCGTAAATGGATTCATAGGAGTGGCTGGACGAAATATTACCCGGATGGACGAACAGAACCGGTCGAGGCGCCCAACGAATCCATGCTCACGTTTGATACCGAAGTTCTCTATAAGGAGACCTCGTTCGCAGTCATGGCTTGCGCAGTCAGCCCCACGGCCTGGTATGCATGGTTATCGCCTTGGCTACTCGGAGAATCCGAGTCAGACCGACATCTGATTCCCCTTGGAGACCCCAACAATCCAAGGATTGTCGTCGGCCACAACATCGGATACGATCGAGCTCGCATATTCGAAGAATACGATGTAAAGCAGACGAAAAATGCATTTCTGGATACCATGTCATTACACGTTGCGGTCAACGGAATGTGTTCCCGCCAGCGGCCCACGTGGATGAAGCACAGAAAGAACCAGGAGCTACGGGACAAGATTGCCCATGAGACAAATTCGGCAGAACTGGCGGCGTTACTCGAATCAAAAATGTTGACAGAAGAGGAAGAAGAGTTGTGGGTTGGCCGAAGCTCCGTCAACTCATTACGAGACGTGGCCAAATTCCATTGTGATGTCACCATTGACAAGGCTCAGCGCGAATACTTTGGAGAATTGGATCGAAATGGGGTTGTTGAAAGGCTAGATGAACTTCTAGACTATTGTGCAGCAGATGTCGCCATTACGCATCGAGTATTCAAGAAGGTTTTTGTTCACTTTTTGGAAGTCTGCCCTCATCCCGTGAGCTTCGCTGCACAACGACATCTCTCGGCAGAAATCCTTCCGGTGAACAAATCATGGGATTCATATATAGCAAATGCCGAAGCCACCTATCACCGACTTTCAGACGCCGTAGAGCGGCGCTTGATCGAGCTTACCGAGAGAGCACTCGAGGTGAAAGACCAGCCGGAGAAATATAACGCTGATCCTTGGTACCGCCAGCTGGACTGGTCGGGTCAAGAGATCAAAATGGTCAAAGGAAAACGGAAGAATGATCCGCCACGACCGGCTGCCCGACAGAAGAAGCCTGGTATGCCCAAGTGGTACAAGGATCTCTTCTCTACTAACGATGCCCCCATCAACCTCACTGTACGCACAAGAATCGCGCCGCTTCTTTTGCGCCTAGCATGGGACGGTTACCCTTTGGTGTGGTCGGACAAATATGGCTGGACGTTCCAGGTGCCCATGTCTGAAGCGATGATGTACAATGATCGAACCGTCGTCGAATGTGACATGAACGATGAAACTGACCTTCAGCTACGCGATGACAGAAAGCACAAGTATTTCAAGCTTCCACACAAAGACGGCCCGCAAGCTCGTTGCGGCAGTCCACTAGCAAAGTCTTACATGCAATATTTCGAAAAGGGAAATTTGTCATCCGAATATTCCTATGCCAAAGAAGCTTTGCAGATGAATGCGTCCTGCTCATACTGGATCAGCGCAAGAGACCGAATCAAGTCCCAAATGGTCGTCTACAATGGTGATGCAGCGCTTGCTCAAACGAACAAGACGACACCTTCTGATGTCGGGTTCATTCTGCCCCAGATTATTCCCATGGGAACAATCACGCGAAGAGCCGTCGAAAATACCTGGCTGACAGCCAGTAATGCCAAACCCAACAGAGTTGGATCGGAATTGAAGTCCATGATCAAGGCGCCTCCCGGATATTGTTTCGTCGGGGCCGACGTTGACTCCCAGGAACTTTGGATTGCGAGTCTTGTTGGCGACGCTCAGTTTCGGATTCACGGCGGCAACGCTATTGGGTTCATGACGCTTGAAGGGACAAAGGCAGCTGGCACGGACCTGCACTCGAGAACGGCAAAGATCTTGGGCATCTCTAGGAATGACGCAAAGGTCTTTAACTACGGACGAATTTACGGCGCAGGGTTAAAGTTTGCGGCGACATTGCTCAGGCAATTTAACCCTGGGCTCTCCGAGAGGCAGACTACGGAGATTGCTTCCAAACTTTACAAAGAGACCAAAGGTCAGAAGACATCAAGGAAACTTCTGCATGAACGAGCCTTTTGGCGAGGAGGCACTGAGTCTTTTGTATTCAACAAGCTCGAAGAGTTTGCTGAACAGGAGCGGCCACGCACGCCTGTCTTGGGAGCTGGGATCACGGAGGCACTCATGCGACGATTTATCAACAAGGGAGGCTTCATGACTTCGCGTATCAACTGGGCCATTCAATCTTCTGGCGTCGACTATCTCCACCTTCTCATCGTCTCCATGGACTACTTGATCCGTCTATATAACCTCGATGCGCGATTGGCAATCACGGTGCACGACGAGATTCGATATCTCGTCAAAGAAGAGGACAAGTATAAGGCCGCGATGGCGTTGCAGGTAGCAAATGTGTGGACGCGGGCCATGTTTTCTCAGCAGATGGGCATTGACGATCTCCCTCAATGCTGCGCATACTTTTCCGCCATCGACATCGACCACGTCCTGCGAAAAGAGGTGGATATGGACTGCGTTACGCCCTCAAATCCGAACAAGATTCTGCCAGGAGAGTCACTTGACATTGTTCAACTCCTCGACAAGGGCGAAGCGTCCCTTCTCGATCCTGCTACGAAACCTTTGGATCCTCCGCAGGTTGATCGATTTTCATATACTCCTCGCCAACCAGTCATGGCCAGCCTTCAGACGACTTATAACCTGAACTTTCTCAAAGCACAGATCACGGGTGACGACAAAGAACTTCGAGAAATTATCAAATCAAGTCGGCCAGCTCCCAGCCCTGCCAGATCGATCTCTCGGCCTGGAAAGACGGTTCCAGTGCCGCCACCTCAGACGGTCGAGCTGTTTGAAGTAGGACCCTGGGCGCACAGACCGTCTCCGACCTGGACAAATGGCAAGACCAAGTCGTGGCAGCCCTTGAAACAAAATACATTTCGACAGCGGGTTGCTGGGCGCGCATAGACTTCTCATATTATGGTTGGACCCTCCACTTTTCTCCTCTCTTATTCGCTCTGGTCTTTTGTTCTGTTAGGAGTTGTGGACGGCAGGAAACTTATTGTGCATGGTGTTTATTCCTTTTCCTTTTTTTTTTTTTTGCATAATCTTACAATTTCGGACCTTTGACGTGGGTATTCTTCTACCCTTTGAAGTGGTAATGAGGCATTGGAGTTATGGGCTGAGAGGGAAAAGTTCAGGGCGGCGGTTTCGGGGCTTTGTTTTTTTTTTCTTTGGCATACGATTGAGCATATATTGGATATGGTGCTCCTATATGGCCCTTGTATATTATACCGAATAAAAGGATGTAAGAATGAGCATATGGGAGTCAAGACTACAGTCTTGATGAATTGCACTCATCACGTATTACACCTTAACCCAAGATGTTCTCACAGGGTCACTTTCCATTTTCGGTAGACCCTTTCCCGTTTCGCCTCGGCAAAAGTTGCTCGGCAAATAATTTGGATGATGCCAAGATGCTCCTTCCTTATGTGATTCGCTGGTGCTTCCTAATCCGGGGAAAGGAATGTCAGCAGGTGACATGATGACGTAGTGCGGAGAGACGGGAGACACAAGACAAAACAAGTCAAAACCCATCCGGAATTGCATTTATCATGTCTGATATCAAGGGTATTAGAGTAATATGCCCTGGGTATTATCAGTTGCTCAAGTAGATAGATGTCATCCTCTCCGAATGCCCCGCGCTGGCAACCAAGTCCGAACTTGGCAAAAGCTTGGTGAACTTGTATTTCTATGCCCTTCTTCCCACTGCGACTTCAGTAAATTTAAGCTTGAGCTGCCACATTCTCTCGCCTTTAAAAGATTCACGTATTAATCAGTATTCATCTTTCAACCCTCTTCTGTGACCGTTCTCATTACTCCTCTTGATACCTTGATACCCTGTGATCTGAAACTGTTTCTATTCGACCTGTGCTCATCCCAGACGGTATGTAGGTTTGCGTCGTATTGACGTCTTTGTCACAAAACCTTGTCGGAACTGAAATCTCCGATCTGGCTTCACCGCCTCCGTGAATGAACTTTTTGGGAGCAATTCGTCATCTCCTGCATCACTAGAAACCCTGATTTGACTTTTGGCTGACATTTACATTTCAGTTCGACACATTTCATCTTTGATCTCCAATCACCCACTTCCGACCAATATCAGGATATAATCTCATATCTTAACTACACTTAAAATCACCAACATGGAGACCATCACCAATGCTGCCAACGCCGCCAGCAAGGCGATTTGGGGCGAAAACAATAATGCCAGCGCAGAGACAGGCCAGGAGCCTCTGGCTGGCGAACAGGGCCGAGGAACTGCTGACTCGCCCTACGACAGGGGAAACGCTGAAGGTAACTCCAGATCCATTTCCTCATTTCCCTTTATTTATCGCCAAATTCTTGAATGATAAGTCCTCTTGAGAATAGTTGACTAACGATCCTCTTCGTTCTAGGCCAATCTGGCTCTGCCGGCCCTGACGCAGGTAGCTCCAACCCCGGACCAACCTCTGGCAGCACTGGCACTGGGCTTCAACCTGGCATTCCATCTTCTGGTAGCCAAAGTCAAGGGACCAACATTGCGGGCCAAATCCGACCGGAGCACCAGCAAGATAAGACCGGCGTAACCGGCCTGCACTCTGATGACCCGAAATTTTCCGATCAGCGCCCAAGTGATTCCAATGCCGCATCAACCTCGGACCGTGGCCAAAAGGCGCCCGCGGGCGGCATCGGCGCAGCTGAGCCCTCGGTCGGAGCTTCACCTAGCAGCGGCCAGCAGCCAACGCAGAAGCAGCAAGGTGGAGATCGACCTACTGAAGAACCCTCTTCGGGAAGTCAAAGCAAGAGCGAGCAAGAGAAACAGGCCCTTTTTGAAAAGGCCACCGGCCAGAAGGAGGACCACTCAGGTGACCCGCTGGGCAAGCACTCTGGCTCGAAGCCCTCTGGCGGCGAGCAGGAAGAAGGGCCCGGTGGAAAGAGCACTGGCGAAGGAACTGGCGAAAAGTACGTCAAGTCGACGGGTTTGGCGTCCCAAGGAGGTGACTTTGATGCGACTAAGCCTGGCGCTGGAAAAGAAGCAGATCGTACGTATCCTTTTACCCTTGTCCAGTTCCTCCTCTTACTCCTCCCCTCCTCTTTTTCCCTTGCTCCAATATTTGTGCATCTATTATCTAACATGTCTGAATACAGGCCTTCTTGAAGAACAAGGTGTGCACCATGGAGCTGGTGCGGCCAAGCCCGAAGCCGCAGATACTGGCGCTCATGAGACGGGCGAAGGAAATGGCAATGGCAAGAAACACGGCATGGGCGAGAAGATCAAGCACAAGCTTCACATTGGAAAGCACTAATCTGCCACGGCCTCTGTGCAGTGCGAATTGATTTCAATTTCTGAGTCCAAGGACCTATGCTAGGTGGACTGGGAATCGGGTCTGAGACGTAGCGAAGGCGTAGCTTTTCCTAACGTTTGGCGTTGACTTTTCTTCTACTTGCTATTTGTGCTTGATGGTTTGGTCTTGCCCAACTTGGCTTGATATCTGCAACGAATATACGAATTATACTGGACTGTTTCAGGCAGTAACAGTTCACATCTTTTAATTCTCTTTTTTCCCTTTCCCTCAATTTCAATTATTTCTTTTGCCCTCATGACCCACATCGGTGCTGTTCTAAATTCACAATGACATGATCAAATAACACATGAAAATTGTCCCTCGCTGTCTAAACTGCAAAGATCTTTTTATAATCAAACAATGGCGCGGTTTTCGCGGCATCCTGTCCTCTAGCCAAACTGCTCCTACTCAATCTTGCCCTTGTTCACAACAAACGCCTCGAGCGCAGCTACACCCAGTTAGCAACAACCCACTTTCAAATTGCAAAACAACACGAAAACACGTATGATGGCAAACATGGGATTGCAAGAATGCAACTTACAAATCGCAGCCCAAAGACGGTTCTCCGCCTCGGGGAAGACCAATGACTTGGGACTGTAAAACACTTCATCCGCGACTTCCTCTGGATGTCTCGGGAGACAGTGCATGAACTTCCAGCCCTGTTTCGCACCACCACGCTTTGCCAGATCGGACGTGACTTGGAAGCCCTCAAACGCCTTGAGGCGCTTTACCTTTTCCTCCTCCTGGCCCATGGAAATCCACGTGTCCGTGACAATAATGTCTGCATCCTTGACCGCCTCCTCGGGCACGTTTGTCTCCGTGAGCTTGCCCGGGCTCGCTACACCGTTCGCGCTATCGGAAATGACCTGCTTCATCGCCGCCGGGATCTCGTAGCCCTTGGGCGTAGCCACGGCGACGTCTGCGCCGAGTTTTGTCGCGCCAATCGCCAGGTCGAAAAGCACATTGTTCGCGTCGCCGACCCACGCGATCTTCAGGCCCTCTAAGCCGAGACTGGGCGTCGTGGAGGTAGTCAAGGACGACCGCACATGTGAAGGAGATGAGGGGAATGCTTCGTGGATGGTTAAAAAGTCGGCAATCGTTTGGAGAGGATGGTATGCATCGGACAGTGCGTTGATTACGGGGACGCTGGAGTGTTTCGCCAGGTCCGCAACGTCAGAGTGTGGGCCTACTCGCGCGACGATGCATGAGACCATGGATGAGATTACGACGGAGGTGTCGTAGAGTGATTCGTTGACCTATTTGTTTTGGTGTCATAAAATTAACCACAGGATTTCATTTCCAGCAATTAGGATTGGTCACAGAATTTCGATGATTTTTTTTAGTCTGATTGCAGGATCATGCCGTAAGAGAACTCTGCGGGGGAAAATGAAAAACATACGCCGAGCTGAATGTCCTCTTTGCCCAAAAACATGGGATGCCCGCCCATGAGCGCGACAGCGCTTTCCGTGGACACTCGTGTCCGGGTACTGCGCTTGCTGAACGTCATGGCGACAGTCTTGCCGCCCAGAGCGCCGAGCAGACTTGTCGGCATAGAGCCGGACTTGACTGCGTGCTTGTGCGAGTGGGCATTGCGCACGAGGGTGGTGAATTCCGCGGGCGTCAGGTCCGCAATGGAGAGTAAATGACGCGGCGCGAAGGGGGATGTCGCAGGAGATGTTGCCGAAGCGGCATGGGACGTGGAGTATGAGCGGTGGACAGCGCTGCGGTTGAAGCTACGGAGCGCAGACCGGGCGGTGCGGACTGTGGAGGGCATGGTGGGTGCTGTAGCCGGTCTGCTAGTTGGGGATTAGAGCCCGTCAATTGATGTTTGTGAGAAGAAAAAGGCTGAGAGAGGGGGAATGTGAAGGTCCCTGGAATCGCTGGGCCGAATTGAAAGGGGGAAGAGGGAGAAATAAGTTACCTGAAGAAACGGCCTGGAGTTTATATCAATGGCCAGTGGAGTGTTGGAGCTTGTGAAATATCGAGTCATAAGCTAAAGCTGGAGAAAGATGTGACTAACAGAAATCTAAAGATTAGATGGATGAGATAAGAGGAATTTAAGATGGAGATTAGATTATCGATTCTGCGGGAGGTCCGGTTGTTACTGCTCGAGAGTGTGGGTGTAGTTTGTTTTAGTGGCATTGTATTATATCAGTTTGTCTAATATTAATGCTTCTATAGGACGTTTGAGAGAGAGAGAGAGTATAGAATATCTATGAGTAATATTTAATTTTGAAAATATTTATTATTGAATATATGGATGCAAGATGTACTCGTAGGAACACGTTGGTACTCTATATCAAGTGCACAATACCTCATCAGTTGAGCAGAGAAATTATTTATGTACATTTACAGCTAGCAATTCTATGATCGTGACTTTTGTTAAAAGGTTCCTCAATTGGACCGCTGGTACTACCTTTCTGGAAAAAATAAAGAGACATATAGGGCCTGTCTCGAGTTTGTGCACGAACCGTGGGTCAAGAAGGCTTGGAGAACCGTCCGAGAGTTACTCATCTAATTAAGGGTTTCCTTTCCTCTTTATCCGTTCTCAAGCTCAGAAATAATCAATGAGAGGACTTTTATATCATGCTATTTTTGGATATAGTGCACCCTTGCCGAATGAATCTAGAAAAGCGGCTCCCGGCGGATTACGATTCCGGCAGCAAGGCGCTGTCCATTGCGGCCCCAGACGCTTCGACACGGTATTAATTGTACTGAAAAGCCCGTTGGAATGGGCACTGGCTTTGAAGTGTATAGCGTGAAATGCGTGACATATTTCTCTGCCTGAGAGCTTTCGGCGCTCAAATCCCTGAGGGTCTTCACCGTCATATCTGCGCCGTCAGAGCTCAGAGGTACGGTTGCGAGTGCAAAAGAAGACCCATTTTCCAGCACGCACTGATAATCGGATCCCGATCCAGTCACAGTGAGAGAGACATTACATTGTGCAACTCCCAAGCTGGCCCACTCAATGGCACTTCCGCGAGGGAGTTCGTCTACCTCAACGGCCAAGAAAGGTGGACAGGAGTCCACATTCTCTTGTTCAAATTTGATCCTTTGCATATCAGGCAGAGTCCGAACAGTCTCCTGAGGGGCAAAAGATCGATCATTTAGACGGCCGTGAGTCTGGTCCCAGACATCGATATCCTGGTCGTCTTCACTGTCTCCGCTGTCATCATTCTCGACGCGGCTGTGCATGTGTTTCCAGGCATTCCATGCAATGATTGCACGCTGCTGGTATTTGGTAGCATCCGTATCTGATAACCCAGCAAGGTATGCCACGCCATTTGTCCACCAATTGACACCCATAGTCTGTCCTATCCTCCACAGGTGCTGCAAAGATAAGGTTGTCTGCATGTTAAAATCCATAGGGATCTCCGAATTCTCAGGGCCTTTTACTGTAAGGTCCATGGAAGCAGGCCGTAGTGGAATTTGTCCTGCAACGTAAACTATTGACGGAGGTGTACTCGTGTTCTGTAAGTTATTGAGCGGCGTTGCAATGGATTGTGAGTATGGCCCAATATTGGCAGGAGCCCAATATGATCTGGACTGGACGTGCAGTCCTCTTCTCGAAAGGCTTTCATCTCGATGGACAACGACTGAGAGCATGAGCTCGGCCCCAGAAGGGAGAATGTCTCCGCAAGCAACTGTGACTCTTGCTGGCGGATTAGGCTTGGAAAAGAGCTTAGAATATATTTGATTGACATGTGCAAACTCAGACATTGAGCGAAGAAGGATCGTGCTAAACACAATATCGTCTGGTGACCTGTCTATTCGGGCCAACTCCAGCCTTAGGTGCTCAGATATGTTTGACATTTGTTCCCCAGCAGATAGGCTTGGATCACAACATGTTAAATTTGAGAGGAAGCAATTGCTCTTGCTGAGGGTTTGTCTTGTATCAACCTGAGAAACAGGCACCACATGAACACGCTGTGAGTCAGCTGAAGCGGCTTCGACGGATAATGTATGATCTGCTCGAAGAGACTCGAGAAGAGATGAGAATTCAGTATCAAGAAGATCAGGTGTCCTCAGACTCTCCAGGGTAGTATTCTCCTGAATCTCTCCGGCAGGTTTCTCGGCCATTCTAGCATTTCTGATTTTGACCGAAGCAGAACCTCCTTCGCCAACGACCACGAGTCTTTCCGCCTCGTCGACAGAGATCCTCTTCTTCCACAAGGGCGCCGGGCCGTCAACGGCTAGGGTCTCAAACTCTCCCCCTTCACCAAGAATTGCGCCGCCTTCATTTCCGCCAAATCTCTGCATAGCACGTGCTAACCTTCTCTTGGTCTTTGCGCTTGCCACATTCTCCCACAGGAAGCTTTCGTCCATTCCTCCAGATGCGACCTTGATGATTCTTGCGTCTTGGCCAACTGCTTCCATGTCGTCTAGCAGAGAAGACTGCACATTTGGTGGTAGGTATGGATATTGCCATAGATAAGAAAGCGGTGTCAGGCCGAGTCGAATACTGACAGACTCGACCCGGGTCCGCTGATAGTCTGAAAGGATAGCTCCAGTACTGACAGCATTTGCTTCTGGATGAGCTTCCATCACACGGCGAAGCAACGGTACCAGGGATTCCGTTTCATCCTGGCCCTTTGTGGTGGAATCTTGAAACGAGTAATTCTTGTCCGCATTGACAGCAGTGCCCAGAATTTCTTGCCTGTAGAGAGGAATGCCTAGCGCCTCTTCATATAACGGAATTACTGCATGTCCAACAGTCTGATACATGTAGCTATCCAGATCGTCAATTGTCTCATGACTATCGGGTTTTGCAGCAGGATATAAATTTGCAAGCGCAACCACTTCGTGACCATTGGCCAGGCAGTGCAATATTGAAAAGAGCGAATCTTTGCCCCCAGATATAAGAGCAATTACTTTCAGCCCGGCCATTGTCTATTCCACTTGGCCTGCCATGCGCCAAACGTAGCTTGATATATTTACCATTTCTATTGATAAATTCATAGGGTCCCAGGATATGACCTTCTGTCTCCAAATTATCCAGGTTGCTCGACTAACCGGTAGAAACCCCGACAGCACTTGACAGTCGGAGAAAAGTGCCCCTCCCCCGCCGACGCTCAAAGAGTTTGGGACCCAAGGACGGCTTCACTACGTAGTAAACTTACCCTTAGCTTCCCTTGTTACCGTGTCGCTGAGCAACAATTCCTCGAATTACACAACAGAAGCCGGTTTCTGGTGCTTATACAGTAATCGTTGCATCTAGAGGATTAAACAGCATACTACGACGCCTATCAACATTTTCCAGACAAGAGGATTACCCAGACGGTCGACAGCACAATGGCGGACGCCGCAAATGGAGAAGGAGCGCCTGTAGAGCCTCAGGCCAGGAAGGTCGTATACTGTGGAGGTATGATTCCTGTCTTGCGTCCTTCTTAAGCACTTGCTCAGTCTGCATTTCCGGTTGTCAATCTGAAATTCCGCTTTCTCCATGCTATGCACTTTTCCATTCCAGCTACTTCTCAGTGAAAGCTTGCTAACTTGAACATGACCTGATGCAGTGTGCTCACTCCCTCCGGAGGTACGTTCAGTTCTTTCTGTCTAGTTGGATCAATCATCATCACTGCCTTTTCGATGTCTCCCATATGCACGCATATTTCGGCAACGTTTAAGTTGCGAGCTGTACACTAAGGCCGTCAACGTCATAATCAATCGGAACCTCTATTACACTGGAGACACATACCCTTCCTTTCTTTTCCAAACAAGGGAGTGTTCTATGTGTATTAGAGGAGAATACAATCTACTTTTTCAGCTCCCCTCAAATACTCCATACCACAAACTGACAAGTATCTCGTTCACAACAGTACTGCGAATTCGGTGGCACAGTAAAGAAATGCAAAGAATGGCTAGAAGATGCCCACCCCGACCTTTTCGAACGGTTATACTCTGAGTGTCAGTACTTCCTCCCTTTTCCCTTTTTATCAACAATATATTGTTCCCCTCTTCTCTCGAAAGAGCCGAAGCCAGCTAACACGGAATACGACAAACAGCCTCTGTCGAAGCCAGTCTCTCTACTCTCTCTCTCGACGCGCAAAAACGCGCTGAGCGCGATGCTCAGAAGAAGGCCGCCAGAGCCGAAGCCAGCGAGGCGCGAGAACAGGAAAAGAAAGCTGCCGCCAAAGTGTACATCAAGCGGATCGAGCGCAACAAGCGCAAATACGTGACGGCCGTGATTGGGCTCGAAGCGCACGGCCTCGAGCTCAAAAAGGTTGCCAAGGACTTTGGCAAGAAGTTCGCCACGGGCAGCTCGGTGACCAAGACGGCGAGCGGCACGGACGAGATTGTCCTGCAGGGCGACCTGAGCGATGAAGTTTACGACTTCATTACCGAGACGTACAAGGGTGTGCCGGAGGATAATCTCGAGTGTATTGAGGATAAGAAGAAGAAGAGCGGATAAATTGGATAAAAAAGTCAATGTTGCTGGTCTATATGGGGAGAGGGGGGCGTTGCAGAGTGATCTAAAAGCAATGGAGAAAGAAGATATCATGACGAAGAGATGACATTGAATTGACTGTTGAATATGAAAGACAACCTTTTTTTAGTCCCTCAATAAATAAATAGAATATCCATAATAAGGGATCACGAATATTTTTGATATAAGTGATGGGATAAGATTTTGTTGCTACAATACACACATGGAGAATAAATGAGAATTAAAGGAAATAACACGTAGTCTCACTCTGATTTCTATATACGTTGATGAAAGAAATATACATTACAATGGGGATATCCTTTGACTCCAATATGACCCAATGCGAAAAAGAAAAAGGACACCCCGCAAGACCGCTAACTTTTCCCAACTTCTGCTCGCAAGGGTAAATTTCTGAATTGAACACAATGGGAGATAGATAGACAGATAAATACTGTTCTCGGTACTCCTTAGAGGTTGAAAAAGACACCGAGGGTTCGATGAAGATACGTGCTCAAAGATCAAAGCTAGCTGAGCAGCTCCCTGATATCTTCGAGACGCTGCAACTTCTTTTCTTCGTCGGAGACCATGCCGAGAGAGCTAGCACTGTTTTTTTGGTTCAAACGTTAGCAACGATACATCATTAAGCAATCTAGCATTAAGAGAGCCGGAAAGAGGGGTAGGTGATTAGGTAGAAAAAATAAAAAATAAAAAAAAAAGCCAGATAAACGGAAAATGTCAACGGTATTTGAATGCGGAGAATTTACAAAATTGAGGGAGGGGGAGAGATGTGAAAATAAACATACATGAACATTTTCCGATCCTGAATCTTGAGCATCCTCTGCTCGACCGAGTCCTTGACAATAAACCGATGCACGTAGACGGAACTCGTCTGGCCCATGCGGTGCACACGGTCAATGGCTTGGGACTCGACGGCGTAGGACCACCACGGATCCATCATGAAGACGCGCTGGGCCGAAGTGAGATTGAGCCCGACACCGCCAGCGCGGAGGGACAAGAGGAGGACCAATCCGCCTGCAGACTCGGGGGAGGCGGCAAACTGTGCGAGGACAGCGGCCCGTTGTTTCTGGGCCATGGAACCGTCGAAGCGCAGAAAACGGATGCCGTCGCGAGCGAGCGCGGGCTCGAGAAGGTCGAGAAAGGCAGTAAATTGGGAGAAGACGACGGATTTGATGGAAGGGTTTTCGTGACGGAGGCGCTTGAGGTGGGTGAGCAGGGCGGCGATTTTCGCGGACGTGTGGGATCCGATGCGGCGAAGGGAGATTTGGGACAAGAAGGAAGAAGAGCAGGGAGTGACGTTGGATGTAGATTCGATGGCAGGACCGGAAGAAGGGAAAGTGGGTGTGGAAGTGTGGGGATAAGATTGTATTGAGTCTGAATCCGATGCTGGTGCGTGAGATGTGGAGGAAAAGAAAGGTAAAGATTGTTGGCGGGAGGAGCCAGGAGGTATAAGATTCTCGGAGTGACTGCCGGCGATGATGCCAGTGCGCTTGCCGGAATCATGACGGATTACTTCGAAGATTTCCCGCTCGTTGATGCGCTCGCGGCAGTTGAAGCATCGTGGTGTCTCGCCCTTGTTTTTCTGATGCTCAATGTAGTTGAGTAGGCACTCCTTGCAGGCGCTATGCCAGCATCCAGCGACCGTTTGCTCAATCATTGGTTCTTCTGAGCATATAGGGCATTCGTTCTCCGACTCGTCCTGGATCTGCTTTAGTACGTGTGCGCCAAACCGGTTCGCGTCCTCGTCCCCGTCGTCGGATTCGAAGCGGTTGATGAGATCTTGTAGGTCGATGTCGTCTGCTAGACCGCTGGCTTCGTCTGCTGCTGCTGCGGCTTCCTCCTCTTCGGCCACAATGGTTTTGTTGCGCGTCAGGACGGGGTGGCAGCATGATTGGCGGAGACGGAGAATTTGTGCAAAGATTGTAGTATACGACTTCATGACTGTGCCGGCTTCGACTTTGGCGGCAAAGGTCCGCTTGGCGCGATTGAAGATGTAATCGTATACTTCGCGCTCTTGTTTCGATAGTTCAATCTCTTCGATTTCTATGCGGCGAGGAGGAAGTGGAACAAGCGGCTCTCCGTCTGGAGTCTTCATGTCCTTGGTACGTCGAAGTACAAGGGGTTCTAGTACGGTTTGCACCACGTCTAGAGCCCGGATAAAGTCCTTTGACTCAAAGGGCACGGTGATGAATGTCTTCCAAAACGAAAAGTTGCTCCAGGGTTCAACGCGGAGGAACCGAACCAAGCTGAAGAGGTCTTCGAGGCGGTTGACAATGGGCGTGCCTGTCAAGACCCAACGGTGCCGAGCAGCAATTTCGTAGCAGGCTTTTGCAGTTTTGGATTGTCGGTTCTTGATATGATGAGCTTCATCTAGGATTACTCGGAAAAAGTTGAGCGAGAACAGTCCCCCGTGGGAACCCCGATTGCCGTTGTTTGCAACAACTTGGTTGAATTCAGAGAGAGCTACGCCGTAGCTAGTAATGACAACATGAGGAGCAGAAGCCGCATTGGATTCGCGGCACAGTGTTTGTAGACTGGCCGTCTTATCGCTGCCATAGTAAACAATTGACCTCATCGTCCCAGGCTTGGAGGCATTCTCCGCCTCGCTATGCCACTGTGCAAGTAATGACATGGGAGCTATGACAAGCGTTGTGCACGGCGCGTTTTCTACCGAAGAAGAATTTAAGGGCAATCGAGGTAGTTCGTTGACAGAAGTATGCGTCAACTGAGAAGCTTGGATGGCAATGTCAGACTTGTGCGTATGCACGAGACTGAGCATTTCGATAGTTTTTCCAAGGCCCATCTCATCAGCTAGGATCCCGCCAAGGCAGTTTTGTTCCTGCACAGGAAAATCTAATGATAACTCTCCTGAGTAGGGATTAACGTAAAACTTGTCCTGGTCAACGACCTGAGGAAGGTCTTTATCGTCGACATCTTTTGTTGGCCAAGAGTATTCCTCCCACAGCGGATGCATTGAGACCTCTTTGCTGGAGCGCTTCTCGTCCTTTTCCTTCTGGATCATCCAATGCAGCGCTTGTCGTTGGTATGGACGGAGATCCATGGCAAATGTGTCCGCAGGTTGGGCCACAGGAGTATCAAAATCAAAAGTTTGCGCTTTCTTATACAATGTGTCTAACTGATCTTGCTCCAGCTCCTCACCCTCTTCGGCATCCTCGGACGATGGAGGCGACGAAGTATTATTTTCATCCGGCTTGGGCTTCTTCGATTCATCAAAGTGCTCCGCCATCTCAGCAGCTTGCAGCAAGCCTTTTCGTTTGTGCTTGAGCGTTTGCTCGTTTGACTTTAACGGATGTAAGTTTATTTCGTCAAACAGCTTTATTAGCCCGGTTTGGCGCAATCGAAGATCTTTTTCCTCCTCTGTCTCCTTTGCCTCGAAAAGACCAG
This sequence comes from Xylona heveae TC161, assembly GCF_001619985.1. NCBI lineage: Eukaryota > Fungi > Ascomycota > Xylonomycetes > Xylonales > Xylonaceae > Xylona > Xylona heveae. Next base: position 2,468,554 of record NW_017264193.1, on the reverse strand, counting down.
TGGTACGGTTATTGTCAGAGGGCTTTACGAAACCTCCTGCCTCAAACGCTCTTCTTAATAGCGAGCACCGCAGTTGCAGATATATCGTGTCATTGGTACGTATTCGAATAGGCGTATACACACATACACCATCAAATCGGCAAATCTTTTGATCAATCAGAGTAGACACCCACGCAGCCGTCTCCTTGGGCAGTCTTCCAATCTCTTCGCCTCTGGAATTGGTGAACCGAACAATAATATCTCCTCTCCGATTTGCTGCGCGCGGGCCTGCTGTCACCTTTCCACTGCGCCCAAGTTTTGGCGTTGGCGGCTGGATTTTTGCGCGTTCGATCTTGACAGATTCGCCATGCCGTAAGAGATTCAAACCACTCTTCGTCGCCCAGCCACCTACTCCAAAGGCGCCTATATATCTCCACTCAGGCATGTCTTGGAGGTTAGATTGGCGTCTCGTCTCAGTTATCGAAGCTCCGGGAATGTCTGTTGGCGAGTCGCGAGATCTTGGCGGTGGCGCTTTCTGTGTTTGTGCTTCAAATACTGAACGAGTGTCATCCACTGGTCGAATCGTCGGCGCTGTTGCTTTCCATGATCCGTCAAAATACATATTGATTGCTATATTATCCGCATGTCAGCTTCCCTTGGTCTGTTTGGCTCGGAGTCTGGGCACGTACCACGCTCCATGTTATCTCCAGACACTTGTCGCAAGGTCTTCATCGTACTTGGAGGAAGCTCTTCTCCGACAAACGTCGCGAAGACTTGGGTATCGAATCCATTTTCCTTGTGCGATTCCTGATGCTGAGTCGCATTTTCCGATACGCCGCTCTTGGCTTTCAAGGATGGTTGATCACTTGAAAGAGTATTCTGACCGTCCGCTGTAGGCTCTGCTCCCATCGCATTGTGGCTACTACTTATTTCAGGGTCATTTCCGATAATCTCCACGGGAGGGGCCTCAGGCAACGCGTCGAGCTCGTCTGTCAGCGAGGCGTCTTTGCGCAAAGTGCTATCAGAGCCCGAGGACTCTTCGGCGAAAAAGCGACGTTTCTTGGTCGGTCGAGGGTCGACATCGCCGTAGCTCATATCGATCAGGTAGGAGGACACATCCGTCCTACGTGTGAAGTGGCCTCTATTTGAAAATACAAAGGTTGAGGATCATGAGAATGTATAAGTCAATTCACGTCGACGTGACGAGTCACGGGAACACGCGAGTCAATTTGCCCATTGTGCCAGCCGAAGACGCCACAGATATTTCCACTGTAGTGCGAGACATCACTAACTATCATATATCAAGTACTTGTGGTAAAATTAGTGGTGAAATAGAGAGCAGAGGAAACCTTTCCTATTTATTTTTCTAAATTTATATCTGGGAAAGATGGTGCTATGTTTTCGTATTTGGCGACCTTTCCACTATCAATACATATGTACCAAAAAGTCATGGAAAAGTCATCCCACTAAAATTGCGAACTTCATCAATCGTAAGAATGACTTTGAGTAACTATCTTGATATGCTTGATATGTCAAGCATCCAAGCAAGGAGAAGACGAAAAGGAGATTCATGAGAATGCGGTCGTCAACGTCACCACCAATATATGTAAAACAATCTATTAACGCCAGTCGCTGTGCAGAAGCATTGAGCAGGGTATCTTGCAAGGAAGCAAGCAGTGAGCAGTAAATGTAAAAATAAATGAGCAGAGGGACCAAAGGTGTCCCGGCTTTATCCCGCCTCAGAAAGCGGGCATCTGCTCATCAGTGTATGAGCGGCTCTAGCTAGGGCTGCCGTGCTCATCTTCATCTTCAGCCGCTCGAGCTGCTGCAACCGCAGCAGCAGCCTCGTCGGAAGCCGGATGAGGTGCACCAGCAGGACCAGTTCCTCTGGGATAGACTTCGCCAGTAATGTCAAGATTGGCAAAGTCGTTGCGCGCAGTGAGAACATTAATACGGGCAGTGTTAAATGCTGCCTCGCCTGGTGGAGTGACGACTAAAACATAGGTATTGCTGGTAAGCCGGGCGATGAAGAAGTTGAATCGAGAAGTTTTGACCTGGAATTCGGCAAACTGGGGTGAAGAGCGCGGAAGTCCAGTGTGCCGACTGAGATAATAATCAGTAGCTGAACATGAAATTGAGATGAGATGCCATGACACGTGCTACTTACGACAGCGACTGTTTGAAAGTCTTAATAATAGTGGAAAGACGCTCAAACCGATCGTGGGCGGGGTTCAAAGCTCCTATCTCGCTAGTCACAGAGGTAACAACGAGGAAAGTAGTACGCTCGAAGAGAATGATTTCTTCGGCTTCAACAGCAGCTGCCAGCTCGCGCAGATAGCCCTCAAGCACGTGGAGATTAGGGATTAGCGTATAGATGATGCTCGCCCAGGCTTTGTACAGGGTCTGGTCCCAGATACTTGTCGCGAAGGATGTAATCTTGAATCCCTCGGAGCGCTCTTTTACAAGATTCGTGCGCTCATCAAATAGCTTCTGGCGATATTCAGCCTGGACCAGATCCATCTTGTGAATGAGACAGAAAACAGCAGCCGAGGGACTATTTTCACGCAAAGCGCGAACGACAGCCGAATAGGTCACCATATCGCGATCAAATTCCCTGGATTCAATATCGAAAACATAAATTAGCACGCCTACGTTGGAAAAGACGTGGTCGCGCTGAGAGGCAAGGTAATTCTCCATGAATGCGTCCTGACTGCAACGATGTTAGCCTCAGCCCATAGCGCTAGTATAACTCCCAAGTTCATTGTCCCATATATCCCAGGTGGTAACTCACCCGCCACAGTCCCACAGGTTCAAGGTCAAATTCCCCAGAAACTTGACATGACTATGCTCGACATCAATGGTCGCACCCAAGCGGCGAGCGTCCTTAGCAACGTAGTTACTGAAGATGATAGATCTCATAGACGTCTTGCCGGACCCACTTTTGCCCATAAGCAAAACCTTCTTTTTCTTGGCCTTCCTGTCATAGTCCATTTTGTTGGGAGAATGAATATCTATCGTCTCGATATATTTTGCGATTCGCTAGGGCACTTTCTCTCTAAAAAAAGACTATAGGTTAGTCGGTGACTATCTCTAATCATTGGCTGCGATTATAGTATGCTGAGGTCGCAAAAGAAAGTTCGACAAAACCCGGCATAAGTGGACAGAGTAACTCCAAAGATTCCACCGAGCATCATCAAAGAGGTAGATTTGCGTAAAGATGCTTGTCTCATCTCCAAAATGAGCATCAAAATGACCCGATCAAGGGGCCTGAGAATAAAGCATTCGAAACGCCTTTAAACGGGATGATGATGGATGTGAGCCAGTTTGAAAGATAAGAAGATCAAACTTACGATTTGAACAATTTCAAAAGAAATTATGCAGCACGACAATGTTGTTTAGGTATAAGATACAGCCCCTCAATATGACCTGATTAGAACAAGCAGTGAAGCCGATAGCAGTGGAACCGATGATGCCAGTGCTATTGCTCTCGGCATTACCCGTCATGAGCATCACCGATGAGCACTATTTTACTCTGCTGATCCCCGTAGAGCGAATGAGTGTTATCAATTTAGGGGCTTATCGATAAAGGAGGGACCGATAACGGTTCAAATGCGGGCGCCGATGGCGACTTTTCTCACCGCCTCCCAGAATTTTGCCATCTGCAAATCAGGTCTCTACTCCGCCCGCTGATCATCTACGATCACCATGGTTCTCCAAGCCATTCGATACCAAAGGGGTAGCCTCCAAATCCTCGACCAGCTGAAGCTTCCTTACTCGGAGATCTATGACCCTATTGAGTCCTCCCAAGATGCATGGCACGCCATCAAGGAAATGCGGGTGCGGGGTGCCCCTGCAATTGCCATTGTCGCGGCACTTGCACTCGCAGTTGAGCTGGAAATCATTGTGAGCCATGGAAAGCTTTCTACGGTACCTGAGGAGGTCAAGGTATTTGTTGATGAGAAGTTGGACTATCTCGTCACGAGTCGACCCACGGCTGTCAACCTTGCAGATGCCGCAGGAAAGTTGAAAAAGGTCGTGGAGGCCGCGGCAAAACAAAGCAACGCTACCGGCAAGGATGTTGAGCAAGCTTTGGTCGAAGCTGCTGAGAAGATGCTCGTAGATGATGTGAGCGACAACGAGAATATTGGCAAGCACGGAGCCGCATGGATCTTGCGCAATACAGATGCGGGCAACGCTACTGGTAAAGTTAGCATCTTGACCCATTGCAATACCGGGTATGGACAATCCTCTCATGTTTCGCCTTCATATCATATTGTATTGAGGCATATTTCTTTCTATTTGCCCAATATATATATTATTCTGGTACCTAATGCTGGGATCCCTTAGGTCTCTTGCCACTGCTGGCTACGGAACCGCTTTGGGAGTTGTCCGATCGTTGCACGGGCAATCTGCTCTTCAACATGCGTTTTGTACCGAAACCCGTCCGTACAACCAAGGCTCTCGCCTGACCGCATATGAGCTTGTTCACGACAACATTCCAGCGACATTGATAACTGACTCAATGGCCGCTGCTCTTTTGCGTCTCAGAGGCCCTACGGAAAATATCGCCGCGATTGTGGTTGGAGCAGACCGGGTTGCTGCGAACGGAGATACGGCTAATAAGATTGGCACTTACGCCTTGGCCATTCTGGCTAAATATCACGGCGTGAAATTCTTGGTGGCTGCGCCGCGCACGACGATTGATCGCAGCACAAGGAGCGGAGCGGATATCGTAATTGAGCAAAGGCCTGGAAGAGAGGTCACTAGCTTCAGAGGACCCCAGACGGTTGGTGACACTGTAGATCTCGATCGTATTGAGACTGTGAGCATTGCGGCCAAGGGAATCAACGTCTGGAATCCCGCGTTTGATGTCACACCGGCCGAACTTATTTCTGGTGTGGTCACCGAGGTGGGTGTCGTGGAGAAGGGCAGCGACGGCCAGTTCAACTTTGACAGCATTTTTTAAAGAGCGATAGACATAGAGAGTTGTATGATTCTTTTGTACAAAGTAATACCATGCGCACTGTTTATAAAAGCACAGCCCTTTCAATGTTATGAAATTTTGACAGAGTGGTTTATAATCAACCCGACAAGTAGAGAAGACCTTTTTGATGTCCAGATGACCCGTCTGTAAAGTAGCAGGCTTAGTTGATCCTGACTAAATATGTCTAGCTGGGCGGCATATTCTGCACCTATCAACTGTAGTGGTGCAAATGTCGCACCGATCGAGACCATATACAATTCTGCAGCTTTTTTAGGGCGAACCACAAGCTGAGAGGTCATCAAAGGCGTCTAGAAACCGACGCCGTCATTGAAATCGCTGAAAATTGGAAAGATATCGAAATTGCACTGCTGACTTTATCTTGATTTCGATCCAGCTTCTTCTTGCTTCTCGGAACGACCTTGAGCGGGGTTCCCGTTGCCGCTTGAGCTCGCATCTGCATTTGCGGCTTCCCTTGCCTCCCATGCTTGGAGGTGATCAGGATCCATACCGGCGAGTAACTCGTCAATCTTCTTCTCAATAGATGAGAGATGGTTTTCTAGCGCAGATGCTGCCCTCTCGCCTCTGATTGTATATTAATACGATTTTCCGAACCAACAACTCGGTTATATATTTGATGACTTTGGATTCAGGAATCTTATGACGGGTCTTGGCAACATCAAGTCGAAATGCTTCGGGGTCGAAGTCAAAAGGAAAATTCACAAAACTTACTTTGCCAATTCTTGAAATGCCTAGAGGAGCCCATCTCTCTTATTAGTCATGTTTATCTTTGCTAAGTTTCACGAAAAGGATAAAACTGATGCAGCCCGCATGTTAAGCAATGGAGAAAGTATTAATACAATTCCCGGATGCGGAACACTGATACTAGGAGGAACACAAGACTGATTTGTTCAGGAAGAGGAATGTTGATTGAGAAACGACGCTTGAACAGGTGATATGCAGTCGACAATATAAAATTGGATGGATTGATAAGGTGATGCCACGGGTAGGATACGAACCTGAGCTAGATCTTGCGCATTGTTGGCCTGGCGCCCAGAGCCTTGATTCTCAGCCGTCATAGCTTAATTAAAGAGAAAGAGAGCAAAAAGGATATTAGTCCAGGTTTGATTGATGATATTTGACCCTTGTTCCTGGCGCGTTGCTGCATGATACGGTTGCTTCCCACATATTAAGGTGAATTAGCGGCGGTTGGATGGGATATAAGCGACATGAGCCGAAATCTTGAGCTGATCAGTGAACAACTTCCTAAGGAACTCTAACTGTCTCACCAACGCCACGGCGATAGGTGTCTCGGCTAATGCTATCGCCGTTCCGCGCTTATCAGCATTTATGACTCTTTGGCAACTTTATTCAACTTTAACTCCCCACTCCGTGCTTGAGAACATACACTTTTGGAATCTACAACAAAAACACCTCCAACAGGGCTCCTTTATACCTTTTTCGGGGAGACAGTCAATTCCTCTCGATTAACAAAGGATGAAGTATGAGCCTTCGGACGGTGGCCTTGGGTAGGACTGGAAGATGGAGCCAGGCCCAGGTTCGTGTTCCGACAAAAAATTGGAAAAGATTTGGACAACAATTTCTGACCGGATCATCTATAGGGTCAGGCTGGGAACTTCTTACCTGTATCATCGGTCCAATCAAGACGCATATTATCTCAATATTCAACTTCCAGTAATGGCTTTTATACATCTAACCTTCCGACGACCGACCATGATGAAAATAAATCAGCCAAAGATGGGATTGACAAGAGAACGAGGGATAAATTTGCTGAACGAGTGCGTATCTACTGTCGAGGTCTCACCTAGGGTGCTTTCCTAACCTTGAAAAGGAATTTTTATTTTCAGTTTTGAGCTCAACTTCGACGAAGCGGGAAGCAAGATCCTACCTCTCACGTTTCAAACCCTGGCCCGGGCAAAGGACGCGCTTATTCGAACAGCAACCAGATAGTTCGACCGCGGCTACTACGGACAAGCTTCAAAATTTTAACTCGTCATCGACAGGCATTAATGGGACGGGTTTAGGTGGCCTCTATCCACCAACTCGGGCAGTGGGCGAGAGCCCTGTTTTCACCCAACATGCTGATAATTCATCCTTGAAGCCACTGCTCAACGTGGTTGAGCCTTTACATGTTGCACTGGTTCAGTTGAGACAGCCGCAGCTCCTCGATGAAGCGGAACTAGAGGGCATTGGGCTCACTTTGACCCAACTTGCTCGCCTTGGCATGGTGAGCGCAGTTGTGTTAGATTGTGAGATGAAGGGGGGGACGTCGACTGCAATCAAGGACAGTGGGCTTGAGCGTAAACTTGTCGTCGAGCAGGCTGAGCGCGTTCTTGCCGGCATTGAGGCAAACCAATGGTCAAAGGCACGTCGTGTTGACGGTGTTATTGGCATTCCATCCAAAAAAGAGCAAACTCAGCGCTCAAATGCGCTCTACACTCAGGCGCGAGTGACTTCTCGAGAGTCATTACTAACCCCCATGAGAAGAGGCATTATTCCTGTCATTACTCCGATCGCTTACACAATGGACACTCAAACCGCCACTCTAATATCATCCGATGAATTATTCATGGCTTTGACAAAGGAATTTGTTGGCATTACCACGCCTTCATGGAGCCCATCCGGAGCTTACCATGCGGACCTCATTCGAACATTGCAAAGACAGACCTCCTTGGACAGGCTTATCATCCTCGACCCATTAGGTGGTATCCCCTCGTCTGAAAGGCCGCAAGGATCGCATGTTTTCATCAACATGGAGCAAGAGTTCGATGACATCAAGGCTGAGCTTAAACGCTACATGGCAGCAAAGGGACCGGCACGTCATCTCGCATCATCCGAAAATCTTTCAACAACGGTTGGTTGTGAGGATCTTGCTTCGTCAAAAAGGTCTCCTGCCGCTGGAGACAATACTGAGCATGATGGACCAAAGGACGCTGGCTCGACTGGATCTCGCGTCGAAAAAGTTCCAGCTCTGCAGATGCATCTTCGCAATCTTGAGGTTCTGCGAAAATGTTTGGCCTTGTTACCGCCTACGTCTTCTGCATTGATAACAACGCCACAAGATGCTGCAAACTCTGGTCGGATCCTGGATAGTCCCCTTGAGGCCACCGGCGTCGGCACTAGACGGACTCGTAACACACTTATTCACAATCTTCTTACGGACAAACCGGCCTTTTCCTCGTCTCTACCCAACCGTCGCTTAGGGCTTCCTCCAGCCAACAATCCTTTCCTCCAGGAAAGTCCTTCCCCCACCACGAGGGCTACCACGACGTTTGTCAAACGTGGAATGCCCCTGACAATTCTTCCCGATCCACGAGTGGCCCCTTGGCGACCACCTCACCCAGGCAAACCCAATTTGACTTTGGATGATCCAAGAATAGACCTGAGTCGGTTAATCAATCTCATCGAGGATTCTTTTGGACGGCCGATTGATGTTCGAGACTATCTATCGCGAGTCAACGATCGGATAGCCGGGATCATTATTGCTGGCGAGTATGAAGGGGGTGCGCTACTTACGTGGGAAACCCCACCGGGGATTGAAATCGATGAGAATAATCCCGAAGCCAGTCGCATGCGCATGGTTCCGTACTTGGATAAATTTGCCGTTCTACGTCGCAGTCAGGGCGCTGGCGGTGTCGCGGACATTGTCTTCAAAGCAATGGTCCGTAGTTGCTTGCCTGATGGCGTCTGCTGGAGGAGTCGACGGGACAATCCCGTTAATAAGTGGTACTTTGAACGGTCCCGAGGCACATGGAAGCTGCCGGATTCGAACTGGACCATGTTTTGGACTACGGAGGACTTACCAGCCTCTTCGCAGACATTTCTTGACTACGAAGCTGTTTGCCGGACCATCATGCCAAGCTGGGCAGATAACAAGGCCGTGATGGATTGATGTTGGCTTTGTCTACTTTTTCATTTATTTTCCCCGTATATATCCCATAAAAGTATTTGTACATGTCATAGTATGGCAATGGCAATTAGCATAGCGATAGGAGGACCTTGTTTAATGTTTTAGTTCATAAGGCATGCCAGTATGAAGATGCCATTGATTTATCTAGTTGGCCTTTTTCATCAAACAGATGAATTTTCAATACATACATGACGATTTGAGCCTTGATTGTAGTTGGGCGACTTTTAGCAATGAACTGTTGGCTTTGTTGTTTTGATTTTCATCGTCTGTCCGCAGTGCAGCTTTCTTAACCAACGACGTCATCGCTGATACCTCCCAAGCAGCACCAAATGCACTTGAGAGTGAATCTTGCCGTTATACTCATCTGTTTCAACCAATCTACAATCACTGGACTTAATTGAATAATTTTTCTGATCATTAATGTCATATCCAATCATCTTCTACGTATTTCAATTGAAAGACATCACATGAATCGCCAATGCTGACCAGGGTCCTAATCCCTGACTCGCCTTCCCCACGGGGATACCATAACCCCATCATTTATCTTTCTCCGCCCTCTATCCGCAATTCCCAACAACAAAACAAATGTATTCTACTCGCGCAAGCATACGGCTCTCACGCCGCTTGTGCAAGCAATATGACACTGTCCATAGCGTCAAAACACCTTTCCGCAGGATCTCGAGCAATGGCGCAGACGCCTCACATACATCTACTCCTTCCGAGTCCGAAGTCACCTCCGCAAGAGCGTACTGCTTGAACCTTTTACAGTAAGTGCTTCCACTCATTAGGGCATGTCCATATCGCATTAAATTGCATTGCAATGCATTGAATACCACAAAGCTAACGTATTCTCTTTCTCTTGCCTTCCGCGTCCAAAGGACATATGACGCCCCATCCTACACTCTGCAAACATTCATACCGACCTCTGCGCGCGATGCATACCTTGCCATTCGGGCATTTAACACATCCATTGCGCAGATTCCCGACACCGTGACAAACGCTACCGTCGGGGCTATGCGCATGGAATTCTGGCGACAGACCATTTCATCCACATTTGCCGGGCGCCCTCCCAAAGAACCCGTCGCTATTCTTCTCTCGCACGCACTGTCCACATTATCTTCTCATTCCCAGTCGCTCTCCTCCTCCTCGTCTTCTTCATCTTTCTCCAGCATGCCCAAAAGCTGGTTCCTCCGCATCATCTCCGCGCGCGAACAATATCTCAACAACGCACCCTACCCGTCGCTGGACGCCCTCGAATCCTACGCCGAAAGCACCTACTCAACGCTCCTCTACCTTACTCTTTCCGCACTGCCCCTGTCGTCGCTCACCGCCGACCACATCGCATCACATATTGGCAAAGCCAGCGGCATAGTCGCCGTCTTGCGCGGACTGCCTTTACTCGCTTTCCCCTCTCCCGCACCGCATCATTCTAATCGCTCTGGACTTGGCCTTGGACTCGGCGCATCCGGGCTGGAATCTACTCGCCAGGGCGCAGTCACACTGCCCCTAGATATTATGGCCGAAGCAGGCGTCAAAGAGGAAGAAGTCTTCCGGCGGGGCGCCGACGCGCCGGGCCTCCGCGACGCCGTATTTGCCGTGGCCACGCGCGCCAACGACCACTTGATCACCGCGAGACAAATGTTGAAAAACGTCTTTGCGGGGCAGGACGTTGGTCACGAGTTTGAGCATGCTGCTGAGCAATTGGAACATCGGGATTATCCTAGTCATTATTCATCCTCTCCTCTTTCTCCTTCTCCTTCTCCGCCTCCGTCTAGGACCCAGAATCGGCCACCCGAGGCGTACGACTCCGCAGACGATCCCTCTGGCGGCGGCTACGACTTGTCTCGCGAGACATACTCTTCATTTACTTCCTACGACACACCCACTCCTTCTACTTCTACTCCAACAAGTTCAGGCTCAAGCCCATTTGGTACCGCCCCTGCGCAGACAAGGCAAGATTCCCTGTCCCCGTCTCTGTCCAGTGGCATCACAGCGCAGAAAGAATACCAGCAGCACCAGCACCAGCATAATATCCAACTGGAAGAAGTCGAACGCGCGTTCGGCGTCTACATGCCCGCTGTCGCGACGAGCTTGTGGTTGGAGAAATTAGAAAAGCTTGATTTTGATGTGTTCCGGCCCGAACTGCGAGGCCGAGAGTGGAAGTTGCCCTGGAAGGCATACTGGGCGTTTACGCGGCGGAGGATTTAAGTATTTGTATTATTGTTATCAATTTTATTTTTCTATTTATTTTTATTTTTCTATTTTTATCTTTTTTATCTATCTGTTATTTTGTTATTTTTATATTCTTTATCTATTTATTATTATTATTATCATTATTTTTATTTCAGTATTGTTGTTATATAGAGCACGATTGAGCAATCTAGGTATATATAAGATCATATCATACCAAGTAATGTCACAGGGTAGAGGTAGCGTGGGGCATTTCACTAGGATTCGAAAGGAACATCGTGCATATTCCTACAGTAGCACAATACAACGGAACTTTACCTGACGAGCCTCCTGCTGCCTAAAGCGGCAGCTTCTGACTCCACGACTAACCCAAAGACTACTGGTGCCTACCAACCCCAGCAGACACACGTAAATGAGAGTGTCTGGCTGTCTTTATAAGGTCTGGTAGTCACAAGATGAGAGGCCTAGGGCCACAGAGGGATGTGGTGTATACTTTTGCAAATATAAATTGAGAGTTTGTCATTCTGGAGATAGTTGCCATCGATCTTCCTTGCCTGCACGCTGTATGCATTTCGCACTTGGTTTCATGATTAGCAGCGTTTTATCAAACTCGCACCTGAAAAGGGACTTACGTGTTTCACAAACATTTCCACAAGCGCTTTGACCATGCTTGCTTGGTTTGTGTCGCGCTCTAATTATATCTCCCGAAAAACAGACGAACCCCCCGAGCGAGACTTACCACATGAGATCCAGCTCACGGCGCGTGTCGCTACAGCTATTTTTAAATGGGCCCCATAATCCAATCAGAGGCACCTCTTTGCCGCCAAACCTGTGGTCAAGCGCTCATGTCGTCGCTAAGCAAATGTTCTATAGGAAGCTAATGCCTCATATTCATCGAGGGATTGTCTTTGCTAGCTTTGTAGACCTTCTCTATACATGAAAGAGAAATGCCACGACCGAGAACAAGCCTTTTAAAAGATTCCTTCCGGAAGCGAAGGCTTACAGTAATGAATAAAGTGCATCAGCTTGCAGCTTGGTCTGGAGCACAAGTGTACCTAGTAGTCCAATTCAACAGCAAATTCTATACGTACAACTCTGTTGAGGACGTGCAATGGCCGCCGTGCATTGAGAGTATTGTAAGACTATATGATCTCAGATCTTACATTGATGCTAACTAACGTGTCTGGCGGCAATCTTACCCACCTCCAGACATGTCCACACCATCCCGCTTCGATTTAGAGGCGGAGGACCCTGCTTTCCTGGTCTTGTTCCAGGAGGACCCCGGTTCAAAACCACCTCCACGAGGAGGTGATGTATGCCGCACGGCTCCAGTGGCGCTTATTCAATCATGGACGACATGTTCACTTACCGTTTTACTACAACATCCCTACCGAATCTCAGCTTTTACGGCCGTGGAATCTGATCCCAGCGCGAAGATCTATGAAGAGCCCGGGTCAGCTCGCAGCAATGAGTACGTTGTCGCATTTTGAAAGAATTGATCCTTCTTATCTTGTCGAGGAAGAAACTCTGAACGGTTACAACCCCAAACATTACTATCCCGTCTTTCTGGGGGAGATTCTCCATGGACGGTACAAAATCATCGGAAAGCTTGGGTTTGGATCAGCATCGACTGTATGGCTGTGCCGAGATCTTCAGAAACGGCATGAGTACGTCGCGATTAAGATCTACATCAACTGCTCTAAATATCATCGAGAAGTTCCTATCTACGAGGAAATCAACAAGCTCGAGACAAATCATGAAGGTCAAACGTATGTAAGAAAGATGTATACATCTTTTGAGCTTCAAGGACCATATGGAACCCATATCTGTCTCGTTCACCAACCGCTCGGCATCAGCCTTGGCGAGCTCAAAGGCTTAATTTCGGACAAGGTATTTGATGGAGAGCTCATACGACAGACGATGCGGTGCATCTTGACTGGCTTGCACTTTTTGCACAAGGAAGTGCGAGTCATACATACCGGTAAGCCCACCTGGAGGCATTAGCTTTACTACTGACGACTCTTACTGATAACTGGAGACTTCAGATCTTCAGCCTTCAAACATGCTGCTTGGAATCCACGATGACTCCGTTCTGGTCAAATTCGAACAATATGAGACCGAGAACCCATGCCCGCGAAAGGAGCTTGGCGACCGCACTATCTACTTGTCGCGGCCAATGCCGCTTACAAAGGGGGAGCCGTCCATAACTGATCTTAGTGAAGCAAGGTTCGGAGACTTGAAACATACTGATCGGGTTATGCCCAATGTCTACCGCGCACCTGAAGTCATACTTGGGATGCCTTGGAGTTATCCAGTTGACATATGGGGGTTTGGTATGATGGTAAGTCTCTCCACTCGGACTATCATTTTCGGTTGCCACCAGTAGTAGCTTGACACTACTTGGGCGAGACAGGGCTAACGAGACTCATGGGTATCACAGCTCTGGGATTTGTTTCAGCCGAAGCGATTATTCTCGCCCAAAGACACGGAAGGTCGATATTCCGAGGCTCACCATCTTGCAGAAATGATATCTATAATGGGTCCTCCCCCTCTGGAGTTCTTGCGACAATGTGGTGAGAAAGCTGAGCAATACTGGGAGAAGAATGGTCAGCGCTGCAAAATAAAGACTTCCTTATTTGTAAGAGAGCTATGCCCTACTAACGCCGCAACGCAGGCACTTGGAAAAACTTAGCCCCAATTCCGGCTACAAACCTGGAGGGTATGGAACGGAGATTAGAGGGTGAGGAGAAGGTGCAGTTCGTTGCCTTCATGAGAAAAATATTACAGTGGATTCCCGAAGACCGTGAAGATTGCGAAGGGGTCTATTGGGATGAGTGGTTGATGGCTGACTTGTTAGAGAGCGGGGAGGTCGGCAGGAAACACTAAGCCGCCGTTGTCATAACGACAAGAGGTTAGGAGCTGGGAGCAAAGATCTAGATTGCCACCAGTATAGATGGACTTCCATCGTGCTGCATCCACACTGCAATGCTCTTCATCCGGCTTTCTCGATCCCTGATAGCCATGTCCTTCCCATTCCAAGCACATAAGCGCAGAAGACCTCTCATCCTATTGGGATTTAGTATATTTGTAGCTATAAGCTTGTTCTAAACGTAGTCGTGCCGGCGCTGGGAACTCCCGACACAGTTCACTGCTCCATTGTAACTCCAATACTCGTAACCGATGCGTTGGGGTTGCATGGTCGAGGGGAGAGAAGGGAAGGAGAAGCTGGGAGCCCGTTTCTTATAGGCAGGACACGGAGCAGACCCATGCGCCCCGGTTGTTGCATCGCCACCCCAACACCGATGCTTCCATCTCCACCATATCACACACCAATTATGATCAGCATCCAATGAATCGCTGCACCCGTCCACCCTCGAGTGGGTGTCTGCGATTCGTCCAGCTGTGCTTTGCCTTGGATGTTCTGTAGGAGGTTGTTGCATTCTCTGGTAGACTTCCACCAGAGTATTGGGCACATGTTGAATGGGTATGAAGAGCTCACCGAAAGAGTGAGCCGGTTGCTGAGATCTTTACCACGCTCCTCAGACGAACTGGACTTGCAGGTGTCCATACACCAACCGAAGCAGTAAGCAAGTCCCGAACGCCGCCAGCAGCAAGACGCAAAGCTTTCCACGGTACAAAGCAGCTTGCCGAACAGGATCCGAGGGCCATCATTGGTCAAAATGCCTCCGTCCATTATTGTAGGCCATGTTGCCCTTGATCTTAAGATCTCTAGCCGGTGTAATCGTTCCATGCAAACCTCCCTCCTCGAACTTCCCCAGGCCGTCGCGATGACTTGATTCTAGACTTGCTTGAGTAGGGCTTCCGGAGAACCATAGTTGACGGATTTGAAAGACTCATTCTCCCCAAATTCTCTCCGCCTTTTGATTGTGTAAAGGGCTTGGCGACAAGCTTGAGAGATATACTCTTCCCTACGCCATGCTAAACTGCGCACAGGGAAGCCAGCCGGAGATGAATCGGTCCTATACGATCAGATGATCAGCGCGTTCAACAAGGCAATCAATTCCGGATCAATGCTAGGTACAATCAAAAGTTCGTATCGGCGAAGAGATCGAGCCTCACCGAGCTATCTTAATCCCTAATCCTGATCTCTTCCTTTCAGACTGCAGACAACTGCCTGAGGGTGAGAAGACAAGGTAGTGCGAAATGAGTCATTCTATTAGCGTAGCAATTCTAAAATTAGAGTGCCCCTTTGGGTCCGCCAAATATCAAATAGTGAAAGCCCCCAAAACCTCTAACATTCAGTTGTACATGTGCTCTGAGCGTTCAGTCTTCAAAAAAGTTCGCTGGAAAACCTCGGTGGCGTCTATAACCTTCTGCAGATGTGCATAGGAGAATGGAGTATGACTCTCTCGTGCCAACACGGAAGCGGTGAAGACTGTGTTCTTAATCTGTGAGAACCATTAGTGTAATTGCCCGATTCATTTGGCTAAAGTCACAACCGACCTCCCGCCCGTTGAAAGGCTTTCTGGCCAGTCCATTTAACTCTTGCTTTGTAATGTTCAACACGCCACCACAATGCGTGTTTGCCCTTTTTAAGTTATTGTCCCAATGCTGCATTCGAGACTCTGGGTCAATTTCGCTGTACTGCATCTTCCACTGGATCCGGCTCAAGACTGCAATATCAAAGTTCTCCACTCGATTTGTTGTGGGGATGAGTATTCCGCGGAAGTATTCCAGCCTGCGCAGAAAAACTGACACGAGCTGGTGCCGGGTCAGGTTGTCAGTGCCCCGTTGCTCGAGGAACACGTCCGCTTCGTCGAGTAGTAGGATCAAATCCCATTGCTGTGCAAGCTCGAACACAGTTTCAAGTCGATTGTCCAGGCTTTCGGCGTCTAACCCTAACTCTCCCGCAGAAATCTTTTCGGGTTAGCCACGAATGTCGTGTTAGGCATTGTTAGAATACTTACAGAGTATAGCGGTCGCTGCATGTGCTCTGAGACAACTTCGGCTGTCAAGGTTTTTCCCACTCCGGGCGGCCCGCTACGCCATGATGAGGTAAAAAATAAATCAAAAAAGAAGAGGGGAGGAGGTGAGGAGGGAAGAAAAGAAATCAAGGGGACCGCTTCAAATGCCAAACAATGGTACACGTATAGAAATGGGCCTAGATTTACTCAACAGGACAATGGCTAATTTGTATAATGGTATGTATGCCACAAAAAAGCCCCCCCCCCCCCCCCCCCCCCCCCCCCCCCCCGGCCCCCAAAAACAAACAAACAAAAAAACTATAAACCTTGCAAACACATATTCACGATTTCGAATCTACCACCTGCCAGCACCGTGTCCCGGCGCACTCGAACCCGAAAGCCCATTGCGCGGGCTGGGGCTGGACAGATGCGGCACGTGCGGGCCGAGATGCGAATGTTGTCGGGGAGGATCCAAGTTCTTCCGAGAAGTCTGGCGCGAAGTGTGCAGTGGCTGAGTTCGTTTTCTACGAGAGCGAGAAATGCCGCGCCGTTGGATTTTGCGTATGATGTAGCGCTCAATGACGCCGCGCCTGTTACGGTTGAGAGAGAATGATCAGCGGCAATGTTTCCAAGATAAAATTGAATCAAATGAAATAAAATGGATTTTCAGGAGTTGAGAGATTGGGGTTGAAACCAGTGTTGGAAAGCAAGGGTGAAAGACTCAGAATCAAGGGTGAAAGTGATGCAGGAAGGTGCAAAATAACTCACATGAGATAGATGGATGTGACAAAGGTGATGGGAATGGCGATTTCCCAGAAATAACTACACGAGGGGAACGGATTAGTAAGTTTGTTATCACGTACGAATTAAGAATCTCAGACGAGGTTGGGTATAGCGGAAGAGGGACGGGGGAGGCACGAGGGAGAAAATTGAAAACACAAAATAAGGGGTTTGGGGGGAAATGAAAATAGACGTAAAAGGAAGACTGGGAGGGAAAGAGAGAAAGGAGCAAGGGAGGTTGGCGGGAAATGGGAAGCGACAAAAAACAACTAAACCTACACATCGCTATGATGCTGCACTCCGGTGAATCTATTAAAGTTCATTCCAAAGTATCCCTACCAGATTATTAGCCAAGCTGATGGACGAAAATGGTACAAGGAAGAATCGTTGCAGACGGGAGCAAGACTAATTTCTCGAAAGTCCGCATCATAGAAAATATCGCACTCATGAATGTCCAACTTGAGAGACGACAATAGTGGTATAACTTACAGTCAAAAATGTCAATGGTAAGAAAAGTATTGTGACAAGGGTAAGTTGTTTCATGCTCTCGTTTTGCAGAGCGCCTGTTCCAGCAGTTAGTCTTGGAAAACAAATTGGAAATTTTGTGGTTTGAGATAAAAACCATAAGAGGGTGGCCTGAGTCAAAATGGAACTGCAGGACAGCGAAGAAACAATCTAAACTTACTAATAGTATTAAAAATTAAATCAATCATGTTATCTGCTTTTCGCATCATTTGGTCTAGGCTCTGCATCATCAAGATACAGTGATCCTCAACGTCGCCAAGATACGTATGCGTCATAGGCGAAATCGATATACTCGATGGAACAGAGGGCAATTTGGGTGGTTGGCGGAAATAATCACCTCCACTTTTGCCGTCGTGAGCGTCCCGGCTTTTGTCCGGGTCTGTTGGTGCGCCTTCGCCTCCCTTCCGATCAGCTCCCTTTGCGCCCGCCGTACCTCCAGGCTGCTTTCTTTCGCCACTGGGCACATTGAGCAGAGTGAATCCCCCGGGCGTGGCAGGAACAAGTTCGCTCTTATGGTCCCTCAGCGCGTTGATCACGCTGGTAATAGGCTGTAATGATGTGCGGAGGAGCGATATCTCCGACGTAAGCACATAGAGCGACGTAGTGTGCTTGATGCTGGGCTGTGTGAGCACATCAAGCTCCAACTCGCCGATAGCGTCTTGATATGCTAGCGTGACAGGAATAGCGAGGTCGATAATGGCATCAATGATAGCCTGCAGCATCATGCCTGCGTCGCACGACCGGCGTAGGATCGTTTCTGAAGAATGAAGACGAGAGAGAATCGGGTTTTCAATGTCCTCTGCTGATCCTTGAAAGAATGAAATGACAGTGTTGTCTGCCGTCAGGAAGATAGAGACTTGCTCGACGCTAACGCTCATGTCCTTTGGGCGAAGGGCAGAATGGCGCTCCATGAATTCAGTGTGCGCTTTGTTCGGGCCGCTGTGGTAGCTTTGTAGCGTGTGAGGCTTCCATGGCGCAGTGGCAGAGGCGGAAAATGAAGAAGTGTGATATTTGGCCGTATGTGCGCCGTCAACCTCGTTGGAAGGGTCGAACATGTCTGCAGGAGAATGAGTGTTGCCGGCATCCTCAGCAACGGGCGAGAGCGTTTTCCGAAGGCGCGAGAATAGCGATCGTCTCTTCTTTTTTGGCTTCTGCCAATGAGATGGAGAGCCTGCATAGTCTTCTATTGATCCAGGGCAGTCTGCATCGCAGTCTGAGTCACAATCCGAGCAGTCTTCGAGGTGAACCAGTTTTTGCAGTGTCAAAACGACTATTTGTTTTGGTTAGTGTATCAGTTTGCCTATCCAACCGTATTCTCATTGTACAGAAATCATAACCGCGAAACTTACTGTATACGTGGTCAGAGTACCTGATTTCGACTGTTAGTACCAGTTCACGTTGCTTCCAAAGTCAACTGTGAAGATTCAGTCAACTTACCAATCGGCCTTAGTTCGGTTCTTTGTGTTCATTAAATCTTCAATGGCGAGGCGATGCAACTTCTTCTTGTTTCCAATACATTTGATCACGTCCCAGCTCAATCCATTAACATTAATCCAACGACACTCCGTCCAGTCAGGACGCGGGTGATTCAGAAACGGCTCCAGCGTCGCATTGTTCAACCGGCGCATGCGCATATTCTCCTGAGAAAAGTCGACGACTGTTATATCGCATTCTTGGTGAAGTTGAGGGATATGGGAGGGCTCTTGACCCCCATGAGGGAGTGTAACATCTAAGCCTGGTTCTTGACCAGGCTGCCAGTTGGAGCGCTGTGGACGATAGGTCTTGAGGGTGCTGGATCTTCTCGGACGTCTTCGCGCGGACTCGGAAGATTGCCGCGCCGTGCTGGTAGACTTGGCTAAGCCCAAGTCGCGATTGCCGTCGGAGGAAGAAGCCGGTGATAGTGCCTCCAGGTCTACATGCGCTGGATCTACCGCTGGGGTAGAGCTCGAACGCTCGTTTCCAGTGTTCATTGTGCCAATATGTTCGAATAAGCGGGCTAGCAATTGATATTTGTGCTATCTTGCCATGCTTTGATGCTCCCACCCATCGTAAGTTGAAAAAGGGACAATAAAAGGGACAATGGATCAAGGATGGCTCCGAAGCAGAGTTCTACTAAGGGACACTCAACAACGGCAGGGACGGGTGCTGAACACCATGACGTCGCTTAAGGAAAGCAGTCCCCTTTTCTGCCTGTCAATCCGTCACTTTGGGCCGAATTCAAGCTTTTTGGGGGAAAGCTTGGCATTCTCCCCTCCACGTCCGTGCACATGACCCTGCAGATCAGAACAAAGCTCATCATATTAACAATAACAGCGCTCGATCAACACAGGTATTCATTCTCAAATATATCATGTACGACGCTACCTTCCGGAGATAAGATTTACTTGCTGAACTAAAAGAAAAGCCACGCCAAATCTGCTGTAAATAAAAGGCCAAATATTATACGAAATGGTATCTTAGATCAAGTGCGATAAATTCCAACTCTAAACCAGGCAAACTCCCCATGTCCCAATCTATTCCGGTCCAACCACCCCAAAAATCTGGTCGAACCAAAGGTTAAAATCATCATTCATCCCCAAGAGACTGTCAGCAAAGTCTCCTTGCTCAGGGTAATTCCCATGGTCTTTGCCAAACACTGCATTGTTCATCACAAGGAAATTTGCCATGACATTGTGAAAGTTCACGGCGCGTCCAGATTGCTTTCGGCCATGGGGTGCAGCGGATATATCAGCTGCTATACTTGGATCAAATGCAGTGGCTTCTTCAAGTAGGATAGTTTCGATCAATGTCACACCGCGCTGAGCCAAGACATCGCCTCTTCTCGCCGCAAGTCGATCTTTTGCCGCGACTACTAATGCCCGATAGAGCTGGCCCCTCTCATCATCGTACTGCTGACGATACATGAGCTCGAGACAAAGGATCATGGCCGCGGTGACACAGAAAGCAGAGTGAGTCCAAATAGAAATGTCGTCAGTCTCTGTAATCTTCTCATGTTCGCGAAGAATAGTCATTGCAGCCGAGATGCATGTATTTCGCGTATAGCTATACTGTGAAGACTGGAAAGACTGGAATAGAAACGGGCGATGGATCATAATAATCTTCAATATGGTTAGCAAATGCTCACTTTGTGTAACCTGCAAAGGGGCCGAACCTTTTCCGCTGCTGTAATAGCGAGACTGCGCCGAGCAATATCTAGCCATGGAGTCCACATCCCGTCCCCGGGATTCTCACGAAGGAGGAATGGTGGAATCTCCCCAACCAATTTGCGCATACGGTGATCGAGCCTGATCACATGCTCGTATTGTTCCTGCAAATTCTTTCCCCGTAATGCCGCCAAACCATCGGCGAGCTCTGGCATTAGGGCGGCCACTAGCGCAAATTAGTAAATGAGAAAGGCTGTGCAGCAGCGCGGAAATCATACCTGAAGCCAAAGTCCTCACGTAAGAGCTGATGGTAGGTAGACTGCTTTCTTTTGGAATAAGATCGTGATCATCGCAATTCATTGGCAGGCTGGTAGAATATTGTGATGGATGAATTACTAAATTGGTCAGCACTGAGTCAGAATCAATCATATCACATTGAAGACCAGGGTGTTCATACTGTATGAGTCTGTGAAAGCAAAGGCAAAATGATCTTGGATTATGAGTTGGCACCAGACCCGCTTTCCAACTTCCCTTTCAATCGTTTCATGCCACTGCTCCGTAGTCTGGATTACCAGAGACTCTGGTTCAGCAATCTGGTGCAGCCCTAGACACTGCGCAATGCGCACGGCGGCACTGAATAGAGTTGCATTCAATTCGCTGAGCCCCAAATTATGTGCAACTTCTGTCGAAATTACAATGGCCTGTACCGAATACACTGCGAATCCAATGATTAAAACAACGTCCTGCTTTAGGGAGGTGACTACCTACGCGAGAGATTTTCCATGAAATTCTCAGAGTAGAGGACGTCGACCATAGCTCGAAATAGGTCTCTGGCGGCAGTGTCGCCAATTTCTTCAACCGACACACAAATCAGCGTGAGAAAAATCTATCAACGTAGAAATATCTTAAAATACGTACCTATATCGAGAGTAGCCTGAAACCTTCTGCTATTTTGCACAGAGTACAGGGCAGTCTAGTTTCCCAATTGATTATATTAGCATATTGTAGAAGATACCCAGTTCAAGGAACAACTCACGCTCACGACAGACAGGTACAAGGCCATCCATAACGGATGATCACATGTGCCATATTGCCAGTAACTTTCACACTGCTCCAAGAAGGTCGGAGAGTGCAACGAGTTATGATGCCACACAACGTGGTTGATATGGAACTGCACCAGTTTACTCGCTACTGGAGGTGGTGGGAGGATGCTTTCATCCTTCAGCATTGCAGAAAATGGTCGATGGATGCTATTAGAGTCGCTATTAATTGATATCATTTCTGATTGACTGCGATGGCTGCCACATGAACAATGTCGATGAGGGTAGCAGGCCCCGTAATGTCTGCCCCAAGCTAAATACTCAAGCGCAGTCACCATAGTTGCCGTTTCTCGAGTCGCTCCATCTTGACCCCCTGTCTGGGAAGATGAAGGGTCCTCTGAGTACGAGAAATCCGCAGCTCTCGGCTGCAGTCCCATTGGCGCTGGCCGCGGCGCAGGAATTTGTCCATTATTAGGAGTTCGTGGGCTTTCAACTGGTTCCTAAATGACGCATAAGGATCACCTGCCTTTATATAGATCCATTGAATTTCTATGCATTGGAACCTACCTCCGTACTTGCTTCCTCTTCATCGTAGCCATGCTCGAGCATAGCAATACGTCGCTTCACATCTTTTACCGGACCATTGATAACACTATTTCCGGCCAATTCCAATTGAGAAGTTAAGTTTTTGAGAAAATCAATTTCCCCGCGATGCTTTGATGAGGCATTGCTCAACCGGACCTTTTCTCGAATGCATCTGCATCCTAATCGGTAGCAGCGCGAACATGGGATTTTCTTATCGCATTTGACTTTTCGCCGTGTACATTCTGCATTGTTCAATATGCCATCCAGATAGATGAATCAATTCGGTGAAAAGGCTTCTTACCTTGGCAAGCCAACGGTCGGCGCTGAGAAACACGAAATCCAGCCGAATCCTTGCTATTAGATGATGAACCTGCCATGGTCGTGCTGGGAGCATGGATGGGTGAGTTGAAAGGTCACCCGAGCGAAGCAGACGTGAAGTTGGCTCGTAGCGACCAAAGCGGAGCTCTCAGCCCTATCGAACGAGCTCATCATCTATCATGGTAATCTACCTAACATACAGAAAAATTTCCCTTTTCTTTTAACTGGCTCTATATTCAAGATTTTTGGGTACTTCCAGGCCCAACAATTGGCGATAGACCAATTTTGACCCCCATATTTGTTCGTGTCTTGCGCATTTCTTCATTTAGTCGTGCCCGTTAAACAGTATTCCATGGTCGATTAGGTCGGCATTTCAAAGCACCAAGTTCAATCATATCACAAGAGAATGTATTAGGCTTTAATTATTACTCTAATCGCATTGCCAAAAGAGAAAAATGATCAAAGGCGGTAAATTAGTGAATGGTATTTCCTAGAATCAATAAAAGCAACATATAATGCCAAAAGCCAATCCCCAAGCCCGGACCCGAAAAAGCAAAGGTTACATAGAATTGCAATACTGTTCAGTCATTAATCGATTGAAGAAAGGTCAACTCCAGGGAAGCCACGAAGACTCCATACCCTTATGTACTCTGTCCAGATATGTCCATGTAAAGGAGTGGTTGCCACGATGAGCTTGTACAATATG
The DNA here is from genome assembly GCF_001619985.1 of Xylona heveae TC161. Lineage (NCBI taxonomy): Eukaryota > Fungi > Ascomycota > Xylonomycetes > Xylonales > Xylonaceae > Xylona > Xylona heveae. Next base: position 2,445,451 of record NW_017264193.1, on the reverse strand, counting down.
AGCCAAAACAATCAACTCGCGGCCCACGTTCATTTGGTACTCAATCCCATATCGGCCATGATTATCCATCGTCGTGTCTCATGACTTAGCTTCGATAGTCAAGTTCGGCGCATGTGAAATGCCTTTGCCCTTCTCCTTAGCGGCTGCTTCCTTCGCTACCTCCGGATTCAACGGCTTCTTGGGATCATAACCTACAGCCTTCACAATCCCAAGGCCTTTTGTTCTTCCCTCACGGAATAAGATGCGATCGCCGACTGCAAGGTATTCGGGGCGTTGCACAAATCGGAAAGCTACAGTGGCACGGTCTCCAGTGCGGATGAAAGAGCGATCAATGTCAATGATGGCACATGTTTGTGATATGGGACCAACATGCAGCATGGCTTGGTACCGAGTCCGGATCGTGGTGGCGTGGCTGAGAATGAGCACTGGGACACATCAGACAATTGACCCTTTTCACAAATGTTGACCGGTCATAGTAGATGAAATAAGAGTCACACTTACCCTCGGCGATAAATTCGCGATATACAGCCGGCGCCTTCTCCAGCTTCGGTAGGACCACCATCCCCTTGCGAACATCTTTGCGTCGAACTCTCTTCAGCGCAAATGATGCAGATTGCCCGGCAGAGCAAACGTGCACAGGTATCCGTTTACGCTCAATGGATCGAATGGTTGTTGTAGTGAACTGGCCAAGCGAGTCTGGCCCGATGCATATGGTATCACCCGCATGAATTACTCCTGAAAAGCATTAGATGGGAACGCTATTTGGAACGTATTTGTCCAATTCCCTTACCGCTTTTAACCACGCCAGAAACCACAGTTCCGACAAAAGGAACGGAGAAGGTATCATTAACATGAAACTCAAAGGGTGCGTCGGAATTGTAATGGCCATGATGAGGCAAGATATTCAAAAATGTTCTGACCAAGTCAAGGCTCTCTCCAGTCACGTTGGATACCTGGAATATTGGGCATATCCGTTGACTGACAAACTGGGTCTTCATGCACATCAGAAATAGGACACAAATATTTCTGGGAAACTGAAGCTGCTTACCGCAGTGTTGACGCACTCCTCCCGGTTCTTAATAAAGATGGGAATTTTTCGTGCGCCAGGAGACTTGAGAATTCGTGTTAATTGAGTAATAGTCTCTTGCAGGATGTGCGGAGGACAGATATCAATCTTAGTGATCACGACCATGACAGGCACATTTAGAGCAAGAGCAATACCCAGGTGCTCCCTAGCAGTTGTAAGCTGAGAACTTGTACAATGGCAAGTGGTGAGGATGCATACTTGCTCATGCCAATGAGGCCATTATTTGCCGCTACCATCAGCAGACAGTAATTTGGCTCACTGCTGAGAAGTCCAAAGACCGTGGTGCGAAGGTAGCGCTCATGACCAGCAAGGTCAGTAAAACTAATAACCTTGGCCTTCCTGCTATTAATAGGGTATTCGAAAAAAGGAAGCTGAAAATGTACGCACCGAGCGCTTTCCAATCTCTTCCCAAGTCAGCTTGCGACCAGCAGCACTTGCCGCAACTATCTCCCCGCGGCTGTCGAAGCCCAGGATCTCCATTCCTACGGAGCTAGTTCGGCCGCTTTCAATTTCATGCTTGTGGCGGAACAGATTTACACGGGCTTTTCCTCTACCATCATCCAGTCCGCCCTTAACAAGGACGCCGAGCATGGTGCTTTTTCCAGCGTCGACTATGATAATGATTAGCCAACTCCTCTGTTCGAGACTAGCTTGCAGCTCAGGCATACCATTTCCAACAACAGCTATTCTAGTTTCAATCACATCCTCCACTGTTGAAGGCTTTTGACGTATCAATATTTTCCCGCTTGCTCCTACTTCTTTGTCATTCGCTGTCTCAGCCTCTTCTGGTCCGCCAACATTCCGCGTCAAAAGGACTCGACATTCCGCATTGTTACGTGCGGCCGCATCTCGTAATCTCCGTAAAGCGATTTCCCATTGCTCCTTTGAAAGTTCCATGGATGCACCATTATTCTCAGCACCAAGATCAAACAAGGTTTCGCCGTGCCCCTCGTCGATCCTTCTGCCCAGAATATCGGAGAGACGAGATAGGCTTTCGGTGGCGGCGTTTGATTCGTCGAGTAAGATGTCCTTTAAAGGCTCATGACTGCTGTCATCTTTGATATCAAGAGCGTCCAAAATAGCTAACTCCGCATGCTCTTCTCCTCCAGAGGCGGCTGGATGTCCAGGAGCGCGCCGCAGCGCCTGCTGCTTTTCGACATAGTCGGCGAAGTCACTCAAGGCCTATGAGAGACAGACAATAAGCCACTGCTTCAGGATCTATGAATGGCCCATTGTATCGCATCACTTACAGATTCGCCTTTGCGCCGCTCGTGAACTGAGAGCTTCTGAGCTCCTGCGGTCATATTGTGTAGCTAATTCGAATAGGTCTGGCAAATAGTCTATCGGCCTGAGAGGCGGTGGAAAGCTCAACGTATTCGAGTGATCATTTGGTTGGAATATATTGAGAAACCAAAATACAAATACGCACAGAAGAAATGAATTAATTGATATCCCTGGGAAGCATAGACCCAATATATGGATTTACAGGAGAGGACAGGTTGTCGGAGGCGGTGGATGACTGTTCGGACTAGCATCTGGGGTTTATCGATAAACTGGGGGCGAGAAGCGAATCATGACGCAGAAGGGCACCACAAGACCAGGGAGATGAGCCATGTTGACTCATTGCTACAATTTGAAAGGTCTGAACTTGAGGCTGAGTTTATTATTACTTTGTTTTCCTTTTCAAATTGAATACAACAACTGGGGTCTTTATGCAATGTGATAGGTTACTGCGTTTCCACTCCGCCCTTGGCTGCGCCGCAACCAATTCGGCGGATTGCTTGGTCCATCCTCCCGGGTAATAATATCATGTCGCTGTTGCCTTGGACCAGCATTGCAGCACTCGATCCAGTTCCATTTCATTCCGTCGTGATTGAATTGGGGTTGTCGATCATGTGGGCTCGGTCGCAGTGTGTCATGACGGAGCTTGCGGGGAGATGAGAACGACGGAATCTCCTATGCAACGTGTGAGCATATGTCAAGCAAGAAAATCATTAGAATATCATAGCATACCTCGTACGAACAGCATTTCTGACTGTTTCCTGATGGTCTGCGCGCAAAACATTAGTCATTTGTTCGCCCCCCAAATGTCTGGGTCCTGAGCTCTGTACCTTGATAGTCTCCTCTTCTTCTTCGTCCTCTTCGACAATGTAGACCGTCTCTTCAACGTCGCCTAGAACCAAATTGCAGTGACTGTCGTAGGCCTAGAAATATCGCATTAGTACTATGCCTTTCAAGCAAGCCTTCTGTTGGATAGAATCGACGGAGAAAACGAACATGCAAACGACCCTTGAGCTCGCGATCTCCTCGCAACTTGACGAATACCACCTCGTCGAGCGAGAGCCTAACAAGGTCCAGAGGCTCTGCAACAGGAGCTCCCGCGCCCTCGTCAGCGTCAGCCATGGTTTCTTGTGGATATGGCTTTTGTGCTGAATTGAAATGATCTAATCGTCCGTTGAATTATTCGCGGCTCTTGCACACATTTCGCGTCTCGATTCGCCGATCGCTTGCACACCGGGTAATCGACTGTAATTCGTTCACCAGCGATGCTTAAGGAAAATTAACATCACCGTAGCGTACGCCAACCAGCATCATTTGTCAACGCCGCTGCGTCAATTGAGTGCCCCGGCGTGCGACTGGGCTGGATTTACGGCATATGTCCAGTCTCCTTGTCCGCCTTGAGGCGATAGAGTCTCGTCTCGCCATAAGAACCCGTCCACGGACTGAAAATAATTCGCTGACATGGCGATGCTGGCGCTGCCGAGTTGCAGACCAGGGGATTCACACCCGGAACTCAAGCACACATGCTTCACCAGAGCATGAGCAGGCATTATCAGCCTCGCTCAAGGAGCCAATTGCTTTCTCTGGACCCCAAGAAGGCTCTCAGGCGCCAAGCCTAAGCAGAACCTCTGCCATCCTGAACGGACTTGCTGCCCATACAATTACGCCGCGAACTACAATCTCTCAACCTGCTCCTCTTTCCGCAAAAGACAAAGTCTTTTACGCACTTCGAAATAAGCAGCACAAGACTCTCCTGAAAGTCTTTCTCGAGGCTTCCAAAGATGAGCAATTCATCCAGTCAATCCCACCGGCAACCTTGACTGAAATCCTCCGCATGCTCGATCCAGATTATTTCGTCGAGCCCATAAAAGAGCTCCACGAGGATCTCAGCACAGCATACGTGCGTCTTCTTGGCATAAAACCCCTCGATGTCGAAGTCAGCGAATACATGCGATCAATCCGTCGTCTGACCCGGATACGACGGCGAGCGAACCACCCTCTCGATCTCACAGACTACACATTTCTTCTCAAATGCGCTCGGGCAGTAGGCGATAGCGAAGCCGCAGATGGAATCTGGCTCGACATGATGCGCGACAAAGTTCAGCCTAATACGACATGCTACAATTACTATCTCGCAGCGCGGTGCTGGGCGGGTCACGCGCACGCCGGTCGACGGCACAAGCTGCGTGTCATGCCATACAACATGGCCATGCGGCAGACTGCAGAGCCATTGCCTGGATTCGAAGGCTTTCGCGTCAAGCGCCAGGGCATTCGAAGCACGGTTTTCCAAATGTTCAATGAGATGGTGCAACAAGGCGTGCAGGGCGACGAACGGACGTTCACCCTCCTCATGACAGCCATGGGCCGTGAAGGCGACATGGACGGCGTCAAATCTGTCCTGAAAAAGGCGTGGAACGTTGACGTCGACGCACTCCTCAAAGCCGCAGACGAATCTACCCTTGCGCCTGTCGTGCCACTCGACAAAGCCACTTCGGCACTATACCCCGGCGACGACTTACTCTTCGCTATTGCGCACATTTTTGGCTCAAACAACGACATTCCTACTGCCATCCGACTCGTCGACTACATTGCACGGCAGTACGAGATAGATATCCCGCTCCGGGTATGGGCACAGCTTTTCGAATGGACATTCGTCCTATCAACTCCTCGCTCTGGCGAGCGCCGGCATGACGGACCGCAAATTGGCCAACTCCCGCTCGCCAGCGTCAGCCAGCTCTGGGAAACAATGACGTCTCCACCCTACAATGTGCGTCCCAATGTGCCCATGTACAACCGCTACGTCAAGAACCTGTACCACAGGCAGATGCTCGGGCAGATGCTTGCCCGTATGGAAGAGGGCATCGAGCTATATTCGCGCTCGGTGAAACAATTCCGTCGGGCGAGCAACAAATATCGCAAGACAGTCGTCGCAGTGCGAGGATCAAGAAACGGACAAAGCCGCGCTCAGCGCAAACAAGCTGAACAAGAGTCCAGCTTGCCCATTGAAAGCCTGCGCTTTCACTATGAGATGAGCCGTCTAGTACGCAGCCGCAACCATCAAATGGTGCGCCGATGGATGCGGTTGTTGCTCGGCGGTCGGCGCTGGTCCGCTGGCCCGAATAATGCGTGGGAACGAACGGTACTGCCTGACATCATCGAAAAATGGAGATCTTTTATGCCTGAGCGCATCGAGTATAACACGAGCGGAGGACGTGTGGAGTTTGACAGTCGGCCAGAAGATGCCGAGAGTAAAACTTCTCAGACAAAGAAACAAAAGGATTCCCGCAAACCTCACAAGGCGGTCAGGAAAGAAGAATCTCCTAGCGTGGAATAGAGACCGGGCACTTCGATATTCACGTATCCTGTATAGTATCATCATCATCATCATCATCTCTCTTCTTATTTTTGTATGGTATCGTCATCGGTCACAGAGACCTACAGAGCGTTTAGGTGTTTATAATTATTTTTGTACAATACAATGGTATAGAACTTTTCGAACCCTATCTACTGTTCAAATGGATACAAATAAGAGTTTTCAACGGAGCAAGAGTACGGTGCTAAATAACGCGCTCCTTATTCAAATCGTTGACAACCATATACCGGCTCAATCCTATCCAGCCCCAGCGAAACCACACCATTTGACTCTTATGCGCATGGGTCATGGCTCGCTGGGCTCTGCCGTACGCGAGCGGACCACTGACAAACATGAGCGGCGTAGGCGTAGATCCTGCCTTCTTGCGCGAGAACAAGGACAGGAGGACTGTCAGCGGCGTGTCCAGCACAGACAGATACTTTCGGAGAATAAAGGTCGTGCGCAAGGTGTATAGGGCTATCGGGTCTGCCCAGCCCGGGTGAGTGCTCTTGAGGCTACTCAGAAAATGCCGTGCCCCATGGTACAGTGAGATGTGGTTTGGGTGGGAAGATATGCCATGGGCGTCGAACGTTATGATTACGTCAATGGAAGGAGTAGGTGGACTTGACGACTGTGCAAAAGAGCTGGCTGATTTGGATTTTGAGGATCCAGATGACGGGACGAAGAATGCATTGAGGATTGAGCTTATAAGCGGAGGAGACCATTTGATTGTCATGCTGTCCGGGAAGTTGCTAACGGGCGTTAGGGTCAGTAGGTGGTGCAAATGTATAGCAGCATTCATCAGAAGATGTTGAAATGGTAGCTTACGGGTCATCGAGAACTAAGACGTCGTCCTCGCTCCGTAGACCGAGGTGCAGTCCGCTTTTGACTAGCTCTTTTTTGCGTATGGATCCTAGTCCATCGGCGTTCCCTGGTAGTTGAGAAGTCAGAAGGTCATGAGCAAAGGAGACCATTTGAGGTGGATATATGAGCATAGGAGTATGAACAGATAGCAGATAATAGTGTTCCGGATACGAGTGTTTCGGACTCGATTTGTATAGCTCAACTTGATGAAAGAAACATAGAGTACCAAAGGGAAAGGCATGCCATGTGAGAACAACTAAGTGCTCAAAAGAATACATGGGAAGCTCAACAGGGGGGCTTCTTAACCAATTCAATCGAAAATAAACTGTGCAAAGTGAAAGAAGTGCAAAAGACAATTATTGCATTTAAAACCAATCACGTAAACAATATGCTTCAGCAAAAAAACATACCGCTGCTCAAACATAGGATCTTGACATGATTCCCTTTACTTCGCTCTGTCAATGATAACAGGGTCGGCGCAAAGAACATTGCTTCATCGTCGGGATGTGCAATCAACAGAACAATGCGCTTATTGGTGAGCGTAGGAAAAGAGCGCTGGGCCATGATTGTGTAGAGCCAGCAGAGTAAGATAGCTAATGGGACAGCCCCCAGAGTTGTCCATTGCATTTTGGCGGCGTCAACAAATTTATGAGGCTGTAAAAGATTTGCTATGAGAGACACAGCATAAGATGAATGATCGAGAACAAATCTAGTAAATTGTTCTTCATTGACGGGAGAAAAGTGGTCGGTATGTCAATTGGATGTTGACGTTCAGTGCCTTGGAGATCACGGAGTCTAAGGGACCGGAAGCGGAGACGGACCGAGGAGAAGCCGATGGTTAAGAAAGTATTATAAGCACCGGACCTGTAGTTAAAGCTAGCTAAACCTCCAGCTACGAAAATTGCCCGAAGCACCAGTTCACGACTTGCATCAACTGACAGAAGTGCCTGCTCCATCATAGAAATACACAGACTGTCGGGCCTACGTCTCTCGATCGGAAATACTCTCCAGCACAAATTAACAGCAGCCAGCCAAGTCTTCAGCAAATTCATACTCGGAAATACGACAACGGCAAGTCAGAGATGAACCGTGCTCAGCGCCGAGCTGCTGCTCGTGATGACACAAATGCCAGCTCTACCACCTCCAGCTCCTCGTCGATACCGCTCGTACATCCCGAACGGCGGACACCTGAAGGAAAGACCCTGCTGCAATTGGCAGAGGAGCGGCAAGCACTGCTGAACCAAGGCACACCCTTTCCCAAGAATGGTGATTCAGCAGCAGGCAGCACTGCAAATGCTCTTTCATCAGAGGGCAACAAAGACAATGAGCAAGTCAAAATATCAGAATTGGACATTCAAAAGGCATTCGGAGGCACAGGGAGCAAGGGAGAACAGAGCAAAAGAAGGAGTACTGGGCAAGGGAAGCAATTGGATGAGCCAATAGGCCGCTTTGGTCAGGCTGTATTCTTTGCTATTACCATGACCATGGTACATTTTACACTGGATGTTCTCATACATCAGCAGTATCGCCAGGACATTGTGTGGCCTGAAATATGGGAGAGAACGTTGACGGCAGCTCCAGGTGAGTAAACGACCAACAGCTCCTCTATAGGGAAAGGACTCCTACATACGCAAGCCCTTTCCAGCCCTTTCCATACGATGCAGTCCATGGACACGAACTATGGGTCTTTTCAAGAATTGCTTGGATAGCAAATAGACATTTGTCTTTCGCACCGTGGAATTTACGCCTATTCAACACTATTAAACGTACTGGCCTAGATAAACAGATTAACTCGAAAAGACGCGGCTTCGCCGCAGTTAAGAACGGAATACTAACTCATTTCCCATTTCCAAACAGCACTTCTCGCTCTTGTCTACTACCTCCGCCCTTATAAGCCAGCGTCTTCGTCAAGGGTGCCGCCTGGCTTATCTCGTGGCGCCCTCTTTATCCATAACATCTTGCTCGGCGATCTTCTTCACCAGTTCCTCTTCTTTGTACTCTCCACAGCCTCTGGCTGCTATGTCGTCCATGCAGCCAATAGGCAAGCATACTATGCTGTAATGAAGCGCGCTCCTCCGCTCGGTACATTATGGATTTGGAGCATAATTGAACTGCGTCTAGGATGGGCAGTAGCAAACTTGGCAACGGTAGGTGGATGGCTTTGGTGGAGAGGTTATTCAATCATGTAAATTGTATTTCGGGATTCCATCATAATTTCATGATACACTCATGCTATTTCAAAGTTCTGTATTGCAATTTGTCCCTTCAAGTATTTATCGTAATGAAACGTTTGACTCGTATTGGCGGCATCCGTTTTGATCTAGCATACCTGTGGGGTGTTATATCCGCCTCAGGGGGTCACTTTTCTCACAGTCCAAGCTCTTTTTACTATCGCCCGAGCGCCGATTAATTCTGCTCCGCTACTCTTCTACGCGCTCTTCTATTCAATGGCCGAAACACGTCAAGGCCGCAGCATTCGCCCTTTACCGTCACCACAAGTCCTCGCTATAGCCCTCGCAATTGTCAAGTCCAAACCTCCAGGACAACAGATAAGAGGGACTTACATGGCTTCTTTCTGTGGGTATATCAGTGGGCTAACCGGCATGTAGAGCACTTGATCAATCTGAAAAAGCACATCAAGGAAGGCAAGAGTCCGGATCTGGCCGCCTGCAATGACAGACACGTCGACGGCGCAGGCTTCTGGAAGGAGGCTTTTCAACGGGTGGAGAAGGAACAGGCAGAACTACGAGATAAGCTTTTTGAACTCGAAAGACGAAACGATGCGCTACGAGCGCAACTCAGACATTCCCAGGCATCAATCTGCCCTCCGCCGATTCAAAAGAAACGAAAGAATGATCAAGAGAATATCAATTTGCAGAAATGCAACGGTAAGCGGGCAAGGTTGAAGCAGCCCACTTGTCAGGATATCAATTCTGGACCATTGGATAGTGGACCTCAGACCGTGGGAGATCCCAATGATCCCGCATTCGCTGAAGAGCTTAACACTGTACCACAAGGTGAGTCTGACTCAAGCCTTGATTTGGCTCCGAGGGTTTATAGTCAAGCGCAGGCACAACCGTCTTGAGTCATTTTTACACTATGACCCGGCTTCAACAACGGCGAAAAATGGATGTTTCTGAGCTGTGTATGGCGACTTGTGCCCTTTGTTCAGCAATAGAGGTTTTCACTGCGTCATCAGTGTTACAATTAAATGGACGGCCTGAAATTGTAGCTGCTTTTCGCAATCAACAGGCCCGTTCTGCCAAAAAAGCAATAATTTCAGCAACATTCAACGCAAAGCGAATGGAAGATACTGAGACAGCTTTCCGATGTTTGTATCGAATGGTGCCAAACATATTAAAATCCTTGGACAAAATTGGAGAGAATCCAGATGGAGCGCATCAGGGCGGACAGGTTGCCCATGCTCTCATCCATTTGTTCAGCAAATTCCTCGATTACATCCATTCCGTCTCACTTACTCAGGCCGAACAAGCCAAGAAAAAGAAGACGGCGAGACGGAAAACGCAAAATGCGGAACAGTGCCCCCATAATCAAAATGGCATAAGTAGCAAAGATGACTTTCAAGGTCAAATATCTCATTTTTTGGTGATACTCTTTTCGTGCTTGGACATGAAAAGGTCTTTGCATTCGCAGCTTCTCGAAGGACTTGCATTTGTGCTCCTGAGTCGCGTCGGAAAGCTACTGTGTACATTTGTTTTTGATGAAGAGTATGATCGGGATCATCAAAGTGAAAAGACCTCACCTCGACCTCATATCAACGGGAAGAACAAGTCTCAAGCAGAAATCGAAAACCTTGCTCGACAAAAGGATGCTTATTATCTAGTAGTATTATTGAAGCAAATTTTGCCTCTACTTGGCTGCCAGTCAGAGGACGTAACGCATCAATCTTCTAGAGGGATCCTTGTGCAAAACGCTCAACGACGGCTCCAGAGTACCTTGGTCAATGCTATCTTTGGCAGCGGTCACGAGGCATTTCAAGATTGTTTTCGGCTTCCTGCACTTCCAAAGCCCGCTTCGAGCATCAACACTCCTGGATCAGTGATCTATGATGGCACGGAGTGGTTTCAACAGGAGATTTGGAGCCTTGTTGGATGGCAAATACTCTGCGAACTAGACGACGACGAGGACGAAACAGGGCACTCGGCAAAACACTGTGAATCGCTTTCGAAAATTTGATATTTTAATAAATTCATAAACGAAGAGTCCTCTTACTGGAGATGAGTGGAGACTCCGTCTACAGAAGGGTTGGCTTTTTTTCTATTGTTGTCTTGAATAAGGGCAATGAATTGCTCGCAATAGCAAGACACCTAACGACAGCAACAACTTGGATTTTAGTAGCTGAGTGTTGCAGCTAATCGCTGCGCCAGATATTCCCCAGCATACACGCCAGGATACTTTTTCCCTTCCTTTTCAAAAGTGCCGGGAATAGCTTCGATATATTTGCTGGCGCCAGGATTGCAGAAATAAGCAATGGAATATCTTGCAGGATACTCCCCAGCCTCGGGCGGAGTTGGGGGCTCAATAACGCGGTGCTTGGTGCTCTTTATCGAATCATTGGACCACCGTTCCAACAAATCACCAGCATTGATGACAATGGTTCCTGGCAAGGGCGTGGCATTGACAAAATTGCCGTTCGGGCTCTTGACTTGCAATCCTCCACGCATATCTTGGAAGAGGAGAGTGATTGATCCTGTTCAGTCATTAGCCATAGTTGACCTATTTGTCGTACGGTGCATTTAGTCCATGATACTCGCCATAATCGGAGTGCTCTCCAGCTCTGACCTGGGCTTTGTTCTTGAGAAAGATTTCTTTTTCTACGGCGGGATAATGCAACAGTCGCAGCGTGTTGGATTTATCGCCTGTATATTCATCAAAGTAGCTCAGGTCGATGCCCATTCCCAGAGCTATCGCCCGCATAATCTGTCGATGGAGCTCATTGCACAGGTCGAAGAAATCAATCATAATGTCTTTGAAGACTTTGCCGTGCTCGTCAAAGTGGTCCGGCCAGTGATTGGGCCTGCCTTCTTCTCCTTCCCTGCCAATTTCAAGACTCTCTTTAAGATCTGGCACTTGCGCTCTGAGCTTCTTGACCTCTTCCTCGTCCACTAGCTGCGTGACCTTTTCTCGGCCCTGCGCAATATAACCCCGGTTTGATTGCGGTCCGCTCCAAGCCAGTTCCTCTTTTTGTTCTCTAGGGCGGTTGAAGAAGTCGGCAGACTCGCTGAATGCGCGGGCTACTGTCTCTGGAGGGATCCCATGATTCTTAATGTAGATGAAGCCAGCGGTTCGAAATCCATCGGCAATGGCTCGAGCAGTCGACTGCTTTTCAGCATTGGTCCCGTGCAGGAAGCGGGAGAAGTCAACGAGCTGTAGTTGCAACCATAGCTAGTCAGTTTATATTACCAGATATGATATCCAAACCACTATACTCCAAGGATCAGTATATGTTTACAGGTATCACCAGGTTGTCTTCAGCGACAGCGGCATCCACAAGACCTGGAGCCATTTGATAAGCCGATGTGTCGAATGGTAAAATACGCAGAAACAACCAACGACTGTCACTGTCTTTTTGCAGGGATAACGAAAAGAAGATGACTACAATATAGTCTGTAAATTATAAAATAAAGCACCTAAAAGACCTATTTCATCTCTGGGAAGCTAGGTGGTTAAGTTCTAGTCGTGTAGCATCACCACCATCACCCCGCACTTTGAGGCTCTGCGCGCATGGTACTCTATCGTGCATATTTTTGTTACACAGGTAAGTTACAGCCTATTTGTTCAAGGGCCGTGCCACTCATGGTCAGAGATAAGAAGTGGGATGATAATTGGAGAGATATCTGCCATGACTGGCTGATAATAAGCATTATCAGAGGTCGTGCAGGGGGAGTCCGTCCCCAAATAGGGAAGTCCATGAGCCCCGTCTTATCTCTACAGCTGCAAGCACCATATCTTTCCCGTGGCATGGGGAGGGAGGAAAATCCCCAAAGAAGATGGTGGTGCGGGAACGGCGGACGACTAACGGCATGCCAAATGCAAGGGACAGGTGAAAAAGGAGATAGCACAGCAGATAAGAAAAAGGTCGAAATGAGGGGGGCTGGCCGGAAGATAAACATACATACGTTGTATGGACGCCATGTCAGATTAGCTTCCGTCATCCCCAGAACAATCACCCTGTTGAGGCTCTAAACTTTGCTTGGACCTCATCTCTTGTCTGTTGTGTTACTTCTGTATGCACTTGTGGCGTTTATTCTGGTTTCACGAGTGCATTTAACTTTGTTTTGGCATTGAGCTCATCTTCGCTGCATACAATATTACAGTGCGCGTATACAACACGATACAATACACACAATACACAATACTCACATTTACATTTGCTACGAGACCGGCAGATCAAATCACAATGACCACGCCAGTTGTTGACGTTCACACACACGTATATCCGCCTGCCTATATGGACCTCCTCCGCTCGCGGAGCTCTGTACCCTACGTGCGCACATTCCCACCAGACACATCATCATCACGGCTGATCATTCTACCGGGCGAAGACGATCCGTCGCGGCCCTCGACGGCGCGCGGACGTCCTGTCGGCCCCGCCTACTACGATATCAAGGAGAAGATCGCATTCATGGACGCCCATAAGATTGACATATCCGTCATATCGCTCGCGAACCCATGGCTGGACTTTCTAAGCGCGGACGAGGCTGGGCCTGCCGCGCAGCGCATCAACGATGACATGAATGCCGTCTGTGCGCAGAATGCTCCCGGACGACTATATGCGTTTGGAGCATTGCCGTTATCCGCGTCCACTGAGGTCGTCGTGGCGGAGATTGCCCGGCTCAAGCAACTGCCATATATGCGGGGAATCATCATGGGGACATCGGGGCTTGGCTCGGGCCTAGACGACCCCGCGCTGGATCCCATCTATGCTGCGCTCCAGGCGCAGCGACTGCTGGTCTTCTTGCACCCGCATTACGGCCTGCCCGTGTCAGTATACGGCCCTCGCGCAGGCGACTATGGGCACGTCTTGCCGCTGGCATTGGGCTTTCCGCTCGAGACGACCGTCGCCGTGACCCGGATGCTCCTGAGCGGCGTGTGGGATAGGTTTCCCGATCTCCAGGTCCTTCTTGCGCATAGCGGTGGAACGCTGCCGTTCCTCGCGGGCCGGATTGAGAGCTGCATTGCGCATGATGCGCATCTGATGAAGAAGCAGGCAAACAGCGGAGATGCGAACAAAGCTCCCCGCCGCCGCCGCAGCGTGTGGGATGTGCTCAGCAAGAATGTTTACCTTGATGCGGTCGTGTATTCCGAGATAGGCCTGCGAGCGGCGATTGAGGCTTCGGGCGCCGACAGAGTCATGTTTGGCACTGACCACCCTTTCTTCCCACCGCTGGAAGAAGGCGAGACGGAGTGGTTGAGCGTGCGCACAAACTACCAAGCAATTCACGCAGCTGTTGGTCGTGAGCAGGACCTCGCAGAGGGCGTGCTAGGCGGGAATGCCATCCGGGTTCTTGGATTGAAGCACGCGTAATTGACGAAGAGTATCATTCGATCGATAATTCCTTACGTTTCATTTACGTTTGTGTTATGGCTCTTACGGAGTGGGTTCAAGAGCGACCCGTTTCTGAGTGCAGCACTACTACTTCATTGCAGTACAGCACAGAGGTACTGTGACTGCATTACGTTTCAATACTCGAGTATCGTGTCATGCAGGGGGCCCCTTTGAAAAACGAAGCCACAGGGGGGAGGTGGATGCAAAGAGAGAAAGAAAAAAAAAATTTTGATCCTGGCGCGGCCCGCACTCCGATGCAAGACGTTCCGCGGTAGGGAGCAGGCCCATGCCGAGCAGCGATCAATCCCAGACTGGGGACAAGGGATGGTTGAGTTTCAGACTCATCCGCAACAACACGCCATGAACAGGCTTTTTCTGTTGTTTTTCCCTGTCGTGTTGAAAAAAAAAAATATTTGCGGGTGTGGGGAAGCGGAGCGCCATTCTTGTGAGCGAGACGTACGGATCGGTCCATGGGTCGTTTGTTTACCTAAAGAAAAAGGGACGAGGGAGCAGAGGTGGGGGGAAGAACCAGGATTGCGTAGTTGGACAATAAATTAATGTGGGAAGTCGGTCGAGGACCGATGTGGACCAAGGGACTGTGGACACTCACAACGAACAAGTATGCACCTTGCACCTCGCACCTCGCACCAAGCTCGCCTTATTTCGGATGCAGGCGAGAGAGGAGGGAAAATCAAACAACGTGATGTCGACGCAAGAACCTTAGTGGTCCTGAGCTTGGCACCTCGCACCAATCCACCGAGCCTCGAGACGAACGAGGGAACGAAGCCTTGACGCCTTGCGAACCATGCAGCCTGTGCATGTTGGCATCCTACGAGTATTCCGTCCATGGATCATTTAGTACGCCGCAGCGATCAGCAAATCGACGATCCAAACACCCAGGTTTCCCCCTGCCTCGCTGGTTCTTTTTTTCTTCCTTCCAGTTTCCATGTGCCCTGTTTTTTCTTTCCAGGGATCATGCAATTTTCCCCTCGATTGACGCGTAGGAGCCCTGGAGCGAGGAGTAGGAGTCGGAGTCGGAGTAGGGGTTTCATGATGCTACGTAGTACACGTCTGTATATACTCAACGACAAAGGTCCTCTCTACCTACGTAGTATTACCTACTACCCAATGCTGCTGCTAGTACAAAGTACGAA
Source organism: Xylona heveae TC161 (assembly GCF_001619985.1). Classification (NCBI taxonomy): domain Eukaryota; kingdom Fungi; phylum Ascomycota; class Xylonomycetes; order Xylonales; family Xylonaceae; genus Xylona; species Xylona heveae. The sequence goes on along the minus strand of NW_017264193.1, from coordinate 2,430,143 downwards.
ATACACGGACATCGGGGACCACCGATGGAGAACGGAGTTGTTCGTCGTCGTTGTCTTCGTTGTTGTAAGTTACCTAACTTACCTTGCCCACTACGAACAGAGGTCGGAGGTACAAAGTACGTCCATTGAAAAAAAAAAAAAGAGGGCAAAAAAATTGTTTGTATGGTTGCGTACTCGAGAGTTAGTTGCATAATAGCCATTTAGCATTACCTAATGGATATCGCGTCTTTTGATGGTCCCATGGTATAATTTATTGTGGAACATGGCCTGCACAGGACTAATTGGACGAGTACTCGTCTGAGTACACTGTAGTCTTGTCGAGTTGACGAGATGTCAGATGTCAAGTTTTGACAGTTTCTGTCGAATCGGAGTCTGTTGTTTCTTCACGATGTAGATGCATGATGCTTGGATGTCCCATGTATGTTGGTATTGATCTTCTATACCGCTACTTCGTACTCAAGTCCATTAAGAGAGGAAGAGGAAAAGGAAAAGAAATTGCGTCATTTGTATTGTTTTTTAATATTGCTCGTCAGGTTCCTCCAGTTTGTTGTCCAGTGTACTTTGTACACATTTCCATCGATTTACATGAGGGATGTGGTATAAAGTGAGCCTATACTGTAATACTAGTGTAATATTACTTGCACTTGATATCGAGTATGTTGTATAAAATAATGACCATAACATTAATATGGGCAGAATATCAGACCAAAGAAATTTGAAAATATTTACACCTGCTCCATCGAAGCGACAAAATCTGCAAAGTCTTGTGCGGTCAACAGTCAACTTAGCGAGTACGTACAGTAGCAGAACACAACACAGTGCAATAATTCCGCCCTAAACTGAAGGGTACTCATACTACGATACCTGGTGTTCGGTCTAATGCCAGGACGCTTCGTCCCGCTATTTAGAACGACTTTTGGCGGACAACGGACCAAGCAGACTACTCTTACCAAGTGGCAAGAAAATTGTTTAGCGCGTTTTGAAAGAATTGTGCGTGCACACTACACACCGTACTGGCGAGGAAGAACAAAGAAAAAAATTTGCCAGTACCAGGCGCCCACGTGCCCGTGCCCGTGCCCGTGCCTGTGCCTGTGCCTGACAACCAGCAAGTACACCATGCTCATCGTACACACAAAAGTATTGGCTACAGAGTTACAGAGTGCCCGTACAACGGTAGTAAACATTACGTAAAATTTTCTTTGGATTCATTGAACAATGGCATCATAGCTGTTACTCTATTACTTTATAGCGCGGTATAGAGTATACGAAGTAGAGTATAGACAAATAACAACCTGGAAAAAAAAAAGTGAAGTCTGAATGTAGGTATGTGGTAATAATGTCGAAGTAATGTGTAGCATGGTAGCATGTGCGTCAGGGCAGGGAATATATTGGCCATACTTACACCGTACATAGTACATAGTACACAAATGATCGTCGCATTGATCTGTACCGGAACAAGGTAAGGTACAGTAGTAGGAAATGGTCAAACACTATGGAGGTAGTCAGGAACACAAAGGTTGGCTGGACTGGGCTGGACTAGACTGGACGAGAGATCTGATAAAAAAAAATTATAAATCTGATAACTGCATCTGTAACACCGTAGTCGTAATGGAAGTTAAAAGAGTTTGACCGCGTTGCCGTAACAGGAATACGGGGTGCGTACTCCGTATTCGGTGCGTGTTCTCGTATACCGAGAACTTAATCCGTGGGTTACGGAATACTTCGTACTATGAGCAATAAAGATGGATGGGATGGTGGATGGCGAATATTGATTTTCGGTTCAGACGGGCGAGATGCCGAAAAGTGGACAGACTGCGCTGGAGAAATCGGGATGGGATACCGAGGTGGAAAGGAACGCCTGGAGTGAGGAAAGAGACCCCGAGGAAAGGGGACCTTGGTGGGAAAATGGATCCCGTACTATGCTTAACGAACGAGGGAAAGTGACTGCGCGTTAACTTAACAATAGACCGCTTGAGGGGAAGATCAGATCATATCAGATGTTTGAGTATCTTCGTAACTAAATCTATAACCAGAGTATAGCTGAACCTAGAGTTACCGTAGGTAAATAGCATATAAGTAAAGTATACTACGTAGCACAGTCAGTGAAGTTGTAGCACCACGGGACAAGGGACAAGGGGCACCCACCTGGGAAGTTCGATGCGATGCCGAATGCTTTCCCCGGGCCGATGCACACTATAGTACAGTGACAATGATCCAAGCTTTGAAGAGCCGCGAATATGAGGCAGAACAAGTACTGGTACGACCGGACCGGGATGAGGGTGGCTTTTCTGGGGAAGGACCAGGGGTGGTGGTGGACGTGGTGGATCACACACCGAGGGCGCCTACTGTACTCCGATACTCCGTACGGATAAAGCGGATCGGCGTACTGTGTACCTGACGACGCGGACTATTGTGATCAAAGTACTTTGTACAATGAACCCTAGCGCTACCTGGGGATCATGTGGTGGGATCATTGGCCAGATCTGGGCATGAATTCCCTGAACGTAACGTCCGAGGGTCCTGGATCTTTCAATATGGGGTTTTCTGGAAAGGAAACAAAAGAAGGTACATGACTGTGGCAGGACGATGAGGCTTGCATTGCGGCTTGTCTAGATGGTCTGTTCTTATTGATAATGGGGTCACTGAATTGTGAGACGTGCAGGAAATATACGGGCTCGGAAGTACTCCATACGAGTTCAAGAGATGAAAGAGGATGCGACGAGTAACAAGTACAGAACAAGTACTCGTGACTCGGCCCGGACAAGCTCATTCGTTCGAGAAGATGCTAGGCTCGCCGGGTCCTGACAAGGGTCTTGACTCATTTCAACGCCATCTGGCGCGACTCTTTATTTACTGTGGCACTACGAATAATACTACTGTTTACCAAGTTTACGGACTTATACGATGAATGAATTAGCACTGCGACTACAGAGTACACCGTACGCTTGGACATGCACAGACCATCTCAGGTGACGGGCCTTGGGGGTCCTGTTTACCAAACTAGCAACAGTAGCACGTTGGCACGCACTTTGCCATGGCGGTGACCTGATGGTGTTTTTGGAAGAGAGAAATACAGATTGAGATGTGTCCCTGATCTGATACAGCCATGTTGCCCGATAGATCTGTCTCGAGCTGAGGTGGCTGATGCATTGGCATGTCCCAGGATAGTATTGAGGATCGTCCAGGCAGGCAAACAGGCATGCATGCATGCATGAGGTGCTTGGTGAGCATGTCGACGCAATTCTGGCCCGGGAGGGATGGATGACCTGGGGGACCCTTGGACATCCTTGAAAGAGGTAGGCGGCGGCTACGGTCAGAGCGGGGGGAATCACGGACCGGGCGTACAAGATTAATCATGGAAAACGGAAATGTGGAGTATACTTGAGAAACACTGACTGGGGGGGTGACCAAGCCTGGAAGTCGAGAGCGAGACGCGCTGAGGCAATAATACTAGTGCAACAAATATAGAATAGTAAGTGATGCATGGTGATGATGATGACGACGACGACGACAATGGGACACAACAGGACGGTGTAGATTCAGTAAAAGGAAAAAGTACAGTGGCATATGGTATATGGCGAATGGGGGAATAATGGCAACGAACAACAAAGAAGTGATGATGATGATGCCATTTCCCCATGGTTGTGGATGAGCCATGGCAGCGTCAGGTCCGAGGAAATGCAAGATCTGGGTGGCTTTCTCTCTGGCGCAGGATTTAGTTATTAACTATAACTGAACAGGTAGGGAGGTTGGGGGCACGGGATACGGTACAGGCCGGTTTACCCCGCCATGAGCAATTTGCCCTGGTATCTTGCGGCATCCGACGCAACCAAAGGTCGTCACGGGGAGAATGGTGGATGGGTGGGATTGGATGGGGATGATGGATTGGTGGTCCGTTGAGTTGTGGAGCTCTCGTTAAGGTTATACTCGTCATGGTTAAACTTCATGGGTGCGAGGGTGGTTTACAGGTAATGGTGTCGGTGATTGTATAATCATGGAGGGGGTGGAAAAGGGGAGGATGCAACTCTTAGTTAAGTGGGTGCACGTGTTACAGGTAAAAGACCTGTCTGTAACTGCGTGTGTTTTGTTTGTATGCATGAGTGTATCCGTGGGTAGGACAGCAAGGTGGCGTGTACACGTTCTGGAAACAGTAACTTTAGTACCTCATTAGTAGGTCTCCAAGAACAAGGAACAAGGCACCCGAAGAACCTTGGTCAAAACATGTGCGGAGAACAAAGGATGAGAGAGAGAAAAGAGAAAAGTGGAAGGTGAAAGAGAGACCGAGAGAGAAGAAAAGGAAAGGGTAGAAGGAAAAAAAGACCCACAACGGGGGCTATTAATTTGTGGAAGAGACTCTAGATGATGCGAACCTTTGGATGGAATTGCTCATCGAGCACTAAATGGTCGTTGTTGGCCCAACCCGGAAAGGTTTCGGCTTCATCCCCCTTTGCGATCCCGCCCATCCCACCTCTCTCCCCTACTCGCGACTTGGGCCACAACCGGCCCTACTAGTTTTTTTTTCTCACCCTAACTCACTACCTACCTACCTACCTAGTACTACTCTGCGGTGACGAGACACGGTGCACTCCTTGCGATTCTGTTCTCGGAGGTTTTAGTTACGTGTTTGATGACTCTTTTTTTTTCCCTCTTTCCTTTACTCGTAACATGATACTTAAACCGTCTGGCATCCCACCCCACCTACATTTTTTTGTGCTATTTCTCCCCTTCTCTTTCTTCTTTGAACACGATCCATCTCACACAGAAATCACATTTACTCGTTGAATTCCTCACTCTGTCTGTGTATGTGTGTGACTTTTGATGGACATTTGATTATCATTTTATTATCTGATTGTGGCGCCATCTCTCATTCGCCCTTCTGACATCCGTCACTACATCACAACCGTGTCACCCCGGCAGCCACCTACGAACATCCCATCTCATATCTTTAGGGCAAATCGCTACTGCTCTCAGTCTCTTATCATCAACCCCTCCCAAGGGATCGACAATCTTCGATAGAGCCATTGAAGCGCCAACCATCGAATAGGGCAGGTGTTATCATAAGGGTTACGAGGGGGAAACAATCCAAAGAAAACCCCCGATACAAAATTAGCAAAAGAAGAGGAGGAGGTGTGAAAAAGTCCAAGTGGGGAGAAATTAATTAGGGAAAAAGTCTGGGAAATTTTCGCGCTATATGCTCTTTCCCTATCTTTTTCCGCAGCCCGACCTTGATTCGGACGAGTCTCGTTCTCTCCCTTCTCAACGCAGCTCCCAATCCAATCAGAACAATAAAAAGGATATGCCAGCCCGTATCCTCGACTTTGCGTTTGCGCGCTCCCCACTGCTGTCCCCGTCCCACTCGACCGATTCTATCCCGACCAAACAGCGTCGCAGTTTCGAAGACCAACGCCGCCACAGCATGGATCATCTCAAGCGTTCCAACCTGGCGGGCAAGACCTCGGGCAAGAACTCGCCCAAGGGCAGCCCTCGTCTGATCCCGGTGAACCCCACACACATGGAGGTTCAGATCGAATCCCCGCCTCTCGTCTTTTACGGCACTCCCCAGACCTCCACCGGCGCCCTCTTCTCCGGTCAGATCAAGGTCCTCGTCGCCGAGCCCGAAATCACTCTTCCCCAACTCAGCCTGCGTCTTGTACGCGTCGCTACCACGAAGCGGCCCATTGTGTCGCATTGCCACGACTGCGCACAACAGACGACCGAATTGACCAAGTGGGAGATTCTCAGGGATCCGACCACGCTGAGCCACGGCGTGCACTCATTCCCCATCAGCTACCTCTTGCCCGGTGACATGCCTGCCACCGCTCAGGGCCCCCTTGGCAGCATCGAATACAAGCTTGTGGCCAAGACCCAAACCACGGCCGGTGAGACGCTGAACTTTGAGCGCGTGCTCAAGGTCAACCGCGCCATCTTCCCCGGCAACGACAAGCACTCGGTGCGCATCTTCCCGCCCACCAGCCTCACTGCACACGTCACCACGCCCAATGTCATTCACCCGATTGGCGACTTCCCCGTCGAGCTGCGCGTCTCCGGCTTGACCACCCGACAAAAGGAGTTTATCAACCGCTGGCGCGTGCGCAAGATCAACTGGCGCATCGACGAGCACTCCAAGATTGTGTCTCCCGCGTGCCTCAAGCACAACCACAAGATTGGCGGCCACAACAAGGGCATCTTGCACCAGGATACCCGCACCATTGGCGAGGCCGAGCTCAAGTCGGGTTGGAAGACGGACTTTGATGGCGAAGGACAGGCCGAAATGGAATTCCACGCCGTCATTGACCCGACCTCTCACCCCGTCTGCCATCTCGACTCCACCGAGGAGGGCGGCCTCTCGGTCTCGCACACGCTCGTCGTGGAGCTCATCGTCGCCGAGGAGTACTGCTCCAACAAGACGCCCCATCTCGCGACCCCGACCGGTTCGGCCCGTGTCTTGCGCATGCAATTCGACATGACGGTCACGGAGCGCAGCGGACTCGGCATCTCGTGGGACGAAGAGCAGCCGCCCATGTACGAAGATGTGCCCGCCTCGCCGCCGCTCTACACACAGCTTACCGATTACGACGGTCCGCCGCTCGATCACGACGAGCTGGAGCGGTTGTAATCGTATGATTGCGCCCCGTTCCTGGTGCGGCTATATACTTGATCCTCTTCCACATCATTCTCCAAAACAACCACTCCATTCACCTTTACCAGATCTTCAACATCATCCCACCGTTTATTTTTGATGCATTTTTACTTTTCGCTCTCGGCGCTTTAGAAAAAGGGTTTGGGTTTTTATGGAGTCATAATTGGAGGGTTTTGATTCGAAACCCTGGATTTTGAGCGGGCTATTTTTTTTTTATACTCGCTGGACGAAGGCGAATTGAATTGCATTGCGTTGCTAAACTTGGAAGGATATACCCGATTACTTTCGAGCAGTTTTTAACATATACTGGGCGTTTCGACATGGTATCTCAGGAACCGTTTGCTTTTGAGAAGCTTCTTAGCATCGACATCTACCAGATGAATGAATCAAAAATTAAGAATAAATAAGTAACAACTGCCTGCATTATTGTGAGGTCTTTGTCCCGAGTCCCAGAATCATCTATAGGGCAAGTAGGTATCGCACGAAGAGCTACCCGGTGTGTAGTTGTGAATGGCCAGTTTCCCGGTGATTAGATTAAGCATCCTGCATACGCTAGACTGCTTTAGTCTGGAATTTGTTTCTTCGCCTCACATTCGTCATTGGTGTGAGCTCTAGGATACTGTTTGCCCTCTTTTCCCACTCATTTTCTTCACGTACTTTCTGCTGCATTTCTTTTTCTTTTTTCTACATTTAGAGATACCCTGCTTCAATTCCTCATGACCTTTTGAGCTTTCAGCATTGCGTTGTGTCTGGATACTATAACACACGGCAACCTCATTCTTAACCCTCGATTAGTCGGTCTCGATCCAGGACTACAGTCTCAAACATTTACTTTTCTCCGTTTTCATCTTCTGCTACTCCCCGTTACATATTTGTCTTGAGTTCAAGTAGGAGTACACTGGCTCTGTCGCCACCATGCCAGCCGACGACCTTCTTCAACACGCGACGAGTTCGCACGACTTTTACGCCCTGCTGGGCGTCGACGCTACAGCCAACGAGTCCGAGCTGCGCCGCTCCTACCGACGCGCGGCACTCAAATACCATCCGGACAAGAACGCCGACAACCCGAGCGCCGTGGAAACATTCCACCTGCTCCAGATTGCATACGATGTGCTCTCAGACGCTGCCGTGCGCGCCGCATACGACAATGCGCGCGCGGCGCGAGAACAGCGCAAGCGGCAGCACGAGCTGCTAGAGGGCAAGCGTCGGCAGATGAAGGAAGACTTGGAGATGCGCGAGCGAGGCGTCAAGCGGGCCCGAACGTCGACATGGGGAGGAGTAGGAGGAGGGGGAGACAATAGCGAAGTAGATGCCGAAGAGCGCCTGGCAAGAGAGATTCAGCGATTAGCAGAAGATGGCAAACGCCGACGGCGAGAACGCGAGGAAATGCTACGACGCGATCGGCTGGAGGAGGAAGAACGCTTGGACCGAGATGGCGGCGCGGAGACAAAGCAAGACGGTGAACAATCCAAAGGAGCGGCAAACAAAGGACAAGATGGACAAGATGGCCGCAGCGGAGAGGATGACGACGATGCCAAGGCAAAAGGCGGAACGGCAGTTCCTGAAATCGACCGAACGGTCAAAGCGCGCTGGGTGCGACAGGGTCTGGGAGAGACGCTGGACAAGGAACGTCTCGCGCGGTTGTTTTCCCGGTTCGGCGCAGTGGAGAATACGTTTTTGCTCAAGGATAAGAAGCAGCGCATTGGCGGAGGCGGGGCCGTAGCCGGAGCTGGCGCAGGCGCAGGAACAGGTGTAGGAGGGGCAGCAAATGAAGGGACACATGGCCGCAAAGTCATCATGGCGACGGGCGTGATAGTGTTTGCGTCTATTGTCGGCGCACATGCCGCTGTCGAAGATGCTCTGAAATTGCGGCACGACAGTCGAAATGCATCGTCCAAGACACAGCCGCAACCGTCAGAATGGGACGTGTTCGAATACGTCTACTGGGCAGCAAACAAGCAGCCAGAGGTCCTCTTGTCTTTTGACTTTTCATCCCATTCTTCTCGTCCTCATCCTCCTTCTCATCCTTCTGCGCCTGCTTCTCCTGCTGCTGCGCCTTCATCACCCACACCACTTTCGACACACTCTCCTTTTCTTGGATCCAATACACAAAACGACCATTCTCGTCCGTCGACGCCTGGTCCTACTTATCCCGCTACCCCCGGCTCAACCTCGACCTCAACGTCCACTCCACTTTCTTCTTCCGTCCGTCGGGTTCGCCCTTTTCCCGGCCTGGATACTCCTACCAAACCTTCCTCCTCCTCTTTTACTGCTTCCTTTTCCCCGTCTGCTGCATCTTTTTCTCCCGCCGCTGGTCCTGCCGCTACCGGTTCTGCTGCTTCCGTTGGTAGCGGTGGTGGCGGTGGCACCAACGGCAGCAGCAACGGAAACGGCAGCGGCCTGAAACGCGTACCGTCATTTGCATCATTCTCATCTACATCTGCATCTGCGGCGAACACGCCCAACAAACATATGCGTAGTGGCGGGGGACAAGGGGCACAGCAGAATAGTCCGAGCTTGGAAGAAATCACGCTGATTCGGCTGAAGAATGCAGAGAAGAGGCGCTTGGAGGAGGAGATACGGCGGCGGGAGAGGGAGGAAGAGCTGGAGCTGGAGCGGAGTGAGTAGGATGGGCGGGTGTAGCGTTTTTGGTGTTATTTACAGGTATCTTTTTATTTATTTATCATTTCTTCTTTCCTTTTTTCCCTTTGTTCTTCTCCTCTTCTCTGGATTTTTTTTATTTTGTTTTGTTTTGTTTTTTCCTCCTCTTTTCTCCATTTTTACTTCCGTTCTTCAATATGTCCCCCCCCCCCCATTCACGTGCGGATGAATCGTTTTGAGAGCTGAGACGGTTAAACATCGACCGTGCTTCCAAATCACAAGGAGCGACACGCAGAAACCCCCCCCCCCCCTTTCTTTATGTGAGGTATGAGTGTATATATATGTGTGTGTGTGGATGTATATATGGATATATCTCTTTTTATATTTTCTATATATTTTCTTTTCTTTTCTTGTTATGTACGAGATGTATATGTATGAGAGATATATGGATATATCTCTTTTCTTTCCTTTTTTCTTATACTAAAGAAAATGATAGTTTGAGTCTTTGAGAAGAGAATGATCAGTTTGAAAAGGGAAAAGAAAAAAGAAGAAAAAGGAAAAGGAAAAGGAAAGAGAAAAGGAAGAAAGAAAGAAAGAAAGAAAGAAAGAAAGAAAAGAGTTAAATAGTTTCACGGTTCACCAGTCCATGACTCCATGAATTTATTGCACAGGATAGAAAGTAAGAAATATACCATCACAGTTCTTAATATTCTAAGATAACGAAAGGTATAACTCTACTACGAATGTTAATGCTACTTGCGTCTGGTGAAACTGAAACATGGCTATCTTTGCTCGCGAACGTCGATGGTGCCTTTGTGTTTGTGCCAGCCGGGAATGAATGCCTTGACTTTGACCTGCTCTTCACCACCACTGGCAGCAGCACCATTACTACTGCCTCCGGCGCTGGAATCCGCCCAGCGCATGACAAACTCATCCCCTGGAGTCCACTTACTCCCTTCGCCCGTGAGGGCCAAGTCGGTCATGACTTCGAGCCGGCACAGCGCGAGGCCAATGTTGCCTATGCCTGCGAGGAATTTGCCTGCGCTGCCACGTGCGCGCGTCGCGTTGGTCGCTTTGAGGATATTTGTTCCTGGGGGTACCGCTACCGCCATAGGGTTCCCGTCTGCACCCTGGGCACCCTGAATACCCTGTATACCCTGTAAACCATTTATACCCTGTAAGGCTTGGGGGTCGTAATGTAACTGTAACTGGCCCTGCTGCGACGGCGTCTCTTCGTGCCCTATAGACGACTGCGCCGGGTCGTACAACAGCACAGGCAGGATCCTCTTCCGGACCACGCCGGTATGATGGGTCCGAATGGTGAGTTCCTGGCCGACATAGCAGCCCTTGCGAAAGTCCACGCCGCCCATGAAGTCGATATTGCTTTCCAGCGGGAGGGCCGACTCGCGCAGGATTTCTGCCTGGCCCTCGGGCACGCCGCGCAGCATGCGGCGCACAGTGTATGCGGCGAGGGACGTCTGGGGGATGCCTGCCTCATCGAGCGCAGGCGGGTGTGTGTTGTTGCGGGTGAGCACGCGGCGGCCCATGCCAGGGGCGCGGGCGTCGACGGTGCTCAGGACTGATGACGAGATGTCGTATTCGTCGTGCGAGTATGCATGGGGTGGATGATGTGGATGGGTCGTAGCTGTAGCAGTTCCACTACTGTCCGGTACATGTCCGCCATCATGGACATGTCTACTGTCATGAGGAGTATGTAAAAGAGGACTCTCGTCTGCGTAGTGCGGTGTCCAGCGCTCGTCCTCGCGCCATAGACTCCAGACGTCCCATTCGCCGGGCTCGAGTAAGGAAATGGTCAGTTTCGAGCGCAACTTGTGTCGTCGCAAGTGCGCCAGGAGCTTGGGCGCCTGGGAGGCATCGACTTCGATTATGTATGCCGGATCGTCGCGCGACAGGGTCCCGGGCAACGAGGAGGTATACGGCTTCGAGTGCGCGGTGGGGTAGATGAAGACGTCATTGAGCACGCGGCCCTGGGCGTTGAGAAATGCGCCGTACAAGCCATTGGTGTGGCCGGGTCGAATGTTCGCTGTTACGAGGCCCTGTAGGAAATGGGGCGTGTCCCGGCCATGTAGGGCAATGAGTCGGCGGTTCGTTAATTTTGCGGCACCTGAAGCTGGCGGCGGTGGTGGTGGCGGCGGCGGTAGTGTAGCGGATGATGCAAGTTCAGAAGAAGAATTGGTGGGAGTAGTAGAGTATGTGCGCCGAGCAAGGCATCGGAGACATATTGAACTTGAGGTTGATCGCGCAAACATGGTGTGCGTGACCAATGGCTATAATAGTGATATCAATGTTGTTGTTGCTGAGGTCATGGGCATGGTTTTGTAGCTAACCTCTCTCATAAAGTTTACTCACTGGCAGGCAGTTTGTCAGCTGCGGCATTTACCGATGACGTGTCTTTCAACATGGCTCTTAACTACAACCAATGGGGATAACAAATTTATAAAGAAACTCATTCAAATGGTAAAAATTACTTTTCATTTGCTCGTAAATATAAGTAAATGCAGAACACGCAATGGCCGAGATTTGAAAATGCAGTTCAGAGGGACAATACACCCCAGACTGCCCAAACTTTACGCTTAGCAAAATGCAAGTGCAGTTTTTCCGCCGAACAGAGCAATAAAAAAAATGCTTCAGAAACAATCATTGACTAATCAACCCCTTCCGGCCTTTGCAACTCCTGCAAGATAACCCAGCAAAAAGTTCTTGTTGTCTGCTTGAGAACCTCTCCGTGTAGCAGTATCAGATGAGATACTTTCGAGTCGAGAGATCGAAGGCTGCTCAGCCGGCAAAGCCGGTTCCGGACGTGCTGCAATTGGAGACGTGAGAGGGGATTCAGTGGGTGCCGCAGCTGGTTTGCTAAACAGTGAGAGCAGTGCCTGCCGCTGCCCGTCAGTTTGGCTCTCACGCCGATCGGAAATGTTCTGGCTTGCTGCCCCTGGGCTAGGGGAGGGCTGAGTTGGACGCCGGAGGATCTGCGGCTGGAACGGTTTGGCCGGCTCTTTGGGTTCCTTTGGCTCTCTTGGTCCTTTTGATTCCCTCTTCGGCTTAGCGGGATGTCTCCGCACCGTTCCAGTATCTGCCAACTGCTTTGGTGCATCGTTCGGTTTGGGTCCATGCACAGAGGCAGGACGAGGGAGGATCGATATTGGCGAGGGCTGGCGTTGCTGAGACTGGGCAGTCTTTTTGAATGCTGGGCTCAATCGCTGGTTCCTTGGACTATCCTTTGATACAGTGTCGAATTGTGGTGGGTGAAGTGGACTCGGAATAATCGCTGGTGCTTGACCGTTCGCGCCCAATTGGCCACGCTTTGACGGTCCGTTGGTAGGGGTGGGCACTCGTCCCGCTGACAAAGGTCGCTTCAAGATACTAGGGGAAGGACCTTTTTGATCTCCAGGTTTCTGTGCGCTAATGGCCGGAATCTGCTGCGGAAAAGGCTTGGTAGACACCTGTACTGCTGGAGGAACCGGAGCAGCAACTGGAGCAGCAACCGGAACGGGAGCTGGCGCTGTAGTCTTTGGCAGAATTGAACTGACCGGACTTTCCAAGGCAGGAGCAGCTTTAGTAGCTGGTTGCTGCTTGAACAAAGCTAGAAGTGCATTTTTATGTGACTCAGGCAAAGCAGTCGCTGCGATTGCTGGTCCGACAGCGGCGGCTGCTGCTGTTGCTGGCGGTGCTTTGGACTGGAGGTTCATGGCAGCACTGAGTCGAGAAGCCAGATCAGATTCAGCAGACCCTCCGTGCTCAACAGCGGGCCTAGGTTGGACATGAGGACGTGCCAGTTGAAACGTAGGAGGCGCCTGAGGAAGGGATCCTAAACCTGCTATGGCCTTTAACTCGGCGGGGTTAGCCGGAGTTTGACGATGACTCGGAGTCTGCCCGGCCCTCAGAACATTAAGCAATGCTAGCGAATGGTTTGAGAGAGATGACGGCGGCACATTCGGAGCGGCGGAGACTGCTGGTATGTGAAGTCCAGGGAACTGAGCCGAGGATGCCAACCGATCGCCTGAGAGGTCGGAAGAGGGCATGTGCAAGTTCGCCAACACTGCAGGAATATGAGGTTGAGGGAGTTGATGATGGGGTGCCGGGCCACCTTGTTGCGCAAGATGCGGCACACCCGAGGGGCCACCCGGACCCGTGACTAATGCTGCGGGTGCTCCTTGCTGCATGGGGTGACCAGGAGCATGAGCAGGCGGCAAAGGAAAGCTGGGTGGTGGAGCCTGCATATGGAACGGAGGTTGATGAGCGTGACGAGGATGAGGAGATTGTGGAAGGTTTGGGTTCAGATCCAACTGCTCGAGCGGAGTCTGAGGCGGCGGAACACCTTGCAGACCACTCTGCGGCTGTTGCTGACGACCCCCTTTCTGGAGCATCGCAAGGAGAGCATCAGACTTGGACCGACTATCTGCAGAGATATCATTTATGATCTCAGGAGCGGCCGGTTGAGGAGTCGAAACAGCAAGGAGCTGCTTCAGTTGTGCGGTCCGATCCTGCACCTCGCCAAACCCAGAGTGTGCAGAGAAGCCAGTACCGTTCTGTGGTAGACTCTGACCAAGGAGGCCACTAGTCTCTCCTCGACATTCAGGACCGCCGTCAATGTCCAGCGATGCCGCTTCCACTTCTGGCGCGAGTTCTCCCAGCGGTGCAGGCGCAGGAATTCCAGGGTACAGAGCTGCATCGCGAGCATCCTTCTTATGCTGTTGAGCAATCCATTTTTTCAGCGGTACAAGAAATGGTGCAACCATGTAAAATTTGATAGCATTGCCAGCCAAGTCTTCTCCTCGACCTTGTTGTTGCTGTTTATTCTTCTTTATGGTCGGCAAATCCGACAACTTGTACCATTGGATTTTCTGTTGCCCAGAGTTAGCACAGACCTTTTCTTCACGAGAGAAGTCCACCGAAACATACGCTAATCTCTTTCCGAGTCCTTGGCTCAAAGGGCGTGTCTTTTGGCACTCCCCGGAATACGTAGAGTCGCATATGTTGTTCTCTCATGGTAACTTCGATAAACTTCATTTCCGACTCCTCCTTTACCAGTCCTGCCGCTTTAATGTCGAATCCAGTCTCTTCATATACCTCTCGTACTGCACAATCCAAGTCCTTTTCATCCTTGTTGATTTTTCCACGAGGGAAGCTCCAATTAGCGCCCTTCTTCCAACCCTTAACCAATACTACCTCGTCCATGGCATCGTTGAGCATGATGGCTCCACGTACGGGCACTCGTGTCTTATAAGCAAGGAATTCAGAGAAAGCTGTCGAGTGATGGTAAGATGAAAAAGCGGAGAGCAACGGACAATGTTGGAAGATTCGTAGACAAAAGTTTCGGAGCGACATTGACGGTAATGAGGGGTCAAGAGGCCGGATGAAGTCTTCGTAGAACCATTGTGCCTCCTCAACCTGGAAGCATATCCGTTCGACGGATTCGAGCTCTTCTTGGGGTAGATTGATGATGAAGCGGACGCAGAGATCGTCCAGCCCTGCGAAAACGCGATGTTAGCTCATCATATTTCGCAAAGCCAACTGGACCGGGTATCGGCAGCAAAAGAGAGCAAGGCCATGGCGCACACGCATCTCTGCAGCCAATCGTCTCCACAAGCGTGAAGCTTCTCAGGACTCTATTGCTGGCCTGCTATGAGCGCAGCATCTCCACAGTTGCAACAAGGAAAGGAAGCTTGCTTGACTCACAATCTACTAGCTGCATTTTTGATTCGGTCATTTTGTTTGAATAATTCGAGCATGTCCAATCGCATCGAACAGTTGCAGAAGGGATATTAGAAGCCCCAGGGAAGTGCAGGGCAGGGTGATTCTTTCACCAGGACTGAACCTCCAAGAGCTGCCAGGATTGGCCACACAGCCGATGTCGCGGCCAATTGGGTGTCGGGCACAGTGAATGAAGAGCCCTGATCCGTGCCTGTCGTTCCTGACAAGACCTCGGAAGCTTTCACAAGCAAATCTAAGTGAATGCGGTAGAATGAATGAGGAAAAGGAGGAAAGAAGCTGTGTGGGGAGAGAATGACGAACAGCGTGGTGGATGAACGTCAATGAGAGTTGCCGAGCTGAGTTGTAACAATGTCCCAAACAGCACAGCCACAGTGCCAATATGGGTGCGAGGTGGCTTCGACAGTGGCGTATATTATATAATCGATCGATTGTGGCTTACAGCTCAATGTGGCTAGTGAGAGATTTTTTTGTTTGTGGCTGTGCAATTAATTTACCGCGCCGTGGGTTTGATTGGGCGACGAAAATCCCTGCAAGGCGGTAGAACAAAATTGACCAATAGTGACTGATCAAGCCCCTGGTGGGCTGCCAAACAAGATTCCGGCAGA
Source organism: Xylona heveae TC161 (assembly GCF_001619985.1). Lineage (NCBI taxonomy): Eukaryota > Fungi > Ascomycota > Xylonomycetes > Xylonales > Xylonaceae > Xylona > Xylona heveae. The sequence goes on along the minus strand of NW_017264193.1, from coordinate 2,414,561 downwards.
AATTAGTAGTCAAGCGCTGTCGTCACCGGACGTTACAGTTGTCGCCCGTCAATATAAATCCCATTTGTTGCGACTCCATCGTCAGCGCTTGTTTGACCCGCGATTCACGTCCTTGAAACACATTTGCTATTCTTAGATTATATCACTGTCTGGGAAACAAAGACTTTCACTGGCTTGCCAATTTCACTTTCACATCAGCCACCGGATTCAAGGGGTTTTGCTCTAGATCTTTATTGTTTGCCCGGCGGACCAGACGCGCAACAAAGGGACGACACAGAGTCTACAAAAGGGTAGCAGTGCTTGCTGTTTGAATTTTTTTCTGTTTATAAAATATCAAACAGAGTGTCGACGTCAAGCATCTAGTTTTCATCCATAATTACTCGGCGAGATATTTCTCACCTGAACCATGAGCGGAGCCGTTGCTAATTACGCGGCCAAGAGCTTTTTGAAGAGAAGGATTGAGGATCAGGCCGCAGAACAAAAGGATGTAAGTATTTGATTTGTATTCCAAATGGTCGCCTCTACTAATGCTGGCGAAATTAGAGCGAGTTCCATGGAGTGAGGAAATTTAAGAAGAATCATCTTCCTTACACCTCGGACAAAGACCTCAAGGTCCTCAACAAGGTCGCCCGACGCGCACGGAGACTTGATTATGGATTGTGTAACTGCTGCGGACTACGCATTGGCTGGAGCGTTATTATCGGCATCATACCTTTGTAAGGAACCTTTCAGAACTTTGTAGTAACATGACACAGAATGCTAACGGCTGTCCAGTGTCGGTGATGGCTTAGAAGTGTTGCTTGCGATGTGGGTGTTGTCAACCGCGTCTACCATCGAAGGCGGAATTCCTCCCATGCTCCGCAGCCGCATGTACTTCAATATTATGGTCGATTTCTTCGTTGGACTTGTTCCCTTTGTTGGCGACGTCGCAGATGCATTCTACCGCTGCAACACTCGAAACGCAAAGCTTCTCTACGCCTACCTCAAAGTCGAAGGTGAAAAGAAGGCCAGTCTCGGGATACAGCCGGAAAAGCCACCAGCCAAGTCGTGGAAAACGGGAATATTTGCTCGCTCAGAGAAAGAAGGAAGACAGCTTAAACCGGCCCATGTGAACCCTAATCCGAGACCCAACCCAACATATTCTCACCACGATGATGACGATGTGGAGCTTGGAATTACTTCAAGACCTTAAACAAGAAGACTGGGTCTACTAAATAATGCTGTGGGTTGGGTATAGATATGTTGGGCGCCTGGCGGAATCCTTTTTCTTTTCTTTTCCGGAAGTAATGGTCTGCATTTGCATTATTCATTTTTTAGTTCGAGCTTATGGCCTGGTTCACAAAAGTTGGACGGTTAATATTGGAAACCCCATTCGAGTGTTTTGATTGCAATCGCAACGCGCAGCGTCGTACATTTTAATTCCATAGTATCTTGAAATCAATGTAAGTTAGTATCAGACTTGGTCTAATTCAGAGGCGAATATCCCTTAGATATACGTTATCGTAAACTGTTCAGTTTGAATTTGCAAATGTGCAAGGGTTTATTTCTCTCCGTTGGGTTTGCGTTTGGCCAAAGACCAAGAGTAGAGAGCATTGGAATTAAGCTGCCGCATTGTAGAGCGTCATTACTTCAATATAAAGCTCGGCGGAAATGAAGTGGTTCAATATCCCTCTGGTATAAAAGCCTGTTTTTCTCGATATGGGAAAGATATCTGTTCGAATTCGCCAGGAATGCGTGGTAGCATTACAAGGCATGCCAGAAGTTGAAATCGCTTCCTTTCAGCCGTATCCGGCAAGTTTCTCGCAACAAATCCTGGATAGGAAGAACAGATGGTTCTTCTCCGCCGGCAAAACACATTGGTCTTTGCAAGCGCTTCGTGGCAGTGATTTGGGCCGTCACGGCGAGCTCCTGATGAATAGCATCTGTGCGATATTCAAAAATGGTCCTGGCATGACTGAGCGGGCTAGCTTGCCCTCTGGTGAGATGAAGAAAAGGCTCCGAATTGGCTTCATGAATGAGGAGTAAAACGGCTGCCCAGGGTAGTTCTAGCGCACCCATAGCACAGATTACCTTCTGGCTGGACCAAACTTTGAGCACTGCTTTCCCCCTCGCCGAGAGATGCGTCGCTATCTGCCAGTGGCAGACCGCATAAATCACATCGAGACTGGCCTTCAGTGACCTCAGGCGCCCGCAGCTTGCTTGTCGTCCGGACGACATTGGCGACAATGCTGGGAAACGACTCTTCGATGGACGCAAAATATTGGCCCATAAGATCGTCAATCGTAGTAGACTTTGCAGGAGCAGATGTCATAGTTGGCGCAGGGCGGCTATGTATAAGCGGCGTAAGGGGCGGATCCACATTTTCAGCAAAGATAACCAGCTCCTTCTTCAAGACATCGCGTAGAGGATGACTGACGTGCAAGCCATATGGGGATTCTCCACCAGAGATTTGCCACGGCAGTGAGAAGCCTCGCCCTTTGGCGGTCTCTGAAATCGTTTTCTCCGCAAGCCTAGTTGCTGAATCCCCCCACGTTATGCTTTGGCAATCATTCTCCTTTGCGAAAGCTATAATGAGGTTGTTCCGCAACGTCTCAACGACGTCCGCTCTGGAAGTCGGTGAAGGGAGCGCCGAGAGCAAGCCCACCAGCTTCTCATGCTTCGAACTCGGAGGAGCTACATCGCCAATGTTAATATTCACATCGCGTAGAGTCGTCTCCAAGTATTCATTTGCATGATCAAAAACGTCTTCCAACGTCAATTCCGAGTACGTATGACGTGGATATTTCTCTTTCAAAACCTCGAGCCGCCCTATTTGAGGCGCATCTGCGTCGACTCCAGACGTGTTGACATGAAGGACATGCAGCTCATATCCGGTTCGATTTGTACGCCGAATCTGTGACTGAAGGTGACCATCGAGCACATGCAAGAGAGATAGAGACGAGACCCCAAATGAAATGGGCAAAAGTACTCGTCGGCGATTGTTTTTGCTCGCATTTTTAATTCGATACGCTTCCAATTGCTTGGCGACCTTTTTCTTTATATATTCAACAAAGCAGTTCCTGTTGATTCATCGTCCATATTAGTCTCATTCTAAAACAAGATAACTTGATAGGGCCCAGGGACCATACGAGCAGAGAGGTTCGGTACGCATAATGGTCGTTGCCTCTATTTCCTGGCATCTTTTGCAGAGTCTGACAGGAGCAGCGCCCATAGTGCGCTCTGCATTTTGTGAATCAGTCGTCATCTTTCTGCCATAGACCTGTATATACAATGTTCGTAAATGGAAGCCGTTGAAACGTAAAAATTCCAAGACCGTCGGGGACTTTTTTATTGATTGCCGATAGACCCTGGAAGTTCCATGAACTTGTGGCTGAATCGGCAGAACTTGCGGCATATTCCGACAGGAGGGACGTGCAGCCTTAGGGCGAGACAACCAATATACGTAGCTGTCCAGGTTCCTCGTAATGCAAGCCGATCCTTAATTCTGTTCTATTACCTTAAAATCTCTCGAGTTGTCGTTGTTGAATTGAAGTTCTGTGTGTGGACCGCACAGTCTGTTCTTCATCGACTCTTCATTCGAAGGGAATTTCTACCATCTGGTCAGCATTCGCATGCGCGTCCTTTAGCTTTGCGCCCTCACTGCAAGAGCTTCGGTCAGCATGCGGTTGTTTCTTCAGGCTGTGACAGCCCTTGTTCTATCGGCGCTGGCTGTTCGAGCCAATGAGGTTGTCCTTGTATGTATTCTAAGAGATACATTTAGAAATGGTTCATTCTTCTCATCAGCTATTTAGGACCAAGATATCGAGAACAGCCAAAGATGCTCGGGCATGTATAGTCGGAAAGCATGGGGAGGAGCCGTCGACCCCTTCATTCTCACCAAATTTGTGAAGACTGGACCTGAAGACGAGGGTGCGGATCCTGTCGTTAGCTTCATTGTCTTCGAATGGAAGGACGAAGCATTGATTGGCAAGAAGGCCACGCAGGGCAGTGATGAGTCTGGAGTACGTCGGTCCCAATTCCTTGCGGCATTGAATTCTATCATTCTATCCCGACAGTGATGACTGTAGCAAAGACATCTTCGACTGACACTTTTTTTTTTAAAAAAAAAGCTTGAATTTGAGACAAAAGAAATGCTCTGCACCGAAGATAGCGTCAAACAAGGCTACTGCAATGAAACACAGCTTGGGGAGTTTATCCTCGAAGAAGGAGCCACAGAACATTCGATGAATCCAATCATCACGCAAGCGGTGCACCTGAACGATCCCCCAGCAATCAACTACCCCATCAAAAATACCGGCTATTACTGCGTGAGCACCTACCCCTATTCTGCTGCCAAATACAAGGCAATTGTGGAGTTCCGCAATGCCTATGGCGAGCTTCCGGCGGCACAGATTGCGAAGCTGCCATTCTACGGCGGGCTGACCATCGTGTATGCCGTGATTGGAATGTATGTATTTATATATCAGATGCTCTTAAAGCGCAATGCTGACCAATTCAGCTTCTGGGCGTTCCTCTACGTTCAACACCGCCATGACATTCGTAAGTCTGCCCGGAGAAATGCTCAGGCCTTTTTTGTCCTGCTGACAGCACCTTAGTTCCCGTGCAAAATTATATCACTGCTATTATTGGTTTCTTAATTGTTGAAATGCTCATCACATGGGGCTTCTACGGTATGCTCGACCAATAAACGTCCCAACTCCGTAATCAAGTACTGACCTGGGAAAAAGACTATCGAAACCGCCATGGCGGCAATGTCGGTGCAAAAGTCATGATGGTCATCGTATCCATTCTCAATGCGTTCCGTAATTCATTTTCTTTCTTCCTCCTGCTCATCGTCTGCATGGGCTATGGCGTTGTCAAACCCAGCTTAGGTAGAACCATGACCCATGTCCGTTGGCTGGCTATTGGTCACTTCACTTTTGGCGTCATTTATGCTGTCGGCAGTTTGACTGTTCCTCCAGAGAACGCCGGGCCCCTCATTTTACTCGTCGTCCTCCCACTGGCGGGCACCCTGACCGGATTTTACGTCTGGACATTGAACTCGCTCAAGGCGACCATTGCCGATCTTATCGCACGGAAGCAGAACATCAAAGCCCTGATGTATAAGAAGCTTTGGTGGGGGATCCTTGCCAGCATCCTCGTCATCACCATCTTCTTCTTCGTTTCCTCCTTTACCTTTGTCGGTCGTGGCGACCCAGACTTTGTCCCCGACCATTGGCAGACGCGTTGGTTCATCCTCGACGGCTGGCTGAACCTAGTCTATCTGTTTGATATTGCCTTTGTCGCCTACCTCTGGCGACCTACCGCGAACAACCGGCGCTTTGCCATGAGTGATGAGGTAAGCATTCTAATAGAGAGATTCTCACGCTTATCTCTTCTTATTACCCCTTAAGAAAAATCTATTTTTCAGTAAGATACTGACCATTGCGTTTCCAGATTGCTCAAGACGACGATGGCTTCGAAATTGCCTCTATTGGTGGCTCCTTGGACGAGGAAGCCGGCGGCCACACTCCCCTCAGCAACCCTACTCCCCCAGGCGAAAGCACAGAGACTTCTCCGCCAGCATACCATGAGCGTGAGCCGACATACGAGTCTGGCGCCTCCGTATCCGCAAAGGAGCATTCTCAGGCGCAGGCCTCGCGAGACTCATTTGACGGAGAGACGATATTCGCGGTGGGTGAAGACGCGGACAGGTGGTCTGACGAGGACGAGTCACCGCGGGATTCAAGCGAGCGGAAGCGTTTAACAGGAAAGAATGATTGAGCGATCTAGAAAAGAATCGCAAAAGTTTGCTACAATTTGTCGTATCTGTATCACAGTCCCAATTCATTTTCAAGTTTTTGTCTCGTCCTGCATGTTGGACGGAAAGTGCTATCCCCCAGGTTTCCATTCCAGCTGCGATTCTGTACCTCTTTTTCGTCCATTTCCATTTTTCTTATCATCTCCTGAAATGTGCCTTTTTACTTTTGCTAACCCCAGACCGTCACGCCCGAATTGTATGAGTCTGTACGGTGTTGTGTGACACTTTTTTTTTCTTTGATATTTTCGAACTTTTAAACGTTCTCTTCTTTCTCATGTTTCCTTTTGGTAGACGATGTTGCATCATCTTGGAGCAAACTGGAAATGGGATTTGATAGTATTTTTAAATATCTGGATGAAAGAATATTTAATTCAAAGAAATGAGTAATACGTATCATGCTCTTAGTTCCGCGCATGCATCTTATCGTCATTTCATCTATCTACGCCCTTTTCCAATTCACTTTCTTCACTCCACGCAGATGGTTCAGGTGATATCTACAATGCTTGACTCCAATGATTCCTGGGTTGAGGGCCCGGGGGGGGGAAGAAGAAGAAGAAGAAGAAGAAGAAGAAGAAGAAGAAGAAGAAGAAGAAGAAGAAAAGAAACACATTCGATATTTCCAATCCCCAAGAGAAAACTCACAACGAAGCCGCTCACTCCCGTCTGTTCTTCTCCTTGCCTACCAAACTGCGCGCGGTAGGACATAACCAAATATCCGGACCTGCAGGTACAACCCCTTGCCCTCGTCCTTCTCCTCCTTCTCCATCTTGCGCCTCCCGCTCTCCGTCTCGCGCATCCAGGTCCTCTTCGACCGCAACTTGGATATGCTTGGCCACCGTCTTATTCGAGGAGAGCGTCGTGATGCCCTGTGCCCAGCCGTACATGAAGACCGCAGTATTAATATCCGACAAGTCCTGTGCGAGCGAGCTGGATATCGTAGGCGGGAGAGTCTTTTCCACCGCGGCATCAACCTCCTCTTGGGCTACAACGGAGATGGGAAGATGTAGATCCGCGGGAATAGAATGCGAAGAGAGCGTTTGGAATAAAGCCGTGAGATTTGCGGAAGATGTGATGCTTGCGGAGCCATGTTTACTGTCCTTGACATTATCATGATTGCCCACTAATTGAAAAATATCCGTCTCTGCATCCGCATCAACATCTCCCAAGAGCACTCTTGTCCGTGCCTTCTCTGTGGGCGTGCCGATAGTGGCGACAATGTCGCGCATACGCTCCGCAGCCTGGGCCACGCAGACGAGTTTCCGGCCGCGCATGGCGGGGAAAAGAACCGACGGGAGTAAGGTATCGCTCTTTTCGCGCTCGATTTGGCGCTTGATGGCCGTGTGGAACCATGGCTGGGGCGTGACGTCGCCGTGGGAAAGGTCCGATACGAGCGCGAGAAGCAGCGTGCAGTCGACGTTGACTGTCGGGGCGAACGACCTGATGGGGTCGATGGTAAGGGATCGCAGGATGGAAGAGGAGAGAGCCGGAGAGGCGGGTATGGTATCGCCGGTCTCGACAACGGTGCCGGTCCGGCGGAGGTCGTCAAGAAGCGCGTCAATGGCTGGGTGTTCGTGCTGGTATATTTTGGGAAGAACGAGAACGACCTGAGGATGGCGGTACCGGACACGGACTGATTTCGCGGCGCGCACGAGACGGGCAGTCACTTTTGCCAGAGAAATGTCGTCGTCGTCATCATCATCATCAGAATACTCGGAATTCGAGGACGAAGCTTGGCTGTCTGCTTCCCAGCCGACCTTGGCCATTTCGAAACCTATTCGAGTAGAAGTGATTGTCGAGACTTTGATCCATTCCTCGCCGCCGCGAGCAACGACGTCGACCAGGGCACTTTTGCGTTTGGGCCGGTGGGCTTTTCGACGTTTAGAACTGGCTGCTGCTGGACCTGCACGGTTTAGTGGTGTATCGACGGATGATGTTGATGGCGAATTAGCGCCAGATCCGGGTTGACACTGCTGTAGGGGCACTCGTCGCGGTGGCTCTTCCCAGTAGAATCGCTTGTTGAATGCTACAACACTCCCGGAACGCTTTGCAGCGGCCCATACCGCGGAGTAGAATGGGACGTTGGAGGAGCGGACTGCATGTTGAGATCGGAGTTCTGCCGTGGCGGGGTCGATTTTTGTAAGCTGTCCATGTTAGGGAGTCTTGTTGTGGGTAGGTGACATGATATTGCAATGTATTGATGAAAGGAGAAAAACGGCCAGAGCAAAATTAAAAAAAAAAAAGTTTACAGATGGTATCTCTGTGCATGTCTGTAGCTCTATGAAGAAAGAATATGGAGTTCCCTCTAATCATACTGCTGAGGCAGAACGCAGGAAACAATGTGATCACTGGCCCCGCGAACTCACCCCAGAGATCTCTTTTGAAGATAGCGATGCATTGAACAATTTTCAAATGGCAATGCCATTTAGCGGTTCTCCAAATTTGCCCAAGAGAGGTCGCAAGGAAAGCACAGCAACCCATCATACACAGTACAATGAATATAAAGCACAATTGGTATAATAACATAGAACAGAGAGGATAAATATTTATAACACAACGGCCAACAAAAAAATCAAAGATAAAATCAAAGCAAATTTGTAAGTGAAATGAATAGCGTACCTTTTCCAGCAACTTCAGCTCCGAACTAATTGTATTTCTAAAATGTCTCAATTCCACCGTCTTGTCCTTTTTGCAACTTGCAAGATGAGTTTTGAAGTCGTCCACTTCCCGCAGAACTTGTCGACACTGCTGCAACAGCTCGTCCAGCGAGCGTTCCTGGCCAGATGGCGATTGCTCGGCCTGATCATGCGTCTGGCTATCTTCGTCTCCTTGGACAAGCATATTTTCCAATCCAACGCTGCCTGCCATGATGGATAAACTCAAATCTGTCGACAAATCTTGCAATGTATGTACACAATCACTGAATTTATTTGCAGTCCATCTGAGTCATAGTATTCAGGCATAAACCAAACCAGTTGGGATGTCTCATGCAGCGCCCAATTAGCAGGGTTGACTTGCTGTATTAACGAATGGTCAAGAACCCGGCAGAAACAATGGAGACATCGGCTGTTGTCAATCTGCCGATGCCTCACAGGCTCACCGCCTTGCAGCTTGCACGTCGACTTCTACGAGTACAACAGAACGCTTGAACCATGTGGGATTTTCACTAACCGTTACCCTCTGTCCTCGAAATTCCCCCACAAGCGCGGTTGTGAACTTGTGAGCTACTCAACTTACCTGTGCTGATATTGCCAGTTATCACGAACGTCTGGTTTGGTAAGTTTCGCAAGATCCATTACTGATCCTCTACAACTAACAAGAGCACTGTCAGACTCCAAATCAATTGCATCTCTATACGATACATTTTCAAGCCACCTACCCAAAACAGCTCCTCAAAAGCATATCCACACCCTTCCCTTTTGTTGCCCTGCCCCGCGGGCACCCAGCAACCACAGAAGATGGTTTACCTCCCCACGTCAGAGCAATGGCTGCATCAGTCATCATTGCTGCTGCAAGCTCGGCCTACAACTGTACGTTTTTTCTCTCTCTCTCTCATACCAGTTCCTAGTACACCCGGAGTCCCGTAAACTTGTCACATCTTGCCTTTCTTCGCGCGGTCTCAACCTTAGACAGGAGACAAGAATACACATTTCCCAAACCACACATGTATTCATATTCATACAAGTCCAAATACGAGAAAGCACGATTCAACCACTCACACTGTACAGACACGAGTCACCACAAAATACTCGATCAAACCCGCACCCATCTCGAGCTCTACACACCAAGCAGCGCCCGGCCAGCCAGCAGGTAACAAGGGCAGTCTTGTGCTGAAAACATACGATCCCGCAAGCGGCGTGTGCTTAAAATACCGAACGGACAAGGCTGCCGAAGTCGGACGCCTGATTGCTTTATTGTCCCGGCTTGGCAAGGGCATGTCGGGGCAACACATTCAAGAAGAAGTTGCTATTGGTATGTTTTTCATTCCTTTGCGTCTTTTTTTCCTTCCTTCTTTCTTTCTTTCTTTCCTTTCCGTCTTTCCTTTCTTCCCCCTTCTTTCCCTCTTTTCTTTTCCCATTCTTCAGCATCAAGATTTTATTCGAGTCTTTCAAATCACACGGCACAAGAGAAGTATCTCTAGCTAACCGCGCTGTAATCAACACGCAGACGCCGCAATGACAGACGCCCCTACCGCACTCGACGGCGAGAGCGGTACCGCTACGCCTACTACAACAACAGGGGCAACTACCGCCGGTGCTACTCCGGCGGCGGGGCAAGGACAAGGCCAGTCGCAAAGTGGCGGAAAGAAGAAAAAGAAGGGCAAGAAATAAAAAGGTTGTTGTGTTTTATTATTTTGGGTGCATTTATTGCATTTACGAGGCGTTCTCCATGTCTTCTTTTTTTCGCGCCCAGATTTCAGCAGGGCCTAAGCCAATTTCTTACGATCTAAGCTTTCTTCTTTTCTTTTATTTGCTTCTTGTAGAGACATTATAGATGAATCTGTATTGTATGTAACTGTACATCATACATTTCTCTTCGGAATCATTCACGTTTAAAGTTTTTGGTGACTCTCGCTTTTTCACTGCGGAGTGCAAGATATACATATATCATATATATTACCTATACGGTGTATAGATATGTCAATATGTTATTAGGACAAGTGCAGCGTGTTAAAAAATCAATTGTAAAAGTAGATGCACTTCGTGAATCGAGCAAATGAACATTATGGAGAGAATTTAGAAATGAATAGTGATTGATTTCATGATTTGATATGCCCTTCGTTAAAATCTGCCGCGCAGAGGAATAAATGTGAAAACCCCAGCTTCCGAGTAGAGATGCCAAAACGCCTTTGAGAAAATGATAAAGAATGGGTAAAGGTTCATGCCCGTCTATACGCAGACAACATAATTTTAGGCCTCGAGACAGAGGGGGAAAACGTCAGGGGAAGAAAAATGATTAGAAAGTGGGATAATGGGGCCGGAAGTAATCCAAGAAAAAGTGGAGCACATGAGGCTCTCCAGAGAGGAAAAGAAACAAAGAGGATTGATGCGTTTAAAAGTCCTCATCAAAGGTGATACCGCCGCCAGCCTCAGCGTGAGCACGAGCCTCAGCACCGGGAGCCTCCTTCTTGGTGCTAGCCATGACACCGGCCTTCTGGTAGTCTCCAACACGCTTCTCGAAGAAGTTGGTCTTGCCGGGCAAGGAAATGGACTCCATAAAGTCAAAGGGGTTGGTTGCGTTGTAGTACTTCTCGTTACCGAGAGCATAGAGCAGACGGTCAGCAACGAACTCAATGTACTGCTTCATCAACTCAGAATTCATGCCAAGCAGAGCCACGGGGAGAGCATCGGTCAAGAACTCCTGTTCAATAGCGACGGCCTCGACAATAATATTCTGCACAACCTGCTTGCTGGGGCGATGGCGCAAGTGCGAGAAGATAAGACAGGCAAAGTCGGTGTGCAGACCCTCGTCACGCGAGATGAGCTCGTTGGAGAAGGTCAAGCCGGGCATGAGACCACGCTTCTTGAGCCAGAAAATGGAGGCGAAAGAGCCGGAGAAGAAGATACCCTCGACGGCAGCAAAGGCCACAAGACGAGAGGCGTAAGTTGACTCTTTATCCGTGATCCACCGGAGAGCCCAGTCGGCCTTCTTGCGAATGCAAGGAACTGTGTGAACACTCGTTAGCAATGGCTCAGGCTGAGGCTCAGGATTTCTTGACGGGTACTCACTAGTGTCAACGGCGTCGAAAAGGAAGGTCCGCTGTGCGGGATCGCTAATGTAGGTGTCGATCAGGAGCGAGTAAGTCTCAGAGTGGATATTCTCAACCATAATCTGGAAGCCGTAGAAGCTGCGAGCTTCAGGAATTTGGATCTCAGAGCAGAATCGCTGGGCAAGATTCTCGTTGACGATACCGTCCGAGGCAGCAAAGAAGGCAAGAACATAGGAAATGAAGAAACGCTCGTCATCGTTCAGACGGTCGTTCCAGTCGGACAAATCCTTGGAAAGGTCAATCTCCTCAGCGGTCCAGAAGGATGCTTCGGCCTGCTTGTAGAATTGCCAGATCTATACAGAGTAGCATCTGTTAGTAAGGGGAAGGACGGAAAGAAATGATGGTAATAGATTGTGAAGACTAACGTCGTTGTACTGAATGGGGAACATGACAAAGCGGTGAGGGTTTTCCTTGAGCAGAGGCTCATCCTGCTCGTCGAATTCGTAGGTCGTGCCCTGGACCAAAGGCTGCTTCTCATCACGATTCTGGATCGCAGAAGGGACGCTCAACTTGGCATCCTTTCCTAGAGGCGTGGGCTTGGCTCCAGCAATGTCCGCCACAGCAGGACGCTCTCTGCCAATGGCCAGCTATTGACGAGATTAGCAATGCCGCAAAAGCAGGTCGACGGGATCGAAAGGACTGTAATCACTCATACCTTTTGCTCGGGAGTCGTCATGGTCGTTGGTGCAAGATAAGCTAGCTGCAGAATATCGATCAAAAGATAAAATGGGATGATCAAGGGAGTGAAGATGCAAGAAGAAGCAAAATCACAGAGCCCGGCAACGCGAGACGCGTGTCAACAAAATTTAAAGTGGTTGCAGGGACAGTTGCAGGGAGAAAGGGAAGAGTGGCGGAGGGGCAGCTGTACGTTTTTGTATCTTTAATGGGTTTTCCGCCCAGTCGGCAGGCGCGGGACGTGTTTAGCGCGTCAGGTCACGTTTTGACGCGATCTGATCACCCATCTGACGACTCTGATGACTTAACCACTTCTTTCTTCCCTGTGCTCCACATCCGTCTCCGACCCTCCACGACGGGCTCATTCGATGGAGCTTTTGTCGTCGCCGAGACACGGCACAATGATCCCTCCTTCCTAATTACTCACTAGCCTCATCCATCTTTTGCATTTTGGCTTCTGCGGAATGGATCTAATTTGCTACATGGTTGAATCAGGAATGACAATTCCAAAGCTACTCCTGCTACCTCGTGTGAGTGTCTTGCGGATCAGCAGTCATGGAAGAGTCAGACTCCGTGAGGCCATTCCCTCTAGGGTAATGAACTGCAAATGCCCTGGAAGACCCTGCGCCATGGCCCCTTGTCCGAACCCGGATGTTGCCAGCTTTTATTCGCGTTTATACTCGTATGGATTGCTATAATTTCGCGATGTTTACGGAAGCATTGATAATGTACTCCACTTGCTGGTTCGGTTTAAGTTGAACACAGAGTGCTTCTCTTGATCTGCTGCTGCCTAAGCGTTTGTGGAGAACATTCTTCGAATTAAAACAGAGCTCACCAAATTGACGCATGATCTTCTTTGTTTATGCATGTTTGTCTCGGAGAAGATAAACTTGACGTTGCTGACAATGTAATTGGTCATTGCATAAGGAGCATGCTCCTCAACTCCATTGGCCCATCCTTGGTCGGCGGAACAATGTAATTTGGTCCACTGAAATGCCAATCTTTATCTGATGCAGAATGGCCCAACCCTACTCACGGCATTCCAGGGGCATCCTTTATAGTTCTTTTTTTAGGCTCCATCTATATTTATCTGTTTAAATAGAGATCCAAGCATGGCAATGCCAAGTTGTACTTGAAAAGACCCAGAATATAGCATGCAATCATCTGTGAATCGCTCAAGGACACGCGACTCAGTACGCCACAATTCTTCTATCACACCTGATGACTTCTAACTTTTTCGAACCATGCGGAAACCGTGCTGAAACAACGCCGTGCAAGTGACAATGAGACTATGTACATGCATAAATGGTATCAAGCTGCACGCTATGAGGCTAAAAGTGGCCCCCTTCTATACGAGCGCTCTTGTGGCGCTTATAACTTCTCCTTGAGCGAGGGAGACAAAATACGGTTCTCCAACAAGCGCATGTACTTGTTGGTCTGCTCTGCTAAACTCAAAGTAAGGACCTATTGTGCAGTTAGTGACGCCGAACATATTTTCCAACGGGAAGTGGAGACAAACCGTGTGGGGAAGAATGCGGGCCAAGTGGGCAAAGAATCCCTTGTAAATGGCAAAGAGGCCTTCAGTACTGACGGTCTTGTATAGGCAGTCGAAGACGCCCTTGTAAAGGTTGCCGGTCTGGTTGTACATGCGCGACATGACCGTGTCTATTCATTCCATGAGTATTGAAGCTTCTTAGCTTTGGTAAAAGGCGGATGACTTACCAGGCGGATGCATGACGCAGCAAACGACGAAACCACTGCAAGTACTGCTGGCCAAATGCAGCGCGGGACCTTCCTCCATGCCCAAGTGTCGCATGAGTCGGCGTTTGGCGAAGAAGTAAGTGGGTAGCTGCACCGAGCTGCCAAAACCCGTCCGGACCATGGCGGCACCGACGCCTCGATAAAGACCCTTAACACCCTCGTTGCCATAGATCTGGCGGAGACCATCCACTGCATTTCGGTAGTGGTGCTGTGTGCCGACGGGCAAGAAAGGAGAGTAAGATTGCAGACGCGTCTTGACGAGGAAGAAAGGTGAGCCTGCAGCAGCACCGATGATACCAGAGCTGGCACCACTGAAAATGTTCACACCGAGTGATTGGACGGCAGGATCGTGGAAGATTGTTGTAGTCAGGTTCTTTCGAATCGGCTCGTAAAAGCCCAGCCGGCAGCCGTTGAGAATCATCTGATAGATGTACTAAAGGCGGGCATCAGCGAAAAAGAGAGGTTCTCTGAATTCAATGGCAAGAGGTAGGTGACGAGCTTACGGCAGAGCCAATGCCTCGAAACAATCCTCGGAATCCCTCATTCTTGATAATGACAGCGACACCATGACCCACACCCTTGTAGAGTCGTGGGGCTTCTTTGCTCGCCTGCAATTCACCCTGGAGTTGCAACCTGTTTTGAGTCCAACCATGCATGAGCGCGAAATGAACCACAAGGAAGTTTCGGAATATTCGAAAACCGGGTTAAACGCACCGAATTTTGACCATTTCGAATCCATGGGTAACGGTGACGGCTCCGCACGCAGCGATACCACCGGCGATGAAGCCACTGTGAAAATGTACCTGTCAGCGCCAGACAAAATCGGACTGATATGAATCAAGCAGGCAGGCGAACCCTAAGGTGGTCGACATGATCGTCGGCGATGTACGGTCTTATCTTATGCTTTCAAGAAGATATAAAGTTGATATTAATTCGAGAGGCCCGTCGTGAGCGAGAGATGGGAAATGAGAAAATAACCAGCAAGGACTAGCAGTGGTATCGAAGAGGTGAGGTTGAATGTGAGTTGTCGGTGGTTGGAGGTAGGTGTGGGTTGTGCGATAATATAATGCGCTTGTAATAAAATGTATGATAAAGCAGTGGATCAGGAAGCAATTAGTCGGAAACAAAAGTCAGGTAAAATCCAAGAGCTGCAGGGAATGTTTCTGCACGAATACCCCGGGATGATATGATTGTGTCGGCCCGTTACAGCTGAATCTCCCCTTCGTGGGCCCCGACTCGCGGTCAAAAGACCGCCACCATGACGGCGAAACTGTCTGGGCTGAGCAGTTAGAGCGGGCCGGAATCGGAGCAAAATCTAATTAACCTCTTTTTGCTTTTTTTCAGGGGATCGACTTGCGCCTTTTGGGAAAGATTTACTCCCCATCCTGGTAATCTTGACAACGGCAACCTCGGAACTTTATTTCTCTGCCTTCCTACAGCCAGTGGCATTATCATTCTGTAGTTTTGTTAAAGTCAGCACTTCCTTCTCACTCGGGGCAGTGCAGCATTATCTGACATAAGATTGCATAAACTTTATTCGTCTCACTGTCACATTCACTGCCAATGGCAATCATTCAATTCACCACAGGCTCACCACACCAAAGGATATATAAAGATGATAATGAGAATAATTAGAATTTGATCTGTTGAATCGTTGTAGCTCGTATCTGATTGAGACGATGATCCAGACTAATCAGCACTAATCGCGACGATTCCCCATACCGTCATTCGCTAGGTGGAAACCTCCAACTCTTCTCACTGAAGCATGCCTGAACGATCCCCACACTGGAGCTTCCACTGATCAATCCAACTCTAAAATCTTCCACTGTACCAGGCATGTCGCGTGTCTGACGACGCTCACTCATCCATACTCCTCTAAAGTCATCATGGCCGGCCCTGTGCCTCCAGGCCAGCAACCTCCGGTGGCCAAGGTCAGCGATGTAGTCCAGAGCTTTCGAGCGACCAAGGTATGTCCGTATCCTGCTAAATTCCATGGCAGTAAATATCATCTCCTCCTCCCCTCAATTCAATGATGCATGTATTGACAGAATATTGCCCCTTCTAGCTCTTCCGCTCCCAAAAGCCCGACGTGTCATTCACCTCTCTCGACTTTGATGACTCGGGCGAACTTCTGCTCAGCGCCAGCAATGACGAGAGCTTGCATCTCTATAGCTGTCGCGAAGGCAAATTCTCCAAGACACTCTACAGCCAAAAGTACGGCGCGCACCTTGCACGATTCACACATCATTCCCAGAGTATCATCTATGCCAGTACAAAAGTAGACGGTACGACATGCCTTCTTCATTTCCTTTCATACGCTATTTTCCCCAAAATCTAACCTGATTCCTTGTCAGATGGCATCCGCTACCTCTCGACCCACGATAATCAATTCATCCGCTACTTCAAAGGACACACCGGACCAGTTACCTGCTTGACCATGAACCCTGGCAACGACGAATTCCTATCGTGTTCCGTTGACGATACTGTTTTACACTGGGACCTGCGCTCATCCTTCCCAGCCGGCAAGCTCAACCTGCATACTCCATACCTGGCCGCATACGATCCGTCCGCGACAGTCTTTGCCGTTGCATCGCCCTCGACCAGCAGCATCCTCTTATACGACGTCCGCAACTACGACAAGCCCCCGTTTGCAACCTTTGACATGGCGCCGCACGAGCACACCTTTACACCCAAGACGGTCGGTCGAGAATGGACCACTCTGTCCTTTTCCAACGACGGCAAGTTCCTGCTTCTAGGCACCAATTCCACGTCTCCAGGCCACTTTCTGCTCGATGCCTTTGACGGCCGTCTTGCTGCTTTCCTTGCGCGGCCCGCATTCGGCAGCGCTCCGCCCACGCGTCTCGCCGCATGCGTGTCACCTTCTTCCCATAACAACAATTCCGGCGGCAATGGCGGCGCTGTTCCAGGTCAAGGAGATGTGTGCTTTTCGCCCGACGGCAAGTTTGTCTTGGGTGGCACCGGCGGCGACCAAGATCTAGCTGTGTGGGATGTTCAAAATGTGCAGGACAAGGTAGTCAAGTCGGTGGCACAGCTACCATTCAAGGCGCGGGCCGCCATGGTCGCGTATAATCCGCGCTTGAATGTGCTTGCCAGCGCAGACAAGGAAGTCGTGCTCTGGGTGCCTGATCCGCATGCTTAATCTGGATCCCCCCTTCGACAATCTATACTGGATTATTCGCTTCCGCAATTGCGACACGTTTGGGAACAACAAGTCGAATATTTATCTCCGCAATTGCTGGGATAGGGACGGGCTTAGCCAGGCGTCGGAAGACCTACTTTGATCGCAAAAGACAAAAGCATTACATGGACCATTTCATCCTTTATCAAAAATCCGCAATATGTCGTTATTTGGGCGGTATCATTTCATGCCAGTGGGCGGCTGGAATTTCCACAGGGTCTACGGTCCTTCTCAAAAAGCATACCATGGCATATCATCCTGGCGAATCACGGCGACGGGCGTTCTGCTTCCACTTGTCCTTTTGTAATGGACATATCGATACCGGGATCCTTTTCTCTTTTTTTCTTTTAATTCTCCCATTTCTCTTTTTCCCCCTATTGAATCATTTCCTCATTGCCTTGAGCTATTTTCCCGTCATTTTTCCTACCACGTTCATCATAGCTATCCGTATCCCACCTTTCATATCAAATCATACCAATTTCGCATCAATCAAGTATCATTCTTCTACCACTTTGATATCAATTCAATCCAAAACCAATGAGAAGAAGGAGAACAAATAGATATTGTTTAACTCGAATGTACTAACATTCGTCAGTCATTCGCGCGAAAGAAACTAAATGCGTTCTCGACGCAGGTATGTATGTACTCTGTACGTAACCATAAGACCATAACACATAATACGTAAAACGTAATACTAAGTTGCGAATAAACCAATACCTACTCCCCCTACCCCATACCCAATACCAACTACCCAATAAACCTGAATCCCAAGCCCAAAGCCCAAACTTCCGGCCCCTGATATTGTTTCTTTCTCCTTTCTTTCTTTCTTTCTTTCTTTCTTTTTCTCCCTCCTCCTTCCGGGGCCACAATAAGGAAGGGGGGCAAAAAGAAAAGAAAAGAACAATGGATACCTCCTCCCGAATCAAGCCCACAAAAACACCAAGTGAAAAGATACGCCCCCAAAACATCCATCATCATTTCTTTCAGCGCTGCAGGTTTTGTCTGAATAGGCCCAACGGGTACATCAAGGAAGGGAGCCGGAATGTGGATATATAAGATCCAGATCACGTTTTACCAACAAACCCAGCACAGCAGGACCGACAAACAACTAACCAATACCATGACGGTAAAACAAGACGAAAGATATTGTCTGAAGGAACAGTGACAAAAGTGGTGACTGAGGTACTAGCCACAAGTACCCGAAATAGAGCCGCAACTTCCCAGGACAGTGACAATGGCCACCGATACCTGAAACAACAATGACAAACACAACGACAACGACAACGACAAGAATGACGACAACACTAAGCAGTCATGCCACAATTCGTACAGACCAGCTTCTGGGGCCCGCCACGCGCCCGAGTTTTTGCTTTGAAACTGGTACTTCCGCAACGGCGACAACTCAGCTGTTCGTCATCGGCATCATCGTCTGAGCTTTCGCCGGAGAGGGGAGATTCTTCCGAGCTGAGGGTGCTGGAGATGGAATTGCGACTGACGACTGACGCGCGCGGGGGACGTAAAAGACCGTTTTGGTCTACGTCTGAGCCTGCTTGTCCTCCTCCTCCCGCTCCTCCTCCCCCTCCTGCTTCTCCATTAGGATTAGGGCCATTGCCAGTGTCGGTTTGCCAGAGATGGAATTGCTGCCCGCGCCAGTTTTGCTGGTCCCAGAAGAGATAGGACTGGTCGCCCTGGAGCGCGAGGGGGTTTTCGTCGGTGGTTTTGGGGAGGCCGGGGATGGAAGGGGCGCGGGAGGATGGTGTGGAGGTGGTGGCGTTGGCGTTACCGGCGCCGACTGCGGCTGCGGCTGCGGGGATGGTAGTGCCGTTGGTTGTGGTCGAAGAGCGATTGGATTGCGGCGGCTGCTGTTTTTGGGATGGCGGAGGTGGCGATGTGGACGGTAATGAGTCTTTGCTTTGGGTCGATGGTTGCTGCTGCTGCTGCTGCTGCTGCTGCTGCTTGTGTTGAGACTTGGAAGTTAAAGGGATATGAAAACGATGATCATGATGCTGGGGTTGCTGGTTCTGAGCCAATTCGAGAGAAGGAGCGCTGGCAGATGGAGTCCGCGCGAGATGGCTTGATCCATTGGTGGTCGGTCTGTGCGCCGAGCGGGAAGATTGGAACGATTTGCGGCTGACGGGTTTTCGGGGCGACGAACTACGATGTCGGTTGCCGTTCGCATTGGCGTAAATTCCGCCGTCGAGGCTCTGGTTGCTGACGATAGAGTTGCGCCAGGAGAGAATACGATCAGACGATGGCTGCGAGAGTCCATGCAGTGCGTTGTTGTGGTTGCTGCGGAGCCGGCCAGCGCTGGCTTTGGTAGACGTGCTAGGGGATCGACCGAGAAAGCCGGAGCCGATGCGTCTGGAGAAGGATGACGCGGTCTCCCAGTTGTCGCTGCGGCGCTTTTGGTATGCGCAGTCCTGGCGAAAGACTTTGATAAGGCCTAGATAGTCGGCCGTGATTATGATATTGCCATTCTTATGCGTGGATCGAGCAATGTAGCCGGGTGATTCAGCTGGTCTCTCATTGGTTGATGGTCGTCTGGAGCTGCCTTTAGTCGTGGTCGCTTTGAGGTTGTCGTCTGAGCGTTTCGACGATATTTCTGATTCGGCCGACACAAGTACAACGGGCGGTGGATTGCAAATATCGTAGAGAGGATCGCCAGAGCGTCCGAGTAGTTGACGCGTCTTGCTCGGCGCAAAGATTGCCGTTGTTGTAATGGCTGGATGTGCTTCAAAAAACTCAACGGGTTGCCTGTCTTTCTTCTCGCCTTCTGCGGGTCCGGTTGTCCATATGTATGCCTTGCGGTCCTCGCTGCCACAAATGACATAGCGCGCGTCGTCGCTAAAAGTGGCGCGGATTTGACTGCATGTGTTTTCGTTGCCTTTAAATTTGATTTCTAATCCCTTGTCCCGGAAGTTGTAGAGTCTGACACGCGAGTCGTTGCTTGTGATGAGAAGCTTGACCTCTCCATTGGGATTGTCGGGAGGTAGATTGATAGCCTGAATTCCGGTAATCTTGCTGCCCTTGGCGTTTCGGCCGTGCGCAGATCTGACGTGGATTTGCGTGTGGTATTTTAGCCCTTCAGTGTCGTAAAAGAGACATACTCCATTGAGACAGCCCGCGATTGCTATGCGACCATCTGGAGTGAATGCGACGGCGGTAACGAGGTCAGGCACCTGGTTCCAGTATGCTACGCTCTTGTCGGGAATGCTCCATAGGCGCAACTTCATGTCCAACGATCCAGCCAAAAAGAACCGATCATCACGCGGATGAAATTGAATAGAGGTGACAAAATCATTGTGTTTGAAACAACAGAGACATTCCGCTCGAGAGACATGCCATAGGCGCACAGTCTTGTCCATTGACGAGGAAAGCAAAAAGTTGTTCTGCAAATTCCCTTGAGTGAGTAACCATCCTTCACATTGTTTGTGGCGGGGAGTGTGGAAGTGTAATTTACCTTGCTCCAACTCAGATCTAATACCGTAGATGTATGGCCCTTGTACACGCGTATTGGATTCCTCTTGAAAACCGGAGCGTCTAATCGGATCGCGTCTTCTCCGGTATGGTCGGCCGTCGCATCTTCTTCGTTCTCATGTGCTTCTCGCTCTTCTTGCGTTGAGATTACAGCCCACACCCGGACAACCTTGTCCTCTCCACCCGCAGCCAGATATTTCCCATCCTTGCTAAATTCTAGCGCCCAGGTAGCGCAGGCTTTCGGAGTTGGTGATGTTTGCGATGCCTCAGCTGTACTGCTATTCTGGAGCTCCTGGGCAAGGAAAAGGCGATTAAAGTCCTTTTCCCTCTTGTTTCGAGACCTCACCTTAATGTATTTTGGAGGTGGGGGAAATCGCGGCGAATAGGCAATGTGTTCCACCGGGTGGGAAAACACCCGAGCTTCCATGCCTTCTATCCTACTATCCCCTTGTTCAGAACCATCTTCATTGTAGTCTGAAGATGAATCCCTTCTCTTATTTCCCATGAATCGACTAAGGAACGAGACACCTTTCCTGTAGGAATCAATGTGTTAGGTCAGCGCAATTCGTCAATTGAGCAAACGCACGTCTATTAGGCCCGAAGGGAGTATGCGACAAAGACGTTAAGAGTAGGGAAGATAACAATACTGCTTGGTTGGATTATCATTGAGGAGCGGAATCATACCTTTTCTCCTTCTGCGGCGCGGCAGCGCTTGTCTCGCCCCGGGCGGGCTCAGCAGGAGCGCTACGATCGCCTGGCGGTGCGACAGCGGATCCGTCATCGCGATTGCCTGCTGCTTCAAGGGCGCTGCTTCTCAGCTTCTGCGGGATAAGGTTCTCCGTATGCGTGCGTTTGAGGATATGCTAGGACCGCATTAGTGTCGGTGCGTTACAGGAGCGCAAAACGGTAAGAGGGCTGCAGATACGGTGGGGGTGGTAGTAGCATACTTGTGAGAGCGGATCGATTACCGCCAATGATGCTTGAGAGTCATCTGCGCTCTGAGGTAGCGATGTCTGGCTCTGGTTCAAAGCGTCTTTGGCTGACAAGTTGCGAATAATCTTGTTTGGGAGAATCTTAGATGTCGCAGTCGGCTTAGCTAGGCCACGGTCAGCACGAGGAATTTCAAAACCGAATGTTCCACAG
The DNA here is from genome assembly GCF_001619985.1 of Xylona heveae TC161. Taxonomy (NCBI): domain Eukaryota; kingdom Fungi; phylum Ascomycota; class Xylonomycetes; order Xylonales; family Xylonaceae; genus Xylona; species Xylona heveae. The sequence continues at coordinate 2,392,739 of NW_017264193.1, read as the reverse complement.
CTCAATCTCAAACAAAGAATGTGAGCGGGTATAATTAGAGACGGACCTTCTCCATCAGAGCGCGATTTTGGTCCGGTTTCATTCGAAGAGACCGTGGCAGCGAGGCTTGGCGACGGGGACAGCGACGGGGACGCTCCAGGCGACGGATTGGGCGACGCGCCTGGAGAGATGAATTCATCTTCGTCGGGCGCATGTGAATCGGTCACCCGTATCTCAGGCACGGTCTCCGTCATGGTCAGAGAAGCTTCATGGAGCAATTCAATGAAAGTCAAGTAGTACTGCGAGAATTAGATAGGAATAATATGTGTGGCGCGCACGTAAATTGACGCTTCTGTCTCCAATTGATAGTTCCCCAACCAGCTATGACGAAGGGGGTTCGTTACCGAAACTCCGTCCAGTCCCGCTCACTGATCCATCGGCCGTTCTGGATTGTTGCATCGACCTGGAGGAGTCTTGGAGGGAGATTATCATCTCTCGATAAACCCTTGAATCATGATTTCAACTGCATTCGTAATCACTTTTCTCCATCTCCTGTAGCTCTCTCCCAGTTTGACATGACACTATCAAATCCCTTACACCACGCTAACTTTTGTTGCACAAATTGGATTATAACAGTACCAACCTGTCTCCACACACCAGAATGTTATATCTTCATTGCCAGCTGGACAGGTTATAATATAATGTAAGATTCAGCCAACATTAAAAAATGAAAAAAGCATAAGAGCAGGTTGACAATTCGAGTAGAGCGTGAAAGGTCTGGTCATGGTTTATCGTAGTAAAATTGGTCATAATCAATGTAGAATTTTACCTATTAATCTTCAGCTCCAGTAGTGTGATCAGCACTTGGGATGAGTTCCTTCAAGAATAATGCCCCGAATGTACGACCAGGGGTTTCTCACTGCAGCAAAATTATTGATGTTGCATAATTTAATAAGATGAGAAGGCCCCAGACCCTAGGCAAGTAGTTACGAGTGTGCGCATGTATGTACACTATGGTGTAGGGCTGGAGGTAAGAGGACCACTCGCAAAATTGCTGACTGTTGCATCTTAGTTTCCATCGCCAATAGGATCATATTATGTGACGAGCAGACACCGTTGTTAAATTAATATTAAGAATTGCATGGATACAAAAACAATGCACGATGAGTCCATTTTCAAACGGGATTCTACTCACCTTCGTAGGCGTTCCGTGCATCAACCCTTGCTAGCAATGCCAGCAATGGCTTTCGAGGTACCGATAGTTACCGACAGAGACAGGGAGGTCTGTGGTAAACAATGTGGCACGCGGACACATACTGCATCACAAATTATCAGCATCTTCCCGCATTATTACTGGTCTCTCAGCCCGCTGGCATCGTATACGCGACGAGAACTCACTGGAGCCATTAGTTATATATCATATGCCCCCCAGAATACCGGTCAGGCGTTGCATGGACAAATCCAGCTCTTCCTGCAGCATCGCGATGCCTCCATTCCCCTTTCATCTTAATATGACAGGGCTGCCATATCCCTTCCCCCGCAAAAGCAAATGTGGTAAATTGGACCGACACTGGCACCCTTTCTCCGGCAAAATCCCATTGTACTCCGGTATAGGGAATCCGTACCGCAAAATGCTGGACCACGGTCTCAGACTCTTGTTCAATGAGCAATTCCAAACACGTCTTCCCTCATTTACAAAAATTACCTGCACAAGTGCGATAAGTCGATTTGTCGGATCCCACTCCGCGTCCCCGATGCTGATTATCCTTCTGCAGTGCGATGCATGTTGCTCGCGAGGTATCATGCGAATCCACAAATGACCCCTTGATGCCGTAGCTGATTTGAGTACTGCATATAATCCTTGTACGCCCCCGGATCTGGCGTTCTCACCTTTCCGAGAAAAGTGCGGAATTCTATACCTCATGGTTGTAGTGGTTGGTTGGCTGACGGGCTTTGCTCACTCCACCCTTGATGCTTCCCCACAATGCCCCTGCAAAGACCCCTTCGTATAGTGCCGGTTTCTCCGCCTTTTCCAATTTCCCGGTTCATGTCACCCTTCCCTTCTTCAGCCATGGCCACCTAAGGGCCGTTGGTAAGCAAGCGAGGCAACTCGTAATGGTCACCGCTCATCCATGCCTTCAATCCTCCCCATAAGATGCTGCTACCGCGAAGCTGAAAAGTGGCCTGGAAAGGCCATAGCGAGGCGGATCACCATCATCAACAATTTCTTCAACGGCGACAAATACCTTGCATAGACCGAGCATGAACAGGCAAGTTGAAAGAGATTGGTATAATGCTCCTTTGCGAGGATGTGGGAGCAAACATGTCTGTGGATTCTCTCGAAATCAATGCCAAGGCTGGATCTAGCACAAAGCATCAGCTTCCCAGGCTCGGTTCCGCTGATGAGGAGCGTTCAGCGGACATAAAAGGAGCTTCTTCTAAAAGGGCGAGACCCGTGGTTGAGGCCAACAGCGACCTTACAGCCGGGCCAAACAAGAGGCGTCTTCTCCATTCTTGTCAAGTCACTTCCAGGCAGACGCGGCCTTTTGCAGCTCCTGCGCCCCATGGCGTCAATCAAAATTCTTTGAGAGCAGCGATCCGGTCCAGACAAAGAGCACTAGGAAGTGATGGGATGAGGAGACAGGCATGGTTGAACAGTCTGCGGATACGAGGATCTGAATTGAAAGAGCTGGATAGAGAAGCTTTCGAATTGGTGGAAAGACACCATAGGTAAGCCTTTCAGCGAAATCACAAACCTTCCTGCGCGGCCGTTTCTCCCCGGCGTACTGAACAATGAATAGAGAACAATCAAGATCTATAGAACCTGCGCCGCCAGCTCACCCTGTTCCTCGCCTGTTGTCGTCGTCTTTGGGATTATCAAATTATGACGCTTTCGATGCTGAAGATATAATGTTGCAAGAGACTGAAGATAGCGGGCCACCCCTGATATATAGCGATTTCAACTTCACTGATTCAAATACACCGATCGCGCCGAGCGGTATCTGGGACAGCGCCATGCATATCCTTGACGAACCGAATGAAGACCATGAGAGCAGTTCTGAAGAGCTCAAGGAGGCGGAGCAGCAGAGTCGTTTATCGTTCACTCAATTCATTTAAACGCATTCCAAAATTCCAATTACGGCTTCGCCGTTGTATCAAATATCGAAGCGAATCAAAGTATATCCACAGAAAACAAAAAAATCGTCTATAAAAAAATCCGAAAACTCGATTAGGATATCATTTTAACGTCGTGCTGTGATTCTTAGTCCTTGCAAATTCTCTAGACTGAAATGGCAGGCTTCAGCTTGTTCGACCTATCTGCAGCAATTTGACACATGGCCTAGATATTCTCCCCTCAGTTTCGCTCATCTTCAATAGTACGGGTTTTTATCTGGGAATTGAGATACCTTTATCGCTTCCAATTTCTCAGCCTGCAAATCTCCTCTTTTGATCCGCTCTCTCATGTTTTCCATTATGACCGGACGACTCCGTCCATTGACGAAGACACTGAAACGTCAATGTTAGCCATCTTTTGTGAAACAATGGGCTCAGGACGGTGGTCTTGCGTACACGTAGATGAGGCCGGGAAATGTAGCTTCGTACTCCTCATTCAATTTCCGCAATTCTTCCGCCTCTTCTTCCCCGCCCTTGTTCAGCTGCGCCTGCTCCGCCTGGCTCTGAGCACTATCCACCTTCTTCGCCCCTAATCTGGGATGAGCTCCGAGGATCTTGACGAGCCACTCGGTATCGCTTGTCGATGGTGATTCGGCGAGTTCGGTCAGCTGGACGCCTACGCTGGAAATGAGCTCATCGTAGGAGTCAAAAGTCTTTGTGCCAAGCAATTCGATTGATAGTGTATGGAGAGGAACACATGGTTCAAACAGGTGGTCTAGAATTGCGGCCCTCTCTTCGGCAGAGAGAGAGGGAACCGTGTCGATCCCGGGCAGATAGTAGTCGGCCATTCTGAGAAAAGTGAAGCAATTCAATCACGTTGCTCAATGAATCGTCTGGAGAATAAGGACTATTAGGTAGAAATTCAAGGGTATAATTATAGTTCTAGCAGATTGAAGTAAGAAATTGTGACTAAGAAATGAGTTCAAGATAGCTGATATGCACATGCGTAGTAAATTGAATGACATACAAGAACACGAGGGGAAACAACAATAAGGTTAGGGGAGTGATGCAACCGACGGGAGCATTTGGCGGGGGCGCTATGCCGTTTTGAGCCAAGGGTCCGATTTCGCTTCGAAAATTTGGATTTTACACGCCACAGCAAGTCAAACAGAGAGCTATGACAGGGCCTGCGCCATATGATTCATCCGCCCGCTAATTGTAAAGTTGCGCGACTATTATTCAAGAGAAACGGCCCATTATATACTACTAAACTACTACTACTCATCACCACCATCACTCAATCGATATCCTCTCTAATTCATAACAATTGACTTTTCAATTAATACACACACAATGGCCCCGGCTTTCCCTGAAAAGAAGTGCGGTAAATATACCCCCACCTACTATCGTTAATATCGAAACCCCGCCATTGACAAGACTGAATAACAGGTGTTCTGGGCTGCACCGGCTCGGTGGGGCAGCGATTCATTCTGCTGCTCGCACTGCACCCCCACTTCAAGCTGCATGCTGTCGGCGCTTCGTCGAGGTCAGCAGGCAAGAAATACAAGGATGCTGTCAAGTGGAAGCAGTCGCTGCCCATGTCCAAGGAGATTGGCGAGCTCGTCGTGAAGGAGTGCAAAGCGGAGGAATTCAAGGACTGCGACTTGATCTTCTCCGGACTTGACAGCGACGTCGCTGGAGAAATTGGTATGCATTCAATAATTCATTCATGGCTTCAGCCCCGCCTCGAAGATCACTCCCCACGAGCATCTTTTGTTCTTCTGACCAGATCAAGACTAATTAGATATCGACTGATACACAGAGACGGAATTCATCAAGGCTGATCTCAAGGTCTTCTCCAACGCCAAGAACCACCGCAAAAACCCCCTTGTCCCTCTTGTTGTGCCGACTGTCAACCTTCCCCATTTCGAACTCATCCATCACCAGCGCAAGGAATATGGTCTGAACCAGGGCTTCCTGGCATGCAACTCCAACTGCTCCGTCATTGGCGTTGTCATCCCCTTTGCTGCCCTCCAGGCCAAGTTCGGCCCCGTCGACATGGTCAGCGTTGTCACCTTACAAGCCATTTCGGGAGCTGGCTATCCCGGCGTCAGCGGCATGGACATGCTGGACAATGTCGTGCCCTACATTTCTGGCGAGGAAGACAAGCTTGAGAGTGAGGCGCGCAAGATTCTGGGAGGCGTGAACCAGGAGGGCACCGCCTTCGTCGAGCAGTCCGATCTGAGAATCTCCGCGGCTTGTAACAGAGTGCCCGTCTTGGACGGCCACCTTGCCTGCGTGTCGCTCAAGTTTGCCAAGCAGCCCGGTCCCTCCGCCGAGGAGGTCAAGAAGGCCCTGAGCGAATATGTTTCTGATGCGCAGAAGCTCGGATGCCCCTCGGCACCCAACAACGCCATTGTCGTCATGGAAGAGGACGACCGTCCCCAGCCTAGACTCGACAGAGAGACGGACAGAGGGTATGCCGTCAGCGTCGGCCGTGTCCGTGAGGACGAGGCTGGCATTTTTGATATCAAGTTTGTTGCTCTCAGCCATAACAGTATGTCTTTCCCTTCCCCCAGGGGTTGTTCCACTTGTTTTTCCACTTGCATACACTAACTCGATCCTCCAGCCATCATCGGTGCCGCCGGCTCATCCATTCTCAACGCCGAAGCTGCTGTTCTCAAGGGTTTTGCCTAAGCGAAATAAAAAATTTCCTACACCTTTTGTGTATTTTTTAGATATTTACGTCCTATCATCATGTAGAAGAATTACGAAACTGCCATTTCAGAAGAAATCTCATCATCATCATCATCATCATCATCATCAAAGCTTTTGAATCGTACCCCAGAGCTACCATTATGCATTCATGTGACATCTGTGATACTGGACGTGCTCGGAGAAATGATAAGGACACTTAAATCTCAAAGACTGCCGATCGCGGAGAAGACACCCCAAACATCTAGAACATATATTAAGTTAGTGGAAATACTATATTCTCAAGGTAATCAGTATACGGGAGTAATGACCAGGCACCTCGCGCGGGTTATCGATATGTAGTGCCAGGCGTCAGTTGTCAATGGTACTATAGGTGCTTATGACTTACTAGCGCAAGAGCAAGGCGAACTCCAACATAGACAAGCTCCGCGGCGGCCGGAGTCCTCCGCTTCCTTTCCGCTCCTCGCAACGGCGATGGCCACCCAGCTGTTGACAGGGGGTGCGGAAATACAGAGAGCAGTGCTATAATCTTCACCAATGCAGAGCCTCACGACTGATAAGACAGAATAGGTAATGAAGAGCTCACATTCGATAGGAAGAAATAGGAAAAAGAAATAAAATAAGAAAAAGGCAAGTAATATTTTGACATTAAAAAAAGGAATGTAATTAATCGCATTACAGAAGTAGTACACGCAACTAAGAATATGAAACATGGCTTACATAGGTCGGCTCGGCAGGGAATAATAGAAGAAATAACATAACCGGAGAGGTTCTGATAAAAGAGGTTCTGATACAAATGCCAAAGCCATACTTCCGTGACACAGGAGCCTTGAACGGTCCATTCCCGTTGTTGGTCCTTTATTGTTGGTGGTGGTGGTAGTGGTAACGACTAGATTCGCGCGGCGAAACTCGCTCCACAATAAGAAAATTAAAATAAATGCACGCTCAAACGTTGTAGCTGGAAAAGAAGGAGAGGAAAGGGAGAGGTGGGGGAAAAAGGAGAAGAAAAAATGACAAAAACGCAGAAATCGCCCAAAACACCTTGGAGCAATGGAAGCTGGTCGGTCTAAACACGTGATGCGCAATCAAAAGAAGAAAAGGGAAAGAAAATGCTTTGGAGAAATGGAGCTGCGGCGCTGGAATTTACAGCTCGGCCCCGGATAACAGAGAGAGAAAGGAAAGCATTTGAGAAAATGATCGTTTTAGGCATCCACAAGAGTGTGTTTGGGCCCTTGTCCGAGAAGGTCGAGACATCGTCTAGCCAGGTTCACAACCTCACCCTCGCCGTCTTCGCTGTCCTCGTCGTCTGGTTCTATGGTTTTGTCGGATATAGTCTTGATCATGCGGACAATCTCCTCCGACTGCGCAATCAAATTGACGAGCCGCTTGTCTTCAGATTCTAACAGTTGAAGCAGTGTCCAAATCGCAATGTGTTGGAATGTGGGGTCTCCGCTGGCTAAAAATCGCCGCAGATAGCCATGCACGCCTCCATCGGGCTGTGTCCAGTCCTGAATAAAGATGGAGTAATCGCCAACTGCCGAGTGAGGTTAGCCACATGGTTATCCATCAAAAGATCAAAAGTACAAAAGTAAAATAGGGATGGTTACCTTTGGACGAGAGATTGCCCAAGGCTGCTGCACTGTTACCCTGTACCTCGATGCTCTCGGAATCAGTGAGAGGAATGAGCACGTCAAACACTCCCAAGTTCAGCAAATGAGTCTTCAAGTCGTCGCTGAGCGCAAGCACAGCAATTGCTGCCGTCATTTCGGATTGGACGCTCAGAGGCACATCAAGAACGAGGTCCTTGCACTTTTGCACTGCACCTGCCTCAAGAACAAGTTGCTTGTTCCTGTCAGAACTTGCTGCCAGGTTGCGCAAAGTGGAGATTGCGTGGCATTGTATCTCCTCATTGTCTGTGGAGCCAAGCAAATCTACTAGGGGGCGCAGGAAGCCGGCATCGATAATCGGTGATTCATTTAGAGGGTGAATTGAGATGTTACGGATGCAGGCGACCGCAGAGAGTATCAGCGGGAGATACGATGATTGCAGAAGCCGGAGCAAAGGCGGCAGTCCCCGAGCACGGACAATCTCGAGTTGGTATTTTTCGTCCGAGGCCAAATTCCGCAGGGCAAGCGCCGCTTGGCACTGCACTTTTGGAGATGACGAGTCCATAAGGTGGACAAGCGACTGAACAAGTCGGCTTTCTGTTTGCGCGAGCTTCTTGCGGTTATTGGCGTCGACAGCGATATTGCTAAGGGCAGTGGTGCAATAATATTGCACGTCAACATCCTGCGAGGAAAGCAACTGGACAAGGACAGGGATTGCGCCGGCATTGACCAACTGTTGTCTATTATCATCTAAAGGAGCCTGTCAGTAGATGCCGGGTTATGAATATTCAGCCTCTCAAATACCTGAGTGAGTCATGTTCAGCAGCGCGCCGGTGGCATTCCTCTGAACCCGCATGTCTTTGGACTTTGCGAGTCTTGTTAGAGGTCCCAAAGCGCCAGATCTCGCAATCTTGGCCTTGTTATCTTCGTGCGTAGCCAAATTGGTGATACAGCCCACTGCATTACACTGGACCTCGACATTAGGTGACATCATCTGACGGATAAGAGGGGCGAGGCCGCCCAGTTGAACGATGGCAACTTTATTCTCGGCTATGTGGAGGTCAGCTCATTGATATTCATCCTTCTTGAGAAGTTTGATGGATTTGAATACGTACTATTCACGGCAAGGTTGCCCAATGCCGCGCTTGCTGCTCGTTGCACCTCAATGTCGGGACTCTGCAGAAGAAACAATATGGGCTCGAGTGTGTCTCTGTCAACTTCTCTGACATCTGCAGTAGATTCATTCAGTTATTCAGCCGACAGATAGCGATCCTAGTCTGTAGCCTACCTCGTTCGGTGATCTCAGCAAAGGTCAAACTAGCGCTTCGTTGCAAATCGACGTTATCAGAGTAGACCAGAGTACTCAGGGCGCGAAGCGGCTCGCCAGAGAAGAAATCTGTTTCAGCTCGCTGGAAATTTTTCGTCAGTTGTCGTATCTTTGGAACGGTCAGGATGACCAGCATTCCCTTACGTTTTCGAGATACTGAAGTAGATCCGCAACAGCTTCTCGCTCACTATCAGCGAGGACCGGTTCGTAGAGACCATCTTTTTGTCTCCCTGAAAATGAATCGAATTATCAGTCAATGTCTGCGCAACAGATAGGCAGAGCCAAGGAGACTCACTGCGGAGGCAAGAGGAACAGCAGTTCCCCATCCTGATGGCCGCGGTCCAAATTGGTGACGACGAAGTGGCCAAGCTTCTCCAAGAAGTATGACGAGATGGTGCCCAGGCACAATCAGAGATGGAGAAGGGGATGCCCTGAGTCCGGCACTGTCTAGAGATGGATCGGGATGTGGACAACCGATACAGTTGATGAGGTCGCGTCGAATAGAGTTCGGTCAGAGCAACCGCCGATTAGTTAGAGTAGCCTGCACGGGTGTTGTTTGGAGGCTTAGGAGCTTGCAGATTACCCTTCAGGGAACCAGATCATGCTCTAATTGGGGGACCTGGGAAGAGCGAAGCGACAAGCTACAGGTAACTTGTGATAATCTAGCGAAGAGGTACCGAGACGGTACAAGGTTCGGCTCACCCTCCCCACTTTCATTTGGCGGTGATGCCTTAGGATGGAAAGTCTGCAGCGGGTTCTCTCTCGTACTGCAGAGATGACAGGGACAACACATCCACTGGGGCGAGAGATACGGTAGATGGCGGAAGCGGAAAACGAACCGAAGCGATAGGAGAACTGTACACCTTAGGTAGGTAGGTAATCACCACTATCATTCTCTAAGGTAGGTATGTGACATTGCGACATCCTAGTCAACGTGGAGATTTTGCTTAGTGAAAAGACCCTAACTTCACACATTATCTGCTGTGAAATCTTCCTATGGTTAGGTAAAGAGTATACCTCTGTCGTTTGTATATTTGAGATTTAAAGTCTGCTTCAAGTCTGGAGATCTCTTGTGGGCTTGCTCTTTTCAACCACCTAACATGTGATCGTTGTCAATGACTTTCATTCTGTGTGAGAAATTTATGTTTCCAAGAGTTCAAATTGAAGCCCAGCTATTATGTAGGCGAGTTATACACGCCCTGTAAGGGTGATTTATAGACGCACACTAGTAGCGGAGCATGATTGATTATATTATACGCTTAGACTCTTAGTACTATATTTCATTCTCTTACTTCTTTTCTCCTAGGACTGACTGAATATCAATATTAAATCGTAGTTTCGGAGGTAACCCAAGCCTATTCATGTCAAGACAAGAAGCAAGCGACTCTTTCTTTTTAGAAATATACCGATGTTGGTTCTATTAATCATTTGTATCGAGTTTTCATCTCATTTTTCATCTTCAATATCTAGTCATTTACCAATATTTCGTATTCATGGAGCTGCTCAGAAAATTACAGAAGGATACAATACAACAACTGCCAGGGCAGCGCCGTATCAGACTTGCACATGATTCAGTTCAGCCTAGACTCAATATACTATTCTAGCCATGTATATAAAAGATGAACGTAAGATATATCTAATATATATAGAGTGGAATAGAATTTAAAATGATTTATTCATAAAGCAAATAGTGCACTTGATGTCACTTCCCCTAGCCATATCAATCACGATTGGAGGTTGCATCTAATAAGGATAAATATATATTATTCTTCAAAGAATTGAAAATCTTCAGATGGTTGAATAGAAATATTAACTATTGGCTATTTCAGAAGTACTAGGTAATCATCCGATTATCGATTGAGCATAAGTCAAAGAGGGACAGAATGCGGAGAAATCTCAATTCACTCTATCATCATTTTGAAAATTTGGTCTCTAGAGATGTTACTTTTTTGTCAAGCAAGAAGCCTTAATTTTTGGCGTAAATAAGGTACTACTTGGCTTATTTTACTCGAGAATGCTGGTAATGGTATGGCCAAAAGATAAAATGACAGGATAGCTCTCCTATTATATACTCATGTTTCTCGACCATGGTGACTCGTTTTGACTTGATCCATTGTTTATAAGGGGCGGCTGTCTTGGCGAAAGCACTAAGATTTCCGACGCGCGGCTACGGAGTATGCAGGGAGATAACTGCGGTTTTATGACATCAGATAAACCCTTTACATAACAACGTGGCTAAGTCGTGCACATTTCTTCCTTGGTTCATGCTCGGCTACCCCTCATTGTGGCTTTGCAGGTACCCTGCACTAAACTGGCACAACCGCAGCTCAGCCCCAGCTGCTCGTCGTTCCGAAACGTATTTATATCACGCCAGGTTGCAGCGGCATTACAACCTTTTCTTCTCCTTTTGCTTGATTTTCACTTCTTGTGCAAAGCTTGATCACTTAAATTTATACTCGACGCATTTGAAAACTTTCTGACCAACATGGGAGTGAGTGGAGCTCCGCCCTGATAGCCAGAACACTCTTTCACCTGTCTGCAATACTTAGCCCGCCGTACCCCGCCCCCACCATTTCACCTCTCACATTGCAACTTGTAGCGGTGATTCTTCCGGGAATGATAGCTGCTAAACTATTGATTTGATATGACAGTTAGCTTCGAAGCTCGCCGCGAGCCAGACGCAAGGTGGCTATGGTGCTCCTCCAGCACAAGCTCCGGGAGGGTCGGCTTACCCCCCTCAGCCCCCTGCTGGCCAGAAGCCTGGCTACGTAAGTACCGACTGGCACTCGGCTTGGCGTGTCTTGTCACTGATTCCTGCCCAAATCAATGCAGCCTGGACAAAATCAATACCAAGCTTACCCGGGAAATGCCGGTGCTCCTCAGTCTGTAAGCGATCTTCTCTATTACGTTCATGTTCCCTGTTTCCTTTCGATTTTTGGACCGGATTATCGCACACACCTGGACGACTTCGCTGGCGGACCCGTCCGGAAACTCGCACTGTAGTATTTTTTGCAGTATTTCAGCCGCTAAGATGACTGGACGACCTTACAATCAGCCATATCCTGGACAAATGTATTACTCGACACCGTCACCTCAACCTGGCTACCCCGGTTCAAGGCCGCCTTACCCTCCTCAAGCATCTTCGCCCTACCCGGGAGCCGTGGCGACCCCACCGCAGCCGCCATATCCTCCACAACCTCAATATCAGACGGGCCAATATAGTCAGCCCCAATACAATAGACCGCCTCCGCCTCCGCCAGGCCAGCAACCTCCGGCATCATATGGGCAGCCATACCCGCCAAGCAACCCACCGCAGGCGCCTTATCCTCCTGGCCCGCCTTATGGCTACGTTCGTCGTTCGATCGATTGTTCAATCTGTCTTTTTGAATAGCGTACTGACTTTCCTACCCTTGTAGCAGTACCCACCCGGCCAATATCCACCCCAGCAATCGTATCGTCCTCCTCCTGGCAACGCTCCATATGGCGGTGCATATCCTCCACAGTCACAAGCCGGCCCTGAGCAGACTGCCGCCTATAAGCGATTGCTCCAGGCCACTGTCCAGGAGAAGAACCTCCAGAACATCTATCCTCCCAATAGCCCTATTTTGGACCAGCTTGCGAGTCGAGTGACAACGCAAGTCGATCATTTGTGTTCCGCTTGGCGCATCCCTCGCGAGGTCGCCCAAGATATCGTTAAACTTTCTTTGTTCGATATCATCCTCTATATCGGTAGGTCATCGCCAAGATATCACATCTATGCACCAATGCTGATTATTAGCAGATGACAGTGGTTCCATGGTCTTTGAGGAGAAGGGATCTCGTATCGATGATTTGAAGCTCATCCTCAACCGCGTCGCATACGCAGCAACGCTTTTTGATCAAGATGGCGTAACTGTTCGTTTCATGAACCATAATCTCGTTGATGACCCTCGTGCCCCGCCTGAGAGGACCGGAAACAACATCCGGACGGAGGAAGAGGTTGAGCGGCTGGTTTCTGGCGTACACTTCAAGGGCCTCACACCGATGGGTACCAGCCTTCGTGACAAGATTTTACGCCCTCTTGTTCTTGCCAAGGCAGAAACTGGCCAGTTGACCAAGCCAGTGCTCATCATCACCATCACTGACGGTCAGCCGGCTGGAGAGCCGCAGAATATGGTTTTTGATGTCATTCGTGAAGCTGCAGACAAACTTGCACGGCTGCCTCGTTATGGTTCTGGCGCCATTGCGTTTGAGTTTGCACAGGTTGGAAATGATTTAAAGGCTCGGGAATTCTTGGGAAAGCTTGACAATGAGCCTGGTGTCGGCCATCTCGTGGACTGCACATCGAGTAAGTTGTGGCTAAGTTCAAGAGAATGCTCCGGAATAGTTTGCTAAAGACTCTCCAGATTTTGAAGTCGAACAAGATGAAATGTCTCGTGCTCAACCTCCTGTGGACTTGACACCAGAGCTTTGGGTAAGTCATTGGCTCCTGTTTGGGTCTGAGGATCTTTTTAACTGTTTGGCAGTTAGCGAAGCTCCTTCTTGGCGCCGTTGACTCATCCTATGATACAAAGGATGAGGCTACCAACCGTCCGTCTGGTGCTCAGGCGTACGGAGCACCTCCCTATGCGCAACAGCCCTACGGAGCCCCGCCACCGGGACAGTATGGCGCACCTGGAGGTTACGGAGCGCAGCCGCCCTATCCTCAACCTCCTCAGCAGGGATACGGGGCCGCGCCCCAAGGTTATGGACCACCAGGTGGACACTCGCCTCTACCAGGTGGTGGATATCAAGCTCCTCCGCCGCCCCCTCGCTACTAATGGCGCAGAAGGGTGAGGCACCGGTGGGAAAGTTTGCCTTTTCGTGAACAAAAGGGAGATTTGGGACATAAGTTAAGCATTATTCTTATTAATAGCTTTGCATGCTTGCAAGTACCTTGATTTTTGATTATTAGCCGAAATAAATGATGAAAAAAGGACATCTGCCAAGCCTGTTTCAAATTGGAAAGCGTGAAGAGCAAGCACCGCGGGTGCATATTTAGGAGATCGGGAATTTCAGCAGTGAGCTAGTGGTTTGAAGCCTAAGATGACCCTGAGCCCCTGAAGAGAATGTTTGCCTCTCCCTTATCCGAGGTCATTGCATGCGAACAATATTTCTACTGGTACACCTCTCCCAAAATTCTCTGACCATCGTAAATTTGTTCTGGTCATTTTATGTTCGTTCGATTTGTTGCCCTTACGGAAAGCATCTTGGGTATCAATTTCAGAGGATCCTTGGTTCGACCTCCTTAGGGGCCGACGAGTGTCGCGCCTAACTAATCGGGAAGTGCACGGGCCAAGACGCCATACCAGTCAAAGTCGATCAGTTTATGGTGTTGGAGGACGGGAGACCCTCGAACGATCCCGTTCACCCCCCCCCAACTACCAGAACCCACAGCGTTCTGCCTTTGATATGCGAGGCATGATCGCGTAATTGCAATTCCTTCTTTTCCTGCTTGACGCTCACAAAAAGAAGAAAAAAAGGCCTGCTCATCTTCCAACTGAGTCTCTCTTTTGAATCCGGCCGGAGCACTTGGCCCAGTAATAATGCCCTCAATTCTGCGAGATCTAGTGGAGCGCGCCGGCCCCTGAGCTAATCCCTTACAACCCAGCCGCCGAGCAACAAATTATTCTGGCATTTATAACAACAAAGAGCACTTTCAATTCCATTGTTGACGCGACTCATCATGTCTTTGAACGGTCTCGACGCTCAGAGAGTGGAGGAAGCATACAATGCGGCTCTGGCCGAGCCAGGTGCATGGTAAGTCACCAGCAATTCGCGGGGTACCCCACCAATCACTGCGACCGCTCCGTCAACGCCAATGTTTTCCAAAGAATCTGACGATCATCAATGCAATTAGGTTTCTCCTTAAATATGTTTCGAGAGATGAAGTCGACATTTTACAGACTGGCGCAGGCGGTGCGGCCGAAGCCCGCCAAGCTGTCGCCAATTATGTGGAGGTATCACCTCTGTACGGCTTCATGCATTACAGACGGAGGAAGGTGATCATCAAATACCTACCGGACGGTATTTCTCGACTACTACAGGGTATGTCTCTGCCCGCTAACTGCGGCGTTATCTTCGCTCGTGAAAAAATAAGAGTCAGGTCTGCTGACACATTATCCAACAGCCCGTGTCTCCGTACATTTCCAATCTGTCACAGACAAATTCGCCCCACATGATACAGTATTTACTTTCTCGAACCCAGACCAACTGAAAGATTCGACATTATCAGCTGCTTGCTCACTGCACACGGCATCCGGCTCCACTGCTTCTTCCAATACGTCTTCAACGCTACCAAAACTCGTTGATATTAACGAAGGCGCTGAAGATGGACAAACTCCTGACGCGGAATCAAACAATCACATAATCAACACTAACCGAAGAGAAGTCGAACCTAGCGCGGGACCAGGACGCTCTGGTGTAGCCGAGGACTTATCGGCGGCTCGAGATCCTGTCGATTCAATCGCGGAGGAGCCACTTACAAGTGGTTCTGTGAATTCTGCTGCCTCTCCGCCTGGATCAGCCAGTGGCCACTCCAAACGAGCAGTGAGTTATGATACATATGGTTTTTCTTCTTACAACGTTAAACCAAAGGTCAAGTTGGGGCCACGGCCATCAATCGACAACGGCAGACGACCGCATGCCAACTATTTGCCATTAGGCGAAAATAGCTCTCAGCCTGTAGCTACTCTACCAGCTGGATTACGGGCTGCGAACCGGAGCATCGTCCCAGCCCGGCCTCCATCGCAAAGCTCACAAATGTCATCAATGTCAGCATTTACGACCTCATCAAACTATACTAATGCTCAACGCATGCAAGCCGTGACGAGTCGACCATCAAGCTCAGGCACCGTATCCTCCATGACATCCGCCAGGCCGATGTCTTCTAAATCAGCGAAAGGATCATCTTTAACGTACGAGAAGCAGCGGCTGCAGAGAGCCTTGGAACTGCGAAGAAATCAATTAAAATCTCAGGCGGATTCTGTGCCTACATCACCCACGACAGATGGGCCACAATCCCTTCAATCCCTTGAAGACAGTCAGGTGACGCAGCAACCGCCTTCATTGAACGCCCGAGAAAGTATGGTGCCTGAAGACGGTTCTGTCGACCACAGCCAGCATAAGAATCGCTCCGATGGACAAGAGCCCTTATTATCAGCTTCTAGTGTTGCATCCGATTTGGCCTTGGAGCAGTTGGTGCCCTCGTCAAGCGGGCCGAGCCAAGACGGTGCGAATGAAGTACCGCTTGGGCGCGCGCCAAGCTCCGCCGAGGAGGGAGACCCGATCGAAAGGGCAGATCAGTTTATTCCTACTTCCAATTCGTCCACAGTGAATTCTGCTCAAGATGAGATACAAGAAGAAGTCGATGAGCCTGCAAAGTCGGATAATAGCCTCCAAACTCATTTGAGCGAGACGGAGACTATTGAACCAGCTTCCAACGCTGGCAATGATGAGCTTGATCAAACCGATCAGCAGACTGCAGTTGCGAGCAGCCCTCGCCTTCAAACGAGTGAGCTTCGGTCGTGCTCACAGTCTTTGGCGTCGTTGACCTCCCTTGAGCCACCCGCGGATTCTTTTTCAAGTCCCGCAAAAAGCGAGCAGGATCAGGGTGAGAAATACATAAGTCCTCAGCCAAGGGGGCCGGCATTTGACTCTGTGCGGATTGAATTAGCCGCAGAAAATTCAGAGGATAACTATCTCTCGGATGATTCATTCATGGAAGAATTACAAAGGGCAAAAGTTGAAGAAGCTCGACCGATATCTGTTGCGAAGTCTCCAATCGAACCGCTTTTCCCTGTTGGTCTCAGTGATCCATATTCAAGGGAATATTCGCCAGTTTCTCGAGCTGTTTCGAATCCATACACTGGTAGGGATTCGACCAGTACGGGACGTCTTACCCCCGGCACCTTTTTCCCAGAGCCGCATCGCTCTCTGTCGGCCTCCTATGCAGAAAATAATAGTGCCCAGGCTACCGGAGTTCCTGTAGCGAAAAGGATAAATGTCTCTTCGGGAATCTCTAAACGAATCAAGGCTCTGGAAATGCTTTCAAACCGCGAGTCAAGCAATTCACCATCATCGATCTCGCGAGCTTCCACCCCAGATTCCGCTTCTTCATTATCTACTCTAAGAAAACCTTCTGTTCGGCAGGGTTTCTTGAAGCCCCCAACTGGTTTGGTACAGGATCGTGACTCGCCTCGCCGCGCCTCATCTGTCTCAGCTTCTCCGTCTTCACGCGACCAGGAAGGAGTTCGTCGTAATTTTGGCCTAGGGGATAGGGCACGTCATTCTATAATATCTCTCCACTCATCGCAACCAGAGTTGGCAGCACAGGTTAAAACCAGTGCTCTGGGCGAGAAGGCCTTGAGCGGCGAGAACTTGGCTGTTGCCACGGACCTCAATACACTCCATCATTCCTTGCCCTCGGACCGGCCAGATTCTTCTCGTCAGCTATCCGTTAAAAGTAGAACATCCTCTTCCAGCCGCCGAGGGAGCGAGCCAAAGTCGCCAACGGCCAACGGGGCCGAGTCCACGAATGAAAAGGAAGAAAAGAAATCCTCGAGAGCAAGTCGAATCTTGCGTCGCATGTCTGCTTTTTCTTCGCCCACTAAGAAGAGCTCTGCAAATACCACTGGCCCGAGTGTGAAGGGGGAACCGCTTCAAGACCGAAGCAACCAGCAGCAGCTTCCACAAGGCGTTCAAGAGATTGGGGAAGTCAATGTCCAATTTCCTGATACTTTGGTATGGTTTTAGCCCCCTGGAAAATTATTCTGACCTATTTGCTGATGATATGAAAGCTGTGGAAGCGACGATGCCTAAAGATGGATGGGCAAGGATTCATAAGCTTAGCCATGGCCAAAGCTGACGAGGTGAGGCTCCGTTCTAGCAAAAAAGAAGACTTTGGTTTTCTTCTAACTTGGTCCTCTTGTTCGCAGAATTCTCGCGCCTTTACAAAGCGTTACCATCTTTCTGAATTCTACGAGCCTGCCATTCCCGACCTAGACAGACAGGAGCTACCACACAGTGCGTTGGACCCCATCTCTGTTAATTGTATTAGCTCTTGCTAACGAATCGAAGGTGTCATTCTCGACTTTCAAGATGGGGGCGGCACTCTGCAATGCGCTTGCGAAAATCCCACTGGACAGGCACAGCTTCTGCAAGGTAAGCATCGCTGTGACCCTCTCGGTTTTTTTTTTTTCTTAAGCTAACTTCATCACAGTTCTGAGAGAGGCTTACAAAACTGTCAATCATTGAACGTATCAATGAACCGTCACCCAAGGGTTACTTTTTGACGAAACTCATCGCAGACATGTCCTTGCCTTTTGGGACATATGCCGCCATTCTTAACCGACCATTGTGGATACCGATTATTCTTCCATTGGTACATAACTAAATCGGCGTTTTCGGTGACTCACTTTATGGATATCAATACACCGCACATTGCGGTACGGTTAGCAGCTTCTGCTGCATATTCATATTTTCTTCTCTTCTCTCTCTCCCTTTTCTTTTTCTAACAAGTGTTCGAATTGGATTGAATACCCAAAGGTGGAAGCATCAAATTATGTATAGAGGTAGTGTTGATTAGGGAGTGGAAAGTATATGCATCAAACTCTTGTTTGGGCTCAATGTAGATGGAATTGTTGGGATTAAGCTGTGCTTGGATCCTACTAGTCCTTTTCGTTCGTGCCCTGGTGGCGCCATAGTTTGTAGATGCCATTGATACAAATTTCAGTTCTTATCTCTATACATTCTGTATCCAAATATTTTGTGGTTTTACATCTGCCTTCGTCAAAACCACTACTTGCACAAGCTCGCGGTGTTTCTACCAGCGTCTAGTAATCTTATTTTTCTTACCTTCCTTTCACGCAAAATGAATATATCTCTAGCCGGTTCTAGGCAGTGTAGAAGAATTCATTCTGATTGTATTTCACTAACCTACATCCTCTTTCATTCCGCTTTCAGTCCTCTACTCCTTCTTGTCATGGCTCCAAAAGAATGAATATGACACATCTATATAGAGGGAAGAACTTCCCCGCCCCCACCAAAACCGTCTCTCGTTCCACAAACACTTTAACCCAACCCCCACCCCACACCCCACACCCACAACTCCGGGAAAAGAAAAATTCTACTCCTCATTGACCAAAACATATCTATACTTGGCCTTTCCAGCCTCCATGTCGAGAATCGCCTGGTTGGCGTCCTTCATGGGCCGCTGCTCCACCCAGGGCTTAATCTGCTTTTGCGCAGCCAGGGCAAGCATTTCTCTCAACTCACTGGGCGAGCCGATCAGCGAGCCGCCGAGCTTGACGCCGTTCATGATCAACGCGGGAATAGGCAGCGTCAGAGCCCCGTCCTCGGGGTTGCCGAGCTGCACGAGGCTGCCTCCGACGCGGAGAAGACTGAGATAGTCTGCCATTGGCATCTACATTGGTTGGAAAAGGCATTAGCGAATTGGTTTTCCCTTTTTTTTCCCCCCTGTTTTTCTCTTTCTCTATTCTTTCGAAAAGTGTACGAGAAACGAGAAACAAGGGGGCCAAGGGGAAGGGAAAAATACCTTTGAAGAACTAGCCGTCGAAACAATCAGATCCAAGGACCTCTTATGTTTGTTCTGCCACTCTTTATCCTCTGCTGTCGCAATGTACTCGTCTGCGCCGTGACTCAGCGCATCGGCTTTCTTGTCGCCCTTTCGGGAGATGGCAACGACCTTCTCTGCGCCCAGGGCCCGCGCAAAGAGAATGGCAAAATGACCGAGCCCTCCAACACCCACTACGCCGACGCGTGAGCCGGGACCGACGCCATTGTTCTTCAGCGGCGTGTATGTGGTTGCGCCTGCACACAGCATGACAGCGGCGTCGGCGGAGGAGATCGAGTCGGGGATCTTGACGACAAAGTGCGATGGAGTGCGGTTGTAGAGCGCATATCCGCCGTACGATTTGCCTCCGTTCATGTGCACGCCGTTGTAGGTGCCCACGAAGACGTTAGGGCAGTGCTGCTCCTTTCCGGCGGAGCATTCGTTGCATGACCCGCAACCGCGGCCCTGGCATGAATCGGCTTGTGCGCCGACACCGACGCGGTCGCCGACTTGGATGTTGCCTTCTGCTTGGGTTCCAACGCGGACGGCGATACCGACGATTTCGTGTCCGACGCAGCAGGGGTAGTTGGTTGGGCCCTGAGATTGAGGTTGGGAATGTTAGTTTCTTGAGTGTTCCGTGGCAAATGGGGTAGACTTTAAGTGGTGGGGTCTGATTTCGTTGGTATGACTATGTGGAAAAGGAGGGGAAACGATAAATGGGATAAAAGAGAAAAGAGAGAAAGGGAGATATGAAAAAGATTCGGAGAGGAAATGACAACAGTAAACGTACCCAGCCGCTCCGGAGAGTGTGAAGGTCTGATCCGCAGATACCGCAGTGTGTGATTTTGATATCAATGTCGGTTTCTTCCCACGGCTTGGGCTCGAATTCCTTCCAGACCATTTTGCCGTCCGCTGCGCTGGCGTCAAGGCCGAGCCAGCCTTCGAACTTGTAGTCAACGGTCATGATGTGATGTATTTAATTTTGATTTCAGAGGCAGTGCAAGAAGAAGTCCAGGAAAATATTGAAGAATGTAAAAGTTTTCTGCTCGGTGCTCGGTATTCAAAGTCAATCCATCAACGGCTTCAGCTTCACTTATATATACATTGGGGTTTGACTCTTTTATCCACCGGCGATTACAATATCAAAAATCAGCAGCAATCATCTTTAATGCCGATGAGGTAATTAAGCATTTTGTGATCATGACTGCTTTGCTGAGAAATCAGCATTTGAGAAATTCTTCAATTGATACTTCGACGGCATTCGCTTTGGGAGATGTGAAAAGAGTTGTTCGGCATCGAAATGCATTGCGTATATCTGAGATTCTAGCGCGTTCGCGACAATGCCGTAGGGGTTATAATTCCACGTTATTTCCGGGAGCCATTCCTGTTTTGGATTCGGTTCCTCGTTCCTGGAGCCGCCATCCCGATAAACGCTTGACACGCTGCGCTAATGCAAGTTGCTGACACGCTAATCCATATCCGTAATCTCCGATGAGGTCAAACCGAGGTCTAAAGTAATGGGAAAACTCTACCATCTTACTGCCTCGGCATTCCATCGGTTCAGGTTGAGTAAAATTGCCATTTCTTGCGAATTCTTTGGTGTTCCGGGCTCTTGAGTTCTTGGCACTGCAATTAGTTGCAACATGCCTCGCTGATAGGCTTTCTTAGCCTCCTATGAGCTCTTTCGGCCGAGTCTCTTGGTGAATACCTCCGTCCAAATCTAGTCCGATTTAGGTTTCAACGGTGGGAGAGAAGGAGATCCATATTCGATTCCATTGATTTCCGTAATATTATTGGGTAGATTATTCCACGCCTCATTAATGGATTAAGAAATCTCCGTTATTCTGTGACGTAGACGCTCACTATCATCGTAATGCCGCGCACTCTGCCATTGAGCCTGGTTTGACGCATCCTTCCGGGTTTGAGAAGAATGTACTGATTCGGGATCGGATATATCCCAGCATAATGGCTTTTCGCCACGCATTCTTCTCCACCGGTTTGTCGATTCCAGCAGGTCTTTGCAGCCTCTGAGAGTCCAAAACCATTTATTCGTAAAATCTTCAGTGACTTCCCATCCACTCGGGTCCCAAGACTCGCCCCAAACTATTAGCCCCTCGTTGCCGGGTGTGCCGCCGCAAAAACCTACGAGATCTTCGCAGAGTTCCTGCTCATCATAGTTGTCCTCGCCGGTACGAATCAGGTTATCTCGAATACCCGGTACAGGTATGAGGTCAAACCATGGGTGATGAGGTATTGTGCGTTGAATATGGGTTGGACGAAGACTCAAAGGCATGGGCTTCTCCAAGTGTCCATGGCCGGGAGTCGGATTGCTGAACAATGAAAGTGCATCATCATCTTGCACAAACCTCCATGGTAATCCTATAACGTAGGAATTTCTCACAAACGCTCTATGAACATTGAACTTGATCAATGTGAGGAGATGATCGGATGTTGGGGAACCACTGATATAGCTCATGGTCGCTAATTTTTCGAACCGGTCCAAAAGTTTCTCTGCATCCTCGGGATCGAGCTGACACGGCGGCCTGGCGTGTTTTGCTTTCTCGACTTTGTAGATAGAAAGCACTGGATGGCTGGATGTGGGAGATAGCGAGTTAGGGGCCCTTGCTTTTGAGAGGTCGCCTATGTTCGTGCCCTGCAGATTTGACTTGGGTACAGGACGGGGGCCTCCGATGGATTCAACTCCATGAGGACCGAGGGGCGTATGGTGTGGCAAAGAAGTGAAAGGGGGTGAGGAATAGCGTGGGGATTTTGAAGATCTTTGATCCTGCTTCAATTCGTCCGCCTTTCGCTTTCCTGGAGTAACAAAATTAGCCTATTATCCCGTCCTGCAAAGGGTTATCTGGGACGGAATTCGCAACATGCTGACACTTACGATAAGCTCGTTGATTCAGACGATTTTGCAATTTTCTTCGTTCGGCTTGGCTCGATATGCCTGTCCAGTCCTCCTCGGGAGCCAGCACCTGGGTTTGCTGGGGCATCCATCCCAGCGTCAGTGGGGCGGGAGTCATTACCGCCCCATGGAATGGTGTTGCAATGCCGTCCATGTTTCACTAGTCACATGGAATGCCAAGAGTTGTTGATGCAGAAGAAAAAATATTGAAACGCAATATTGTAGCTGATTGAAAGTAGTATCAGTGTAGTCCTGTTTCAGGGATTACATTGTAAATCTGGGGCGTGCAGGCACGGAATATATGCAGCCTGCTTACCTGCCCCACATGCTCACAGTGGCACAACCTGGTCCACAATTCTCGGGCGCATCGCCGTTTAGCGCGCATAGTTCATGCAATTTGCTGACACGCCAAGCGCCAACCAGCGGGCACTAACTCCGGCCCTGTGATTTGGGATCCAAGTGCAGATATTTTGTAGAGTCATTGAGCCCTAACCGCTTCAAATGTTTTCAGAACATATTTTTCGAAACAAAATATTTTGACACATTCTTCCCACTTTTCTAAATTTTTTTTTTTTCAGTGTCTCTTGAGGGCTGTCTCGGCATGCTCAAAGCTTGTCAGGGTATATACACTGCATCATGGAAACAAAAAGCGATGAGCCCCTGTTGGCAATCTGAAATATCAAACATCTCGATGGCAATTTTTCGCCTCAAATTGTACATTTTTCTTGACTTGATCGTTCTTTACAGAGATAATATGATTCGGGGCCTCATAACCATGACGAGCAGGGGCCCAGCGAGCGACAGAATTGCCCAGAACTCGTACTATATAAGGTAGTCTTCAAAACAAGAGATCAGTTCGGGTTTCACAAGACGTTCACAACACAATGCATAATCTTTGATACACGCTTCGGCTTTCTTAATACATCTCAGTAACGGGTTTCGCAGCGTGATGGCACTTCACATGAGTATTCTTGCTGACGCCGAGAAGGGTCAAGTGGCCTTGTTCATGCTGTTGTCTGCCACTCCGGTCTAGAGAGCTACTACATGTCGTATTTGCTGGATTTAAGGGCTTTCGTGGAGACAGATTGAACGCTTAATTGGCTGACGCATCATTTACGGTGGGAGAACAGGTGAAGTAGTGATATTTGGCGCATTCACGGCAGTGTGGTGGCGGAGTGACAGGCCACACTCAGCTTGTAGTGTTCGCGACAGCCTGAAACAGTTAACGGAACAATTGCAGAAGACTGGATGAATTTTGGAAAAGAAAAAAGGGCAGACAGTTTGGCCAGAAATGAAATGCGAAGGCGCATCATCGTGTCAAGGCAATTGGAATATAGAGCATTACAAGATACAATAGGCCTAAGCTGAGGACAAGTACAAGAGTTGGACTCTCCATTAGACGTAATAAAAAGGTGGTCAAGTCCACCCAGAACTTTTCAAAGGTACATTCGTACATACAAAAGGATCAAAAAAGAGGCTCTAATTTACAATATACCAGTATCTTCTGTCTGGTCGAGTGATTTTTGTGTCAAACACTTCATATGAAATCCAAAGTTTAATTCTCTTCAGGAATCCAGCTGACGCGACCGCCGGCACCGTCAGCGCTTGTCTTCCGTTCCAATATCTCCTGTACCTTCTCCTGCACGCCAATCTTCCCGTTGCTTGCCAGGATCAAGTGCTCGAGAATCTGGTTTCTCGTCTTGTCACCGTCACGAACGAGCTTCTCAACCTCCGACTCGGGCGGTAAACCAATCCAGCTGTGGGGATACTCGGAAAAGTCGTGCGGGCTCAAAAGCGCCAGACGATCAGCACCTTCAACCTCAAAAAAGGCATTGGTGGCCTCCATGGTGCTTTCCTCCAAAGAGGCAGGCTGCCACTGGGGAGTATCCGCTGGCTTCCGGATCAAACGAGCCGAAACCCCTTCGACAAAGTCGGGATGCTCCATGAATTTGGCGGCAATGTGGTACTCGCGCTGAAAGGCCTCTGCGATGCTCCATTGCCGACCCAATCGCATTTGTCGCAGGGCAACCCGAACAGACGTTGGCGACCGTTGGTGTAACGTCTCGATGGTCTTTTGCGCCCATTCCGTATTTTCCTCCTGCAGAGCGGCGAGGATTTCCTCCATCGTGTCATATCTGAAGCATCGGTCAATGGCTGCCCGAGTAGCGCTTGCAAGTTTCATCGGCTCGTCGTAGGGGAGGCCGGTGACATATTCTTCGATAGTGGTGTTCAAGATGCGAAGACGTTCCTGGAGCGAAGCGTAGTCCTTGAACACCAGCTCCGCCAAACGCGCTTCGAGGTCGGGGAGAGACGAGGAGTGAACGTAGTGAGTTGCAATGCCAGCATAGCTTTTCGAAAATTAGCAAGAAGCGCTCGGTAAGGATCACCTCGAGAGAAAGCTACATACTAAGCATTGACACCAGTAAGGCGCTCGCTGGTGAGGGCGAGATATGTTCCAATCTCGCCGTCCAGTCTAGGCAGAAAAAAACTGCCACCAACGTCCGGGAAGAAGCCGATGGTGGTTTCGGGCATGGCAAAAAGTGTTCTCTCAGTGGCTATTCTGAAAGGCGCGTGTACGCTCAATCCAACACCACCTCCCATTGTGACGCCATCCATAAAGGCAACATAAGGCTTAGAATACGTAGCAATAATATGATCGAGCCTGTATTCGTGGCCAAAGTATTCGGTCGAGTGGGCTTGTCCATGAGGACCTTCGGTGTTCTGCTTCGCAAGCGTCGCAACATCTCCGCCGGCGCAAAATGCTTTGTGTCCGGCACCCTTGATGACAATGACATTTGCCAGCTGCGATTTTTCCCATTCCTGGAGCTTGTTAGAAAGTTCTCTATCCCATGAAGAGCGCGCCTTCTCACCTTCAGCCTCAGTGTAATCTTTCTTGCCATCGAACTGTTCAAGGAATTCAATTTTGCAGGCCGGTTGAGCTCGATCGTTCGGGCGCCATAAAGAGTATTGAAAAGGACGTCATCCTGCTTCTCCTCCTCAATCGTAACAATCGGCATCGTCGCTTGCGTAACCATCTTGCAATATCTGTCAGTGAGCCGTTATGGGGTTTGTGCGTTGGGATTCGCAGTATCTTACCCTTGCTTGACCAGCACCAACAGCAGGGTTGAGGATCTTAGCTCTCAACGGCATAGCTGGTGAAAAAGCCCGCGAGCCACAGCTCAGCGGCGTCAATGCCCTCGAGCTGTGTCGCAGCAACATTAAGAATTAGAGTGGCTGGTCAAACGAATGTGGTCATTTAATGTTTTCTTGGGATGATGGGGTGGCTTTAACGATTTCGGCATTTGGTGATGCTGCCAAATCGGAATTCCCGAGAGAAACCTCGGCCAGCCCCGGCGGTATATTATAGGAACACATGTGTACAATCACCATTCAACATGTACGGTTTCATGAACGAAATTTGCAACAATGCCACTCCAGGAAGCTTAAAAAGAATTAAAAAATCTACATTTTTCTGAAAAAGAAATTCACCCAAATTTCATAATACAAATGCTAGTGTACAAAGTAAATGCCCTATTGCTGGGCGACGACGGAACGAATGCCTCCGAGAAGATCGCTCTGATGCTCCCTCAGGATGCTGTCCAATGCACTTCTCTCTATAATAACACGGCCAAGCTCAAGGAGATCCTTCACATCAACCTGATCTGTGGTCAGAACTCTTCCCTCCTCTCCAGCATGTCGGAGCGCTCTAAACAAGTTGGTCCGGAACGACTCGGTCACGACGAGTGATCGCCCATCTGCGTTGCCCCAATGGTTCTTCTCAAATATCTGCTTCACAAATCTCGTCTTAGGGTACTCAATGTCGGCGCCGTCTGCGACAACAAGCAGCTCACCCCTTCGGTACCTGTAGCTGAGAGCGGTTCTCCATGCCAAGTCGTAAATCTTCCGGGGCAATTCGGTCGAAAAGTCTCGCGGCTTAGGGCCAAAAGCGACACCTCCTCCTCGTCGAATAGGCGACTTCTTGTCACCTGCTCTGGCGCGGCCAGTGCCCTTTTGAGGGTAAAGTTTGCGTCCGCTTCCATGGACGTCATCTCGCCATTTCGTGCTCGCCGTACCTTGACGGGTCATATCTCCTTCGTACACGACAGCCTTGTGCAAAATATCCCGGCGAAGAGGCAAATGAAGATGATTTGATGGGTATTCGGCGAATTCAAGAGGTTCCATTGTTGGAAAATCGTAGATCGTAGTAAGGACAGTAGGGGCTGTGGATGACGGTCAGCGACTAGCAAAGGGAAACGGACCAATTGATTGGCTACTGACTAGTTGGGGAGGAATCGAAGAGCGTAGAGGAGACAGTATCAGTGAAATTTGATCCAGCAGACGGAGTCTCTGTAGTAATTGATCGCGACGTGAGTGGAGAATGGTATTGCTGCGCAAAAGAGTGTTAGCCGTATATGCGAAGAACAGTCTCCGGAAACCAACCATTCGCGCGCTGCCAGCGATCCTGGGACAAATCCCAGGGCCAGAAAGGACCCTCAAAGGGCGAAGGAGATATTTGGATCCCATGACTCTGGTGTTTCTGGGATGTGGAGTTGGGCGAGGCGCTCCGTGATGGGGGATTTGCGGGAGAGTCGCTAATAGAGGCTCAAAAAAGTTTCGCCGAAACTGCCAAACTTAGAGCTTCCCGGTCCCCTGTTGGAGGATCATCAACCATTTCGCCTCGACAACACTCCAATCCAGCCAGGGGCAATGTCGGGTTGCAAACGGGCCTCTAAGCCTCTGGCCAGCCTTTGGCGGCAAGGCGCAAAGGGTTCATGCCCAAATTCTACTCTCGGTGTCTCCTTCCGCTCGTTCACTGCCGGTCCAGCACGTTTTGATGAGGCCAATGTCCAGTCGAGCAAGGCCGACAATTCAGCATTTCCTGATCCTGCCACTGCTGTCACGCCGTCCGAGGAGGAGAAGTTGATAAAGGCCGGTATTTTGCCAGTTGGCTCAAGACGACGTCGATTAGCATTGCAAACTACGGCCAATATTCCATTCGAGCAATTGCCGTATCAATGCTTCCAAGAAGCCCGCAAGGTCCTTCAGGCGGACCGTGAAGAAAAATTGAAGCAGATTGAGTCCGAGCGGGCACGTATTGCAAAATTACAATCCCAAGATCCCGCCGTCAGCGGGGGAGAGGTGGAAAAGGCGAGAAGACTCAGAAGCATGCAAAACTATCTTGAGAAGTTGAAGATCCTTGCGGACATCAACGATCCCTTGATTAAGAAGCGTTTTGAAGATGGTCAGGGTATGTACACTCATCTCATATGACGTTTCTGTGCATTGGCCATCCGCTGATTCTTTGCCTTCTACGTTTTAGGTGATATGAACAGGCCAATTTACAGATATCTCGCGGATAAGAAATGGCGCGAGTACCAACGCCCTCTGATTGTGCAGAGAATTACCCAAATGAACGTCGTTCCAGATATTCTGCCTCATCTCGACCCCGTAGCCGATGTCCGTCTGGCTTTCCGCCGACACAATATCCAGCCGGGTCAATTTGTCGACTCACGAGTGAGCGAGTCCCCAGCACGACTCAAGGTGCAAGTCTTCGACAAGGGCGAGCGCTTCGTCACCGTTGCCGTAGTGGATCCGGATGTGCCAAACCTAGAGAAAGACAGCTTCGATTACCGGTGTCACTTCCTTGCGGCGAACATTCCAATCTCGCCTACCTCGACTTCTATTCCGCTGTCGCGACTTTCGCAAGACTCTACCATTTTGCCATGGCTCCCTCCATTTGCTCAGAAGGGTAGCCCTTACCACCGCCTGTCCGTCTTTGTCCTGGAGCAACCAAATGGTCAAAAGATTGAGACTGCCCAGAAAGCGGTTGAAAGGGATGGTTTTAACCTGCGGAGCTTCGCCGACAAGAACTCGCTGAAGCCCATTGGCGCTCATTTGTTCAGAACGCAATGGGACGAAGGCACCGCCGCTGTTATGGCACGCGCTGGCCTCGAAGGAGCCGATATTGAGCTCCGGCGGAAGCGGGTGGAGCCTCTCCCGTACAAGAAGAAGGACGGCGCACGGTACAGATAGACAGGGTCTTTGGGGGAGTAATATAGATTATTTTTATATCATGTATTCTAGATGTATATTGTGTTCAATCTAAAAGCGCGCATTCGCAGCACTCTTCTCAATTTATTGACGTATAAGATACAACTCCCACAGGCAACAAGCCCAAGCTTTGCAACTCGAAATGATTCACAACTCAAGAGCCGTGACATTATTTCTTATCCGTCTTCGTTCGTTCCATGGAAATAATACCCCTAGGACCTTGCCCTTAATAAGTGCTAATGGCAGCGGTCCATACATTCGTGAGTCTCTCGAATGGGGAAGGTTGTCACCCACAATCCAGCAATGGCCTTCGGGTATCTGCAATGGGGTCAGGTAAGGGATAATTAATTGCGCTAGAGAATCATACCTGTATGATCGTAGGATTGTCTGAACCCGGCGTCTTTCTCTCCACAAAGTCCCCTGGCAGGCCGATAACCCTCTTGATGGCTCCGCGGCCCGGAACTGCTGGATGATCAGCGCTGACAACATCACCGACTGAGATGCCTCTTCCTCTTCGATTCAATCTTGATATTAAAACCCAGTCTCCTTTGGCTTCAATCGTGGGTAGCATGCTGGGGCCGATGGTAGGTGCTAGAGTGATGACATGTTCGTTGATGATATGTCCAAAACACAGGACTTTTGCGGTCTGTAAGGCCAGATGAAATGGAGATCCATATACGTTTTTTGAAAAGGATCCTTTGAACCGCGCGAATAAGCTGCCGAGATTGGACCCCATCAGGGAGGCATCGTAGCTATTAATACGAAGAAAGGCAGGGTGGTCGAGATGGGCGTATATAACATAGAACCAAAATCCCTTTGTGGTCTGTGCGCTTGTCGGTTTCGCGAAGCTCAACAATCGATGTAGAGTTGCAACTTACAGCCTTGACTAGCACAGTTGGGAACGATAGACACTCCAGCACATTCGAATTCTACAATAGACGACGGGTCGCGACCAGGTTGACAGTACATAATGGGGCGGATACAGCATCTTTGCGGCACCGTTCGTGCCCTCCACCAGGTGTTTGTCAAGTTCGAACCTTCACCACCCGCGTTTCAAGCTCTGCGTGCACCACCTCTCGCACCCTTTCCGCGGCGGTTTCCCTCATTTGCTCTCCCACAGACGAGGTTATATTTCAAGAAGAGCACAAAGCAAATTCCTGCCAAGAAACGAGCAGCTTGGGACGAAGAGATAGAAGCTAGAACAGTCCGTATTGTCAATGAGGAGGGCGGTCTGGACGAGCCTGTCCCACTTCGCGACATTCTCGATTCAATTGATCGCACGATATACCGCCTTGTCCAGTTGACGAAATTAGAACCGAATACACCGGCGATTTGCAAGATAATCTCGAAGAGAGAGCTATTAGAGGCCAGTAAAGCCAAGGCAAAGCCACCGAAGAACCCACAAGCAAGCGCTAAAAAGCTGGAATTGAACTGGGCAATTGCTCCCAACGACCTCAGCCACCGCTTACGAAAGCTTGAAGAATTTCTGGAAGCAGGTCGCCGTGTTGAGGTGCTCTTAGCTCCGAAAAAAAAGAGCCGGATGGCAACTGCTGCTGAGGCCGAGACAACCCTCAAGAGGATACGAGAGGCAGTGGATTCGGTCAATGGAGCAAAAGAATGGAAGCCAATGGAGGGACAGCTGCTTCGTACAGCTACATTGCATTTCGAAGGATTGAAAGACAAATAGGCGGGCAACATTCCTTCTACGTTACGCCTACCAACAGTGGAAGGATTATGCTGTACATAGCTTTGGTCTAGGTGGGGGTATAAGATCATGCACGGCAGGATAAAATGGCTCAGTTATCCCATTTAATGATTGCACATACGCCATCCAATTGCATCACGTTTTGTGGCTGGCCATATGGCCGATTGCAGTACGGTATACATAGCTTACCTGACAACGAAGTTGCAGTCCTTCAGTCAGGCGAATTCTTGGATCATGACGGAGTCACAGTATTGAACAAAGTCACATTTAAAAGCATAAATTCACATAAGATTAGAATAGCTAAATAGCCACAAGCGCCCCAAAAACTACCTTTATAAGTTAAGTCAGGGGGTTTCCGGGGCAGGTCACGTGCACGGGCCTCTCTGTCCAATGGCGCTAAGATTTTTCGTAAACTCGTCGGTAGCCGCGACTTCGATTCAACAAGCTTCACCATTTACATCTCTCGTTGAATCGTGGGTGTATTGTTTGAGGTGTACAAAATGGCCACCTTTGCCCGATCGATCGGTCCTTTCCTGCGGACCACCGGTCTCGCATTGCGACAGGGCAATGCTGCCAGCCCTGTCCAGCAGGCCCTCCGCAAGGGTCAGAATGCCGGCCAGATGGTCAACGCCTGCAGAGGCATGGCTGTTGCCTTCGAAAGAACCAAGCCTCACGTCAACATTGGTAAGTGATCCAATTCCATTCTTGAGGATGTGAAAAGCAGTGCAATTGGATCATCAATTCTGACGACTGTGTGCAATAGGTACCATTGGTCACGTCGACCACGGAAAGGTAATGCAACACACGCGATGCATCAAATCATCAATTCCAATCAATTCAATTCCGAATCTAGACTAATCGCATCTGCAGACCACTTTGACTGCTGCTATTACCAAGCGTCAGGCTGAGAAGGGTTACGCAAACTACTTGGAGTATGCTGCCATCGACAAGGCTCCTGAGGAGCGGAAGCGTGGTATCACTATCTCCACTGCCCACATTGAGTATCAGACCGACAACCGCCACTACTCTCACGTCGACTGCCCTGGTCACGCCGATTACATCAAGAACATGATTACTGGTGCTGCTAACATGGACGGTGCTATCATTGTCGTTGCTGCTTCTGATGGTCAAATGTGAGTCTCCAGGCCAAACACCAGTTCCCCTTGTGCAATTGATCCAAAGTGATAGACGGCTGACAGTTGCATTTCCGCCACAGGCCCCAAACGAGAGAGCACCTTCTGCTCGCCCGTCAGGTCGGTGTCCAGAAAATCGTCGTCTTCGTGAACAAGGTCGATGCCGTTGAGGACCCGGAAATGCTTGAACTTGTCGAAATGGAAATGCGCGAACTTCTTTCTTCCTACGGATTCGAGGGTGACGAGACCCCCATTATCATGGGCTCTGCTCTCTGTGCCATGGAGAACCGCGAGCCTGAGATTGGTGTTGAGCGGATCGACTCTCTCCTTGAGGCCGTTGACACCTGGATCCCCACTCCTGAGCGTGACCTCGACAAGCCCTTCCTCATGTCTGTTGAGGACGTCTTCTCCATTCCCGGCCGTGGTACCGTCGCTTCTGGCCGTGTCGAGCGTGGTGTCCTGAAGAAGGACTCCGAGGTTGAGCTTGTCGGAAAGAGCGAGGCCCCTATCAAGACCAAGGTTACCGATATTGAGACTTTCAAGAAGTCTTGCGATGAGTCCCGCGCCGGTGACAACTCTGGTCTGCTCCTCCGTGGTGTCCGCCGTGAGGATGTTCGCCGTGGTATGGTTATTGCCAAGCCCGGCTCCACCAAGGCCCATAAGAAGTTCCTCGTCTCCATGTACGTCCTCACCAAGGAGGAAGGTGGCCGTCACACTGGTTTCCACCAGAACTACCGTCCCCAGATCTTCATCCGTACTGCTGGTAAGTAATCAACCTCCTCTCTTCAAAATCTATGGGAGATCCGGCGTCTGACATGTTAATTATAGATGAGGCCGCTGCTCTCAACTGGCCTGAGGGTACCGAGCACCCCGAGGCCAAGATGGTCATGCCCGGTGACAACGTCGAGATGGTTTGCGACATCTACAACCCCATTGCCGTTGAGCAGGGTCAGCGCTTCAACATCCGTGAGGGTGGCCGTACCGTTGCTACTGGCATCATCACCCGCATCATTGAGTAAACATCAAGATATGGGAACTTTGTCGCATTTTGCTTAGGATACGGGAGTGGGACGTTTGGTCATGGGAGCGAGGTTTGAAGGCGTAAATATCTTCTTTCCTCGTCCAGGTCGGAGGTCGAACATAATTTTTTTCCAGACAAGACCTCCATAGACATGTTAAAAATTTATAGGGAACCACCCCTCTCTTCTCTTACATGTTTTCTAGATTGTATTATAAATAGCATGGTCCCTTGACAACATTTGCAGAAATATTGGTTGAATGTCAATTTCTTGCTCGTATTGCGAACTTGTTTGATACGTGACACCTCTGGCTGCTTCCAAGTATCAAGATGCAATAAGCCTTGATGAGCATCCGGCGAGATTTGGAGCCAAGTCCTGTATATTCCTCACATGCCGCCTTTCAAGGAAGATATTACACACGAGAGAGAGCGAAAAATAGTCGATGGAAAGGTACGGCGCCTTGAAACACTTCTGAACACGAAAACACTGGAAGCATTCCAACTCATCACACGTGAACCGAAGATGTGCCTCAATATACATTCACACATGGGACAGCAAATAAGATTCAAGAAATCATAAGATGCAGAAATCGCGGCTCTTGTTCTCTAGCATAACAGGAAGCTAAGAACCGAAGACGTCCGACGAGAGCATGCACGA
This sequence comes from Xylona heveae TC161, assembly GCF_001619985.1. NCBI lineage: Eukaryota > Fungi > Ascomycota > Xylonomycetes > Xylonales > Xylonaceae > Xylona > Xylona heveae. The sequence goes on along the minus strand of NW_017264193.1, from coordinate 2,359,930 downwards.
CGGCATGGCAAGAAAACCCGACCACTACCGGCGCCCCGTTTTAAAATTATTTTGAGAGAAAAAGACTGGAATTACCAGACCGGATAATATCGCCTCCTTTTCCCGCTCTCGAATCCTCGATCCTCGGATATCCCACACACACCCGCCCTCGACATTTATTGTGGTGGTATGAGTGATTTACCGGAACTGTGTAAACAAGAAATCCAAACGTTAGCCATGTATCCTTATTATCCGGATCTCCATCTCATTGCCCATATTGCTCCCATCTAGGTGGGCCTGGCACTGGACATCCTGGGCAAAGTCCCATTGCTCGTCCTCCTTCGATGAAATGAGCGGTTCGTACCTTGTTGAAGCCAATGTCGGTGGACTTCTCACGGAAGCACTGACGGCAGATGTTAAGGCCGTACTTGCGGATCAGACCAGCACGGTGGGTGCAGACACGGCTGTTAAACAAAACCAAGTCAGCGCAACTTGCCCAAATATACATTTTCCCGGCGTGTCTGTGTATTTGCAACGTTCAATCTTCCTTTCCCATCTCGGCTCGGTGTTCCCGTTACGCAGTCGGTTTCGAATTTCCCGCCCTGTCCAAGCTCATTCATTCCATCGATCCACAAATTATTCCTCCGCGGTTCCCGACCAAATTGAATCTCGGATAGTTGACGCAATATAACCTCCACAAATGACCGTATAGTATGACGCGGAACACGGGAGCCAAAAATAGGAAAGAAGGAATATCAAACGGCAACGGAAGAGTTGCGAAATTCAAGGACAGGGTAGAACTAACCAGCCCCGGCTGCCCTTGCCGTAAGTCCGAGGACGAGAGTACCAGACGGTTTCGTGGGCCATATTTGCTGCGCTCGGTGTTTCGAGGTCGAGGGTTCTAATGATCGATCGAAGAGGTTCCGTGTTAGCCTAAACTGTCTTCTTGAATCCCGTTGTAGATTCCTCCTCTCGGTATACTCCTTGTAGAGCTGAGAATACGCTTGAATTGGGGATTTTCAGGATTTGCAATCCCTCAATTCAGCGACAATATGAAGGGACAATATGGGGACATACAGCGTCGAAAAAGGTGCCTTGTCGTTCGAGCGATAGCGGTCGGAATCGTCGTCGGTCGGGTCGTCGTGATGGACTGGCTGATTTTCGCCTGTTGCGGCTCGCCTAGCAAAGCAGGGCCCGCTTGCCCCCGTTGTGTGCGCTTGAACCCTAATCTAAGCGAGATTCCCCAGCCAACAAGGTTTCCTTTCTCGAAGCGGAGCTTGAAGTCAGGTTAGCGAGCCAGACCCTTAATGCAGATCAGCTTCCCCAGTGATAAGCACTTCGGGGATTCTACTGGATGTAAACATTGAATCTGTTTCGGCTTTACGAGGCAACCTAACAAAATGGTAAGTCAAGGCAACTTCACTTTTGAATGATAAGGACTAATAACAAATTTTTCAAAGTCTAAAGATTCTTCTCGCACCTACGTCCACCTTAATCAACCCCGGGTTGCTGATTTGTTCGAGGTATGGCATGGCACGGTTCCGCCTGCTTCCCAAAGCGTGTTTTCCGCTTTTCATGACGTGCTGGTGACAAGAACAGCTTTTATAACTAACACGAGGATTTGCAGGACTTTTGCCGCGATAAGCTTCCCCATGAGGACATATACGTTCCACCGCAGCACCAACCAATCAACCCTGAAGATGAAGATGACGTCGTCCCGGACCAACATGCAGCGTTCGGCATCCAGCGAGCTACTCAGAAGATGCGAGAACCAGCATGGAAAGATCTTGGTCTGAATGAACTTATGAGCAAGGGGCCAAAAGATCCGTTTACGTTGCCGCGGGGAACATCTTCTGGAGGCAAGATGCCTCGATGACCGCCCGCGATAGTCATCACATAGTATTGATACTAGAAAGTCGCATTGCAGGCGCACTGGCGTTTGGCTGCTATACCCATGTCCACTCTGATGCCGAATTCGGTTTATTGACCTAGTTAAAAAAAACTATACCCAAATGCATTTCTCGCCTTCCAGATATCTTGCACAAAATATTGATTCCTGAACGCCACCGAGTCAGTGTTGTGACCGCAATTACAATGTCTTTTCCCAATTGCCACGTTATATACGAATAATATCAACTCTGCCACGTTCGAAAATCTTATGATCAATAGGCTTATTCTCCGCTCTCTCCTCGTCGCTAATATTCGCCGGGTAAATGGCTAGCTGGGCAAAGGTGCCGGCCCCTCTGCGCTTCGAAAGATTTCCCGGATTGATTACAAGAACGCTTTCTACGACCTGGACGAAATTGTTAGCAGATTCATCGGCTGTAAATAGCAAGGACGAGAACATACTTTTGCAAAAGGTGCAAGAGCACTGGGGCAGATGAGGATGTCAGGTCTAACATTCAACCACTCTCCTAATTTCAAATAACTTGTGTCCAGCATAGCCCCTATAGGCAGGTCATCGTCAAGACCGGATTTTGGATAGGCCTCTCTGGAGACAGGAGGAAATAAGGGAAAGTAGTGGCGCTGCTCGACCAAGTGTCTGGGCAACCTTGCGAGGACATTGAGCTCGCGCGGTTTGCCGCCAACGACTTCCTGGCGACGCAACTCGTAGAGTACATCTTGAGAGGAGATACCCACAACACTTTCATTGATGTTGAGAGTAATGGGATTCGAGACGATTCTAGCCTGCTTTGGTAAACCAAGTTCCTTTTTTGGAAAGGAATCCTGGGGCCATGACACGTGCTTGCTGATCACGTCGCGTATGGATGGTATCATGATGATTGTGATATTGGGGACATTCTCCGCCAGCCGCCGCAGAGGTGCGCCGATCAACACACGGAACACATCTGTCATTGTGGCCTTATCCGGCTCAATTCGCGAGTCATCAGGAAGGTCAAAATCTCCAGAGGCGACAAGGGGATGCTCAACGTCCAAGAAGGGGCCAACCAATACGATGGAGTCTGCATATGTAGCGCTGGCCCTATCGCAAAGGGCATGAAGAGGTTCAAAGTCAAGGTTGTCTTCGGCGGTAAAGGGACCAGACGCAACCAAGATGCTCAGCGGAGGAGCAGAATCAGACTCATCAGAATCAGCACCGCCGCGTAAGCGTTCATTGCAGCTGTCGAGGACTTCCGCGTTCGAAGCAGCCATTGGCAAAAGAGGAATATCGAGAACTTCGTGGACGGTAAAATAATCTCCAGAAGCGTTTACCCCCCTCACTGCGATAATCTGACCCGGGAAAAACTCAAACCGCGCCAATGAGTCGACCTTTAAGGGCACTCGCAGACCGGCGCCCATTCGCCTGGATGTTTCCAAAACGAGAGAAGCAGAATTGGGCTTTCCTTCAAGAGTATCAGAGGCGATCCTGCCAACAGCGATGACCTCGCTGGTGCTTTGAGTTGCCGGATTTCCAAACGCATTGTCTTCGAGCTTGTTGTGTGTTTGAATCAATGCCATAAATTCGTCTATCCGATCATCGAGAACTTCGGACGCTTCTGATAAATGCATCGCCATGGGTCGATATGAGAATTTCTTCAAATCCGTGTTCGCCGTTAATTTGATACGTGGTTCTGCTGATGGAGCCACTGGTGATTCTGCTTCCGGCAGGTGACTGTTAAGAGACTCAATCGTCTGTCCAGCATTTGGTCGTTCCGAAAACGGCACTGTGGCCCCACTACCGCCAATATCTCCCTGCCTTGGTGATGGCTTGATCTCGCTCGGAGAACTGAAAACATTGTTCTTGCTTGCTTTTGATGCCGGCGTCTCGAATGCACTTCTCCGTTTCGCCGAGGTAGCGGTCCCGCTAGCTGCGACATGCCTTGGCGTACTGGGCATCAAACCATCGATCCTGAAACGAGATGGTTAGTTTAGATGGCTTGTTTCTGCAAAGAGATTCCCACAGGCAGCCATACATGCCAAAAACATCGTCGGTACTTGCTTTTGCGCGTGGAGTAGCTCCCGCTGTGCTTCGCTTGTCGGTGGTACGGATGTGTGCCTTGGTCCTTGACTCTCTCTCAAGTCCCTCCTGGATGTCATGTTTGAATGCCCTGGCCGTGTCCAGGTTCAATCTCGTCTCTTCCGCGCCCATCTTTATACTGTATGATTCCCATTTGAAGAAAAGCTCCTGAGGGGACAGGGCATGCAGCCGCAGAATCGATTTGAGTTCGCCGAGGACATCTTGGGGGAGTTCATTCGCAGGCGGAGCTGCAAAGAGCTTGTTCAGTTCGGCCGAAGGGTCTTCCATTGCGAAGTAGCAGAGCCGGTAAGGGTTATCTGCACCTTTACAGTGCTACAAGGAGAGGAGTCCGCTCTTGTTTTTGGTGACGGGGTTGGTTGCTGCTTCTACAAGTATTCTCGACCTCTGACGACGGAGCCAACAGCAGACGTCAAAACACGCGACCCATAGAGGAGACGCGCTTTCCATTCAAGAAATCGCGGGTCCGAGACGCGCTTGCCCGAAGTGGAATTAATTGTATGGGGAGGGACTACGGTAGGCCTTGTCAGCTCGACAGAGCGAGGCCAAAATGTTACAGGTAACTAAGATAACCTACTGTGCACGTATCCAGACTAGAGAGATTGTAGTCTAGCCTCGGGCCGGGCTGATGACATAATCGAAAACTTCTCGATTCTTCGGATGCGACGGAGGCCGAGCAATGCCAACCTGCGGACGACGCGGACTTATTCCTGCCCGAAGTTCCGCCGGCGCTCCCGTAGTTTCATCCTTCCCGAGCGGAGAACGACGAGAGGCCAAGGTCATAACTATTCTCTTCGTTGCAAGAGTCTCGAAGAACGCCTCAACCACGATGAAGGAGTATGCATGAACATGCTAATGCCGTCAGGCAGTAGGATACGTGACCTCATTCAACATCTGCCATGATTAAGCTTAGCTCATCCCCCCTCTCACGCGAATAGGCTTCTTAACTCTATATGTGTCAGCACTTGGGGGAGTCAGCAGTAACTAGCGGCAATCAGCCATAGCGGGACGAGGAAGGGAAAACCAAAAAAAAATTGACAGTCTAGCTAAGGAATGCGGCAAGAGTAACTTTGGCGGTCAACTCAACCTTTGTGGTACCGCTGCATGATTCAGACTGAGAGGAGAGTGTGTGTGTGTTGGGCATGGCGCTGAGATTATCCCTTCTCAGCGCCACAGTGAGCTCGGTGTATCGCCCTGACGGTAGAAATTACAGTTTGATTACTTGCTCCAGTTTAGCCCATAATTGTAAGATTATTAACCCGCTACTAAGGCCCCTAGCTGTTGCCATTGATCTCATTGGAAATTCAGCCTCGGCCGTCGGATCCCCCGACCTGGCGATTAGAAGATTCCCAGGGCGTAACTTAAGGCAATTTTCCCCATCTTTAGCATCACCTTTTTTCGCTCCTTCTCCACGTGTGAGTAACGCCAAGTCGGGTGCAGTAAATAGCTCTTGGTGGTGATAAGCAAGCCGTGTAGCGCCGAGAATAATTCTCTTCTCCAACGCCCTTTCTCAACTCTCTCACTCTTACCACTCTCCTTCCCTCCTTCCCAACCCAAACGTTTCCCTAAGTTACTCATTCCGCCGCAATCACTCTTTCCTTTTAATTTCCGGAGTATTTCCAACGCCCCTCTAGCGCGCAATGGCTACGACGGCAGATCCTCAGCAAGCACCTATTCCCGCAGAAGTGTCGGCCTCAGGCGTCAACGGAACTGCTGCAAAGCTGACCCCCGACGCGAGCGTCATGTCTGATGCCTCAACCGACACGGCCAGTGGAGCTCGTACAGAGCCCACATCGACTGCGCCATCCGTCAAGGAATCTGCACCGGCACCTCCCACGGGTCCGGTCAAGACGCCCTTTTTAGCCCCCTATGATGGAATCAAGCCACCTGCTCCTGCGAAATTGACATCAGAGCAAGAGACCAAGTATGACAATGTCCTGAAGACAGTGTCCAGCTGGAAAGAAATCCCCGACACGTTAGAGAAGAATAGCAAGCTCTCTCCAATTACCGACGATGAGCGTATGTTCCTCACGCGAGAGTGTTTGCTGCGTTATTTGCGTGCAACCAAATGGAACGCCGCAGAGGCTTCCAAGCGCTTGATGAACACTTTGACCTGGCGGCGTGACTATGGTGTCGACAAGCATACAGCCGACTACATCTCGCCAGAGAACGAGACAGGCAAGCAGGTTATCGCTGGCTACGACAATGATGCTCGGCCGTGTCTATACCTGAATCCAGCCAAGCAGAACACGAAGAAGAGCGACCGCCAGATTCAGCATCTTGTCTTTATGCTGGAGCGCGTCATTGACATGATGGTGCCTGGTCAGGACACGACTGCCCTCTTGATCAATTTCAAGGAGAGCACAAGCGGAAGCAATCCTAGTGTTGGCCAGGGACGTCAAACGTTACATATCTTGCAGACCCACTATCCTGAGCGTCTAGGACGGGCTTTTGTTATTAACAGTGAGTAATGCCTGTGGCAAATGTGCATACTTTCATTTGCGCTAATCCAATGCCCTAGTTCCTTGGCCCGTGTGGACTTTCTTCAAGCTCATCAGCCCTTTCATTGACCCGCTCACGCGCGAGAAGCTCAAGTTCAATGAGGGCATTCGCCAATATGTGCCGCCCGCACAATTGCTCACCACGCACGGTGGAGATGCGCAATTCGAGTATGACCACTCCATCTACTGGCCCACCCTAAACAAAATTGCTGCCGAGCGGAGAGCAGCCTACCGCGAGCGATGGGTCAAAGCGGGCCGCCGAGTGGGAGAACACGAGACTTATCTGCGGGGTGGCGATGAACCATGCCTGGTAGAGATCGAGAAGGCAAAGGTCGCGCCCGCACCACCTGCGGCAGAGCCGCTGACAAACATTGTTTCTGCGTAATGGCGTTTCCGGATTCCATTGATTCAGACATTGGGCGAAAGCAGTTGCTTGACGGTTTTCTGGTAAAATCGCAGCGTAATTAGTTTTCTTTCTATTCATACGTTTCCCCTCTGTTCCTCTCGGCTTGCATCTCCCCCTTATTCATTCAAGCTAGTTTACTTCAAAGGCGCATGAATTGTTATGGTTGATGTTTTTTTCCATATTCTTAGAGATTTGCGGAGCGCATCACCCATCTCCCTCCTTGACTAATTTTCTGTTTCTTTTATTTTTCAATTTTCTCCATGCATTAATCATCATTGATGTTACGGCTTTGACCAACACATATAAACATACATATTAGGCATGCCAACAAAAATACCGGAAGAATGGTAACAACAAATCTTCAAATGAAGAAAGGAAACCAACGCTCTTACTCAAGAACGAAACGCCGAAACACCAAAATGTATTTTAAGAAAATGCTAGAAGTATGTAGCAAGTAGCAAGATCTCATTCCTCCATCTTCTCCATCATTTTTCACGTTCATCCGTAGGAAAAGAAGTAGATCATTTTACGAATTCGTACTCAATCTATGCACAACCGGGACTGAGCTCGGCGGCAGAGAGCCATACTCGGTGATAACCATCTTGATATACTCGGCAGGCGTAACATCATACATGATGTTGAGCAAGAGCAAATTATCCGTTTCCCGCCACGTCGACAACGGCGAGCCCTTGACTCCCTGAGCCTCACCTGCTGTCGCCGCGCCGGTCTGATCAGGAGTCGCGGTCGCCGTAGTAGTAGTAGTTGTTGTAGCAGTATGCGTCAAGGGGAGCGGCGAAATTAGCTCATCCGGCGGCGCGACCTCATTGCTCACAATGCTGTCAAGAGCGACTTTTTCAGTAAACTTGACGCTCTCGCAGCACACGATGACCGGGACATCAAACTCGTTGGCAGTCATGGCGACAATGGCTGTACCGACACGCGAGTACAGACGGCCATTACTCATCATTGCGTGAGCGCCCAGGAAGACCTTGGTTGCGTCCTTGATGGCGTGGCTCACGGCGTGCATGAGCGAGTACTGGACTTCCAGGCCGGCCGTGGCGAGGGCACGCGCCAAGTGTTTGCCTTCAAACAAGGGCTTGGAGTCAATGACAATGACGCGGAACTGCACGCCCCGCTTGTGTGCCTCGATGAGGGTCTGCTGCACAATGCTGCTCTTGGCGTACGTGAGAACCACGTCTCCGTTTTGGATCTTGCCGCCCGCGCTGGTGGCAATCACTTGGTCGGCCACGGTGATGCGCTCGCGGATAAAGTTGTCAATGGAGTCGCATAGATCTTCTTTTGCTTCGTTCTCGGGCGTGTCGGGGTCGACTTTGCTGATTTCGAGCTTCAGCCATCGAATCGCATTGCCCATGGACACGGACATGGGTCGGCATGAGACCAGGTAGTCGATTTGAGGAGATAGGTGGTGCGAGGTCAGGTGTCGGCTGAGTGAGTGGCCGGGAGGTGTAGTGTAGGATTCAATGACCTGTTAATGTGTCCAGTTAATGTCTGGGTCCAGAAAAGATAAATATTCGAAATAAGGATTTATGTTTCTTTGTAAGAGGCATGAAGAGCAGTAGACTTGTGGTTTTTGGGCACCAAAGACTGGCACAAGAGCCTCTTGCCCCTGTGCCCCATTGAACGTGAAGCGGAAATTAAATGTGAAAGTTGAAAGAGTCAAGGAATTGGAGAGAAATTGGGAAGAATTTACCCTCTTGAGTGCCAAAAGCGTTGCTATACAGCGCGCATTGCTTCCGCAAATAACGTAGTTGCTCATCTGCAGGCCCAGCGCCAGCACAGCCGGATGCACGTCCTTTCCGACACCTGCCAGAGTCGTCCGTCGTGACTGTCCATATAAATGTCCGAAAAGGGACACCTGGTTTGCATCCTTGGGCGGCTTTGCTGCGGCCTGCGCTCCTCCCTGCGCTCCTTTTCCACGGAGGGCCAAGTTCTTTTGATGATCCGCTGCGGCGGTGGATGTGGTGCGCTTGTGGTGGCCCTTACTACCAGCAACACTGTCGTCTTTGTGTTGCTGCACTTCGACCTTCTGCCATGGCTTTCCTGGTTTTTGATTGCCCGCCTTGTCTTGGCCACCACTGTGCGGCACTCCGCCGCCAGGGCCCTGCCGATCGGCCTTTTCTCGTTCTCGTCGAGCTGCTTTTTCGGCCTTGGCTCGTTTTTTCAATTCCGCACCGGAAAGCTTCTCTCCATTAGGCCCAGTAGCTGTGACTTCTGTGCCATTGGGTTTCGGCTGTGCTTGCTTCGTGTCTGCTTTTGGGGACTTTTGGTCCTTCGCTGGTGCCGGCGAAAGCTCTGCGCCCGCGGTGGGGTTCTGAGGGTTGGTGTCCGCCATAGCTGGGGAGGAGGATTTAAGTTTATTTATGCGCCAAGACTCGTATGAATGATGCGCCGGTTCCGAGTAAATGGTGGATACAGGGTGACTCACGTCCCCAAGGCCTGTGTTGGGTGGGATTATTTTTGTTGTAAAAGCACTTTTGAGTCAACCCTAGGATAGGCGTTCGGTTTGGGAAGTTTAGCTTTTAGCGCGGGGTGCAAGCGCCCGAAGCGCGGTTGATATCAGATGTGATCTTGTCGCTTCGCTTGTTTCGTTGTTCTGCGCAACACTTGGAATGAGCAATCAGTGCGTCACATAGATGCAAAAGTTTGTGCTACAGTTTCTGTCGTTGAAGACTACGAAGTAATTTTGTCTTTACGTTGGGAGCGAAAGCGTGAGATAGTGGTTGGGACTTGGTCAGTAGTGCTTCCTTTTTCGGTTGCTACATGCCTTCTATGAAATCATCTTTTACCAGTGCCGGTCAACACCTTTATTGAAAAACAAATCCATCCAGTTTAACATATAGATTTAGCGTTAAACTTCTATTACATTTGAAGCATCAAACTCATTCTATGTGCGAGAGTAAAATAAAATAAAAAAGTGGAAATCACTTTCATAACGTGTTCGTCGCTACCTGCGTAGTCATTCTTTTAACTTACTTAGGTTTCTATGCTCTGGATCCAGCAGAGAGAAGAAAAGTAGTTAAGATGACTTTATAATCTCCTGAGATGAGAGAGTAGAATCATTACAACCGCTGAAGTACGCAATAAACATGATTGAAACGGCAGATGAAACAGCGCCTTCCAGTCAATGAAAAAAAAAAAAATTAACCCTTAGCTCTGCCTTTGATAGAATAAGCTCCCTTGGGGACTTATAATCTCCGTTCCCAACCCTTATTCCATAAACTGTCGCACCATACAAGTATGACCAAACTTTCTAAGATGTGCTAGCCAAGATGCCGCCTTTCTCTGCTGCACTCGTCGTTGGCTCAAGAGACGCACCCGCTTCAGCGGCTTCTCTCTCTGCTCTCCGTTTTCGCTTCTCCAACAAGCTATCTTTTCGGTCTTGGAGAATCTTAAATTGTCGTTGCTCGACTCCCGTTAACCAGTAACCGAAGCTTCCACCGGCGGCAGCGAAGACCGGATATGCCCACAGAGACTCTTTGTTAAAGAACGGCCGCAACTCCATGCCGAGTTGCCAGAATCGAACAGCGATGCCTATGTCGCGTGAGCAGCCTTCGAGTTAGCTGTGGACAACCATCACATATGGATTTTGTCGCCGCCCATGTGACTGCTAGATTGCTTACCGAAGCCGCTCCAGAAAAGGATCTTGTGAACCATGGTCGGTGGTATTTGTACCAGGCTTTTGATCCGAAGATATTGTGATATCAATGAAACAGGCCACTTGTAGGCGATAAAGCACAGTTTAAACCCTCGGATATACGGCGCCTTATGTTTTTGGGGGGGATGGGATGGGATGGGGATGTGGAGATGCTGGGGATGGTCAACATGGGAACTGCTCAATTCGGTTTAGCCCAGGCCGGGGGTGGCTTGCCGCTCCGATGGCTGAGTTACTGTGGTTGAAGCTCCCGCGAAGTAAAAATGTCCCGTCATTAAGCTCCAAATGCTACCCGCGATAATTCTACATTGCGAGATCACGCATTGATCAATTTCAACAGCAGATGAGCTTGGAACGGAGAGCCATCGCTCAGTAACAGTTGGCAATGGCGGATTTAGAACGCGTGCCCTCCGCGTCAGAGGATGCAGGCCCACCGCGAAAGAAGTTCAAGACTTCAGACTTACCGCTTTCTGCGGCCAAACGCTCTGCGATCGATGGGCTCCTACATACGTTCAAGAAGAAGGGAGAATTCGACAGACTCAGAAAGGCAGTCTGGGCCAAATATGACAGCGGCGTGAGTTTCTCTCTATTCTTGACACTTGGCGGCCATGATGCATATACATCGGCTTGGTTTGGTGTGCATTTGGTACTGATTTTTACTTGGTCAATAGGATGCAAAGTCTTCTCTAGTCAACTCTATAACTGAGGTGGCCGAATCAGAGATTGACCGTGATCCTTCACTTCTTTCGCGGGATCGTGGCAAGGCTGCGCCGCTGATTGAAGGCGCCGTGGATCGAAGCGACATTTACAAATCCGTCGAAGCAGATATTGCTCGTTTCATCGATCAGGATATCACTCACGTCGAAGATGCTCTACGCGCTATACGACAGAACGAAATTGGCGAAGCTGCTGCTGCTGAGGAAGAACGGATCGGTAGCAAACCAGAAGAGGAATACGAGGAAGAGGCAGCGGTTCGACATGCTGAAAGGGAAAGAATTCGCAAGGAAGAACTGGAGAAGGAAGCAGAAATTGAAAAGGAGAAAGAGCGGATCAAGGCGGAAGAGAAGCGAAAACAACGCGAGGAAGACCTTCGACAGGAGGAGGAAGCGCGAAGAAGAGCGGAAGAGCGTGACGAGCAAAGGAGAATTGAACGTGAAAAGGAGCGAGAAAGGGAGAGAGAACTCGACCGTCAACGCGATAGGGAGCGAGAAGAGCGTCGCGAACGACGACGACAGGAAGACGCAAGAGAACGAGACCTTAGAGACGCGGCCTGGCGCGAAAGAGATTCCTCTAGGAGACGGTCGCTTGCCAGGGACGATCGTGATCGAAAATCAACTAGAGAACCTACTCCTCGACCTTTGGAGGACAAAGACCTCGATGATATTGCGCTGCAATTGCTTCTCAAGGAGGGCCAAGAACTCGCGGCCAAAGCGCGCCAACGGCCAGAAATGGAGCGTTCTGAATCTCTTGAACCCCCACTACGTAAAGGACAAGTGGGCAAGCCTTCCCAGCCCGAGCCTCGACCGGCAGACACATCTCGCCTCTCGTCCCATCCTGAAGGAGCAGGCAGAGATAAAAAGGATCGCAGCCCTTCGCCCGGCCGGAGATCAGTACATAATGACCATGAGCGCGAACGAGAGCGAGACCGCGATCCCAGCCGCGACCGAGGCCGTGATCGTGACCGAGCAAGAGACCGCTACAGCGTAGATCGGTCTTATCGAGGCAGCAGGAGCCGTAGCCCACGGCGTTACACTCGGCAATGGGACGATGACAGACGCCCGCACGACATTTATCGTGGCTCGCGCAGAGATTCAACTCCTCCAAGGAGCCTTTCCAGAACACGAGACCGCGACTATCGCCGCAGACGCAGTCCCAGCCGCACTCCTCCGCCTCGTCGCCGGTATGACCACTCTCGCTCTCGCTCTCGCAGCCCACCGCCACGCCGACGAGGCAGGAGCCGGTCTCGCACGCCGCCTCTTCCACCGCGAGATCGAGACCGAGATAGCTACCGCGCTCGATCTCGCAATCGCAGAGTCTCTCCTCGACGGAGATACTCCCGCTCCAGAAGTCCCGGAGGAGACATGGACTCATATCGCCCCGGTGGTGGCAGTGGCGGAGGTCGGAGAACAAGCCGTAGCCCACCTCCGTTAAGCCGTCGAGCCGCTTCCAGAGACCGACACGAGCGACCCCGAGATACTTATGATCGATATGTTCCTGGTGGTGCTAGTGGCAGCGGTGGCCGCGGTGGTGGCGACCCAGACGCAGACAATGACAGATTGCCGCTGCCGCATCCGCCCCCACCCCGAAAACGTAGCCGCTCGAGACGCCGCAGCCCAAGTCCTGATCGACGAAGACGAACTAGTCCAAGTCCCCATCGCCGCAAGAGGAGTCTGAGCCCACCTCCTCGTCGAAGAAGCCACAGCCGAAGACGAGGCCGGAGTCCCAGCCCTCTCATCAGCAGCAGAAGGCGCGACAGGGAGAGTGACCGAGACCGAGACCGTGATCGCGACCGGGTTCGAGATCGTGACGCAGACAGAGACAGAGACAGGGACACCCGCAGAGAACGTGATCGCAGTCGCCGCAGGAGTTATAGCCGGCGCCGAAGCCCGAGCCGTACTCGCAGACGCAGCTCCAGTCGGCCAAGGACGTCCAGGCGGTACGATTAGGTTATTCTTGTGAGGTGATTTAAAATGCGTTCCAGATATCACTATATCCATTGCGGATATCAATTTGAAGGACATCAGTTGGACGATTTTGGCAGGCTTCGTTTTTCACCGGCTGCGTTTGGGTCTTGGCCTGGCCTGGCCTCCAATTATTTTCCTCTCTTGACCAGAAAGGGAACAGTAAAAAAAAAGCACTCAGAGGCCTTGAACTGGAACTATTTCTTTTAGAAACGTTGTACAATATTATTCTCTCGCCTTTGGGGCAGCATTATCCAAAATTTCTTGTCTGCAGAGAGATTAAACAGAGAGAGATAAAGGGTCATATTCATCTCTAAGGTATCAGATCGGACTTTGGCGCTGCGGCACGTAGCATCCTCAATATTGGAGGGTGTTTAGCAGGGAAAAGGTGACTTGAAAAGATATTATCGATATGGTCAAAGTAAATTGATCATGCCAGAGGGCGAATCAGCGGACTGCAGGAGCTAGAGAAATAAGCAATACATATTTGAACTTCATGAGTCGTGGTTTGAGTCCCTGTAAACACACAATAAAGTTTCCTGCCTTATGCATAACGCCTGACTCTATATACGCCTCATATTCAAACTTTTCTTCTGGTCCATAGCCCCTTGGGGGCTTGCTTCGTATTCTACATCAAAAAACCCTTTACGCTCGTACATCATTAAGTCTCAAGCGTTAACTTCCTCCTTTACCGTTTCAGTGTCTTCTGCTTCTCCGCATCCACAACCAACTTTTTGCCTTGAATAAACAAGCCTTTACGACTTCGAACTCGATCCATGTATCTCTTTGCAACGTTCTCTTTGTCTGCCAATTCACCAAGATCTTCCAGTTCCTCTTCAGTAAATGGAATCCAGAAGGGATCGATATCGAGCATTTCAAATCCGGCAAAGATGAGCTGAGGGCTCGCGGCGCCCGAGGTCCGTTTGCGAATCTCGTCACTGAATCCAAAAGACTCCGCGACGGGCAGGACGGATAGGATAGTGAAGAAGGGCGTGCCTTCCTTAAGGGCTTCGGACAGAATGCGGCCTCGACGACGAGTGATGACTCCGTAAACACGTCCAAGGACCTCGGCTGTTTAATAGGAGAGAAATTAGCAAAAGCGCTAAAAAAAAAGGTGTTTGAAAAGGCGGTGAAAATGCAGCAGTGAAAGGCGGAGGAATCAAGGATTGCAACATACTGGATGCTTGAATTTCGCAACTATACATGGCAAGCAGGAGGCGAGGACTCCAGTCAAGAAATCCCTGGTGAATAGAGTCTCGTACGGTCCTAATAACTTCACCGGTAAGGCGACCAAGCTTTTCTCGCGCAGTGCTCTCTTCTTCCGCAGGGATGGCAATGGATACGTCTTCTATAAAGACAGCAACGCCCTGGATAGGCTCATTACAGAGCGGGCCTTGAGCGGTTGCTAATTGGAAGGCGTAGCCGATTTTGTCGGCGAAATCTCGCGCGGTCAGACTATCAGTAGCAGATGGAGCTGGAGACTCGGTGCCATTCGGAGATTGTTCAGACTGCTGTGCATGGCGGAGACTAAGGAAATAAGTTGTAAGTAAACGATGCGGAGCGGTGCGAAAAGGGAAAAAAAAAAATTTTTGTATGAGAGGCTCCATAGTACTTACAATCGCTTAAAAATGCCATTACTGCTGGCATCGATCAAGAGATTTGAGCCAACACGTCTTGGGCCAAATGCTGCAATGTTATCGATTGCACTTGCCCATACTTCGCGGTCAGCCTTGATCTCCTCGAATGCCTTTTTCAGACTCTTCTGAAAGTCATCCAGTGAAATTATGCTTGTTTCATCTCCTCCAGCAGCTTCAATCTCTTCGCCTCCCTCTTCGACAGGTTGAGAGTCACCCTTCTGCCGTCCACGGCGTTCTTCCGCTTTGTTCTGCGAGTAAAATTGCTTTATGGAACTAGCGTTCTTGGAAAGAAAATTGGTCACTGCTGCCGGGAGAGGCCGGACTCTTAACCGAATAGATATCTGCTTAGAGCTCGTCACACCAGCCACTGTACCTCGTGGGAGATCTTTTTCCCTAGGCGGTGCCATCTCGGGAGCACTGACAATGGTTTCTCGATATGGCACGATGGGCTCGCCGGCTTGAATATCGCACTTGGCAAATCTCTCGCGCAGGTCTTTCAGACAACGTTCAAGGTGAAGTTCACCCGCAGTAAGAATGACGTGCTCGCCATTCTCGAGGACTTCGTATTCTGCACAAGGGTCGCTCTGCACCAGAAGCCGCAGGCCATCAATCATCTTTCCAAGATCCATGGGATTAGCCGGTTCGAGTGCGACGCGAACAATAGGTTGGCTTCCCATGTTCAACCCTGCGAGGTTGACGCTGCCTTCTAATTGGCTGCAAAGTGTTCCTGACTTGAGGATGTGTCCCTCCAGTCCCGCAATGCCAAAAACGACACCAGCTGGCACAGTCCGTAGTGGCTCCAAGCTTCGCCCCATCAGCAAATATAACGCTGTGATTGTGACTTTCTGAGGTTCCGGGTGCGCGTGAGGGTCTGCGGGCGAGAATTTAGGAGCCAAAACGTAGACCTCGTCACCAACAGAAAGAGATCCAGAGTACAAACGAGCAAAACCAATCAAATGCTCAGGGTCCTCCTCCTCTTCATGCGAAGCTTCCGGCTCCTCCTCTTCCTCTCCTTCTCCCAAGCTCACAGTAGCCAGAGCACGCGTCATGCCACCGACATCACCAGAGGAGAGTTGTTGGGCACGTGCAATCTCCGCCCGTTTCTTGCGTGCCATCTCGCGAGCCTCCTCTGCACTTAGACCACCTGCTCTGCGCCTATTTTCAGGCAACTCGCTCTGTGGTATAGCGACCATTTTACTAACATATGCAACAGCCGGTTCGGTTTTCTCAGTTCGAAATTCGACCATTGCTTGCTTGACGGCGGGATCTACATGTTCAGCTCCAGGGGACTCTTCGATCATAGCCGGTAACCGATCCGCCTGCGCGACCGGTGGTGACGGCAAGTGCTCGATGGTCGTCACGAGGAGGGCAGTGGAAAGAGGTAGCCAGGCCGAAAAGAGAGCTGTCAAAATTGATCGAGGATCCTTTGATCGGAGGACATGAGGGGGGAGTGTGATAGAGAGCGACTTTGTAATTTTCTCAACCATTGCAGGGTCCCTGCAAAATGCACAACCGCGTTAATGATATATTCCTTTGGACAAGTTTTGGGACAGGAAAAAAAAATTGAGAAAGCCACTTACCCTTTGCCACGATCTCCGTCAACAGACGCTTCATAGACTGCCCAGATGGTCTCTAGGACTAATTGAACAAACATTGGTTTCAAGTTTCTCCCCTTGAGATGCTTCTGCCCAAGAACCCTCTTGGTCTTAGGGTCCAGATAATAATCGCCCCACAAGACCTTCTCAAGGATCGCTCTTTTGATACCCAGCTTCCTCTCGTATATTGCGGCAAATTGCTTGACCGTAAAAGCCCAGCCGTCAATCGCACTGCTGAAGATGACATTATTCCTCTCGGGGGCAAAGTATAAGTCTGCATCGTCCCTTTCTTCGAATTCTCCATGTGCGCTATTCGTCACTACTCCCTCGGCGTCTTGCGCCGCTGCTCCTGTTGTAACTGCAGACGAGTGTTTGACAGGGTCATTTGCAGCAGCGGCAAGCTTCTCTTCCATCTTCTCTCTCCATTTTAAGTCCTCTTCCATCCTCTCGCCCTGATAGAATGATCCAACAACGGCATTTACTTGCTCCAATAGCTTGCTTAGGTGTGTGTATGCTTCGCTGGGACTCATTTTGAGCTCGGTGATTAGCCTATCTATTTTGTTAATCACTAGCAATGGTTTCATCCGTTCAATCCATGTTTGCCGGAGTACTGTGACTGTCTGACTGCAGACCCCTTCTACTGCATCGACCAGTACCACTGCACCGTCGCAAAGCCGCGAAGCTGTAGAAACCTCGCTGCTAAAGTCAATATGGCCTGGGGAGTCTATAAGGTTGATCAGATATTCCTTCATCTCCGGAGCTGCCTCTGGTGCAGGGCGTCGAAGCATTGAGAAGTACAAAGAAATTGCTGACGACTCCATGGTAATGCCTCGCAATTGTTCATCGGGTCGTGCATCCAGGTAACGAATCTTGCCCGCTAACTTTGGAGAAATAATGCCATTTGTCGCAAGAAGTGCATCGGTAAGAGATGTTTTGCCATGATCCTATGGAGAAGATGGGATTAGTCGGGAGCTGAGAGACTCGGGGCGGCCGCTGGGAACGTACAACATGGGCCAGTATGCAAATCTGTTTGCTTAAAGTTAGCTTTCAGGCTCCGCCAAAAGTATACAAAAAGAAGAGAAAGAGGCTCGCCCATACGTTTCTGATATTCTGAGCATTTCGCTGCAGGCTTATTAGCTGTTCGGGTTTCACGACAGGCATGATGTCGTGCTGTCGATCTCCAAGGAAAAAAAAAAGGAAACTGCCCCGCTATGCAAGTTGTACTTCGTGCCGATATACGCAAGGAAAGGGGCTAAATTAGAAGATAAATACGATATATATAAAAGGAAATGATGAAGTCGAGCTCAGGGAGTTGAAGAGAATGTATAATACAATATAAAGATGGAAGGCCCTTCGCCGTGCTAGAGAAAATGACGATGGAATAAATCTGAGAAATTTCCTAATGTGGTAATATACGTCAAACCGCGGGTGTTGGATGCGTCATATCACGTTCTTGGTCACTATCGTTTCCCTTTGTGGTCCCTGGCCTTTCTTGTTGTTTCCCCTTTCGGCTCTCCCCGTTCGCTTCCACAATCAACGCATTCCACCTGATTCATAGCTAATAATCCCTGACTGGTATAACTAGTGTAGTTAAGGAGGTAGCGGCTTTCAGAGGAGAGTTCTTGTGCAAAAGAGAAGGGAGCGAATAAAAGTTCACATGAAGGCCCCGTCAGCCGGATGTGGGTATAAAAAGCATGTGTTTCCTACCACAATACTCCGTATACTCTGTAATAAAATTTTTTGCCCTTTTCCAATTGGTGATAATAGTGACACAAGAAAAATGTTTCGAAAGCCCTAACTTCAATGTCTTCACTAGTAGTGGGTAAACAGTCGAGTGGATCTGCTGTATAGTACTTGGGTCGAGCGCCCCCCTTATTCAGGGGTTTTAAGACCATCTATAGGCACGACCATCCCCCTACCAGCCGTAAGAAGCATAGTACATATGGAAATCTATCATGCAAGTATGAAAGATTGACCGTTATAACTACCAATCGTAATCTTCAAAAGGTACTCTATACAGGGTAGTTAGAGTGGAAAGCCAAAGCAAGGAAGTCTAACTACGGAAGATGGCAGTGGCTGTCTGTGAGCTTGAGCTACACTGAAGTGGAAAAGTGCGACGGTAGCGACAGGAGTCACTAGAAACGTGCCAGAGTCAAAAAGGAGGTTTAGCTAGAGATAGTGGGATCGCCTAAGCTGTCCCTCCGTAATCTCGTTGAGAAATAGGAGTAAAATGGAGCGGCGCGGGGTGGTGGGGAGACGAGACGGCGCCACCTCGTGCGTAAGCCCAATCTACTCCCCTCGTTCCTCGTCCCACATCATCTACCTCTTCCGCCATTCACACACAAGAGACCAAGTGACTGCTTGCTGGTCAGGATTGCCCCAAGCTCTCGGATCATAATAATCGCACCCTTTGCTTGCATCCACAGCTGCATCGGCTATCTGTCTATTACTGCAACAAGAACCTCTCGTTTGTCGCCCCTGCTCGCCCCTGTACTTTTGGCACTGTTCCAGATCGTGGGCAGAGCAGCACTTGATCCCACGCCGCAGGCCATACTCGACGTTACCGTTTTGGGTCATACCACCGCTGCCAACTGTCAACGCTGGTGCGGACCGCTTGCCGCCCAGGTCTCCTCATGTTTATACTGCAAGAATCGGCTTCAGTCTACCTCGGACCCATTCCCGAGCGCCAATGCATGAGTACATATTCCGGCTGAGTTGACGCAAATAATTACACGGCTATCTGAAAGGTTGCGTGTAACGTCTCGTCGTATCCATGGCGCAGACCCTCTCGTCGCCTTCGCATTCTTACACCGGTTCTCAACCAAGGTCGATTCCTCCTCGAATCGATTCTAAAGCAACTTCCCTTCCTTCGATCCCTATTCCCTCGTCTTCAGGGCCGGCCCGGAGCGGACACCTGAATTTGGATACCTTCTCGCCCGTGAATCAGAATGGGAGTTTTGAATTTGATAAAGTCTTGAAGACGGGAGAAGTAAACAAGCGGACACGAAAGACCAAGGTATAGTTCCCCGTCCATGTGGTCTGTTGCGGCGTTGGCGCTTACAATTTGAGTGCGTGACAGTCCTGGAAGCGATGTCATCTCGTTCTACGTCCCAATTTACTCAATATCTACAAAGACGCCGAGGAGACTCGGCTTCACCACCAGATCAATCTATCTGAAGTCACAGCCGTTGCCAATCTCTTAGATCCAAAAGGTCGGCGAGATTACCTTTTTGGTATATTTACTCCTTCAAGAAACTATCATTTTCAGGGGTCAAACAAGGAGGATGCACGACACTGGGTGGATCTGCTCAGACAAGAAGCTCGCATCGACGAAGAGGAGCGAGAGTACATGCTCGCGAGCCCCACGGCAAAATTTGGATCACACAATGGCATTGAGAAAGCAATGGCTGGTCGCAGGCCACAGCGACAGACAGAACGTTTCATGTCAAGTTCACCGGAACCATCAGACCACTACCTCAGCAATCGCTCTCCCAAGGAAAAGGGCGATCCACGATCGGAACAAACACGTCCCTCTCAGAGTATGGATTTTTCCATGAACGAACTCGGCTCTTGCTCGGATTTTTCAGACGTCCCCGGTCAGACAGGATTTGGAGGATCATCATCATCTCTCCCCCACTCGGAGGTGCGCGATGCGTTGGAGGAGAACAAAACGCCGTCAGCTGCCGCTCAGGCGCCAGCGGAGAAATCAGGAAAGGCTCGCAAAACGAGTGGATTGGCTGCTATGGACATCAACCCAGAAGATGAGCGTGTCATCTGGCATGGCTGGCTCTCCTGCCTGAAATCGACTCATGGAATGCGTCAGTGGAAGCGGCTATGGGTCGTTTTGCGTTCCAAGAACGTCGCCTTCTATAAAGATGAGCAGGTAATTCATGCCCATGAGTATAATTTGCATGCGTTGTGGTCTAATAGTATACAGGAGTATTCTGCTCGATTGATCCTTCCTTTGGATTCTATCCTGAATGTGGTCGAGATCGACCCCATATCTAAAAAGAAGGAGTTTTGCATGCAGATTATTGCCGAGTCTAAAACCTATCGGCTCGCAGCTCCTACGGAAGAGGCGCTTGAGAAATGTTTAGGCGCGTTTAAGAGTCTGCTTTCCAAAAGGAACAAGGACGGGCTCACTCAACCGAGGTCTGGCAATGTCTCTTGATCACTCTTCTCCTTTTTTTGTTTCACTTCACTTTGCGGGGTGGGCTTTCAGTGTATGTGTCTCTCTGTGCATGGATTGCGTTGGTAAAGGCCCGTCACTTTTTTGATACGAACTTTTTAATTTTCACCTTTCATTGGGTAGAGGAGTCCCCGTCGGTCGCGCAGCTGGTTGCGTGCTTCGGAGAATATATAATATAAACGGCTCTTGTAAGGGTTGCAATGCTTCCGATTCTTCCTTGGGGGCTTAAACAGGCGTTTAATAAAATTGAAATAAATATCAATTTTATTTTCATTTTGTAAAAATTTTTTTTTTTTTTTTTTTTTTTTTTTTTTAAAAAAAATGAGCCCTCCCATTGATAACGTCCACAACAACTGCCATTTCAGCGCTGGATTTTCTGGATTAATCTCCCTTTTGCCGGCATATCCTTTATCATGATCCCGCTCTTTCCCCTCGGAAATTTATCCTTGGGTGGTAGTTGAGCTTTGTTTTCTTTGAGTGAAATATTTACTCATACTACTACAGAGGAGGAAAGAGCAATGGCAGCATGTAATTCTCTGTATTAGCTGCGAATTCATAGGCGTTTGGCTTCACAAGGCACAGAACATTTTCCATCGAGGGCGGTTGGGTATTGTTATTCGGTGGAAGCCATTTGGTCAAGCTCTGCCTCATCTTTGTAACACTCAAAAGCAGCAAATGGACACGCAGGGATCTGGGGAAGTCATGGAGTAATCCAGTACTTGGCTTTAGGTACAGGGTATCTAATCAAGCGTGATGATGGGAGCATCTTAAGGTATTCAGTACCTGATATTTTTACGAAGCTCGATGTAGGTACTGTGTACTCAACGCTGTAGGCGTCTTTCACGTGCATTTTCGTACCAGGACCTTCTCCCTCTACTTGTAACTGCTTCCCGTCCTCTCCACGCCTGCGCCCGGCCGACCTTTGCTGTCCGCTACCCCACGTTCGTAGTGGGATTTACTGCTATTGCTGCTGCTGTTTGAGCGCCTTGCGAACCCTCGAAATCTCAGTTAACCCCATAGCAGAGGATCCATCCCTGACCTATCCGGTGACACAACAGTTTCGCACCCCACGAACACAGAAACAAGCAACTTTCCCCCTCTCTGACGCGGCCACCCCTCCATGCTGGCTTTCGTTGGGGGTTAGGAGTGCCTCGCAATGTCCGCCGCAGAACCTGACGACCCAGCAAAGTCGGCACCAAATCTCGCTGCACCTGCCAGTACCACTAGCTCTGCCGTCGTCGGTCACGAGGGCTTTGTGCAGCCGTCCTCTTACCTCCGACGACTGCGTCCTCACGCACGACCAATGGCTTCCGCGCAGCCGTTGAATGCCGTTGACAGGGAGCAGCTTCAGGGTTTGGTAGGTTTCCCTTTTCTTTGCCAGTGTTTTCTCGGCGGCTCGGACAAGAGGCCATTCTCACGGCTCCCGCCGATGGCGGGCGCATCGATGGTCTTCGCTCCATACCACCTTAGCAGTGGCTGATACGAATCTCATTTTGCTATTTAGCGTGCTATTAGAGCATTCTTGAAGGTCCGAACCAGCTATGATGTTCTCCCGCTCAGTTTCCGACTCATTGTATTCGACACGGCATTACTTGTGAAGAAGAGCTTGAACATTCTCATCCAAAATGGTAAGCCTACGACCGCATCTGTTAGAAGATGAGCGGAGTTTCTCCGCGTATAGTAACCTAATCTAATGCCGTTGCAGGAATTGTATCTGCCCCCTTATGGGACTCCAAGACGTCGACCTTTGCCGGACTTCTTACGACTTCGGATTACATCAATGTCATCCAGTACTACTGGCAGAATCCGGATGCTCTCAATCAGGTCGACCAATTTCGCCTAAACAGCTTACGTGGTACGCGCCGAGTCGTCTCTTCAGCGGAGCAATTCAGCTCGCAGTCTGCTGACCCTGCTACAGACATTGAGAAGGCGATTGGCGTGCAGCCTATCGAGACGGTCTCAGTAAACCCGCTGAAGCCCCTGTATGAAGCATGCCGGAGTATGCTCGCATCTAAAGCTCGCCGTATCCCGCTGGTTGATGTCGACGACGAGACAGGCCGCGAAATGGTGGTCAGCGTGGTAACACAATATCGCATTTTGAAATTTGTCGCTGTCAATGTCAACGAGACCCAGATGCTCCGGAAGCCTCTCAGAGATCTCAACATTGGGACATGGGAGAATCTTGCCACTGCACATATGGATACACCAGTCATGGATGTCATTCACCTGCTTGTCAAGAAAAATATCTCCAGTGTGCCAATTGTTGATGACGGTGGTAGGCTGCCCTTGCTTCCATGTGTATATCTGCCTTTTCGAATTGCAGCTGACATGTCCAAAGGAGTCGTTTTAAATGTCTTCGAGGCAGTGGATGTCATTACGCTCATCAAAGGCGGCATCTACGATGATCTCAACCTAAGCGTCGGAGATGCTCTCCTCAAGCGCTCAGATGTGAGTATCTGAACTTCTGACAAAAGACGAAAATAGCCGAGAAGCAAGGGCTAACCTCGTCATGTTTCAGGATTTTGCTGGGATTTACACGTGCTCGGAACAAGACCGTCTCGACACAATCTTCGACACCATCCGACGCTCCCGCGTTCACCGATTGGTCATAGTTGATGACAATAAATGCCTCAAAGGTCTCTTAACCCTGAGTGACATTCTCGAATACGTTTTACTTGAAGGCGAAGAGGACAGTTGAAGAATTTCTTCCCCAGTGCTGAAGAGCTCCAGACGAGCTTTTGCGAGTTTTTATTTGCCTTCGCGCGGAAACATCGGCTTTTCCTTGAGACAGCTTGATTTGCCGCCCCTCGAGCATGAAGACAGCTTGCTTTGCTGTAAATCGGAATTTTTTTGTTCAGTTATGCAGCATTTACATATGGATCATGGATGTTTCTTCTCTTTTCGGCGATTGCTTGGATCGATCTGGAGTCTAATGTCTCTTTATATCTATTCTCTTTTGTCCAATTTCATCTTGCTCGTCACAACTTTAATTCTTTGTTCATGTTTAGCTTACCTCGTTTCCCCTACTCGCAAACTCACATCACGAAGAGGCAAGAGACTCTTGTGTGTTCTTTTTCCTTTTGTCCTTTCACCACTATTAGATTGGATGCCTTTTTGGATGGCTACCTATATATATGCATGCCACAGATTTCACGCCTTCGTCTCCTAACTGATTTCGTGCTGTGCTCAGGTTTTCGCAATTTTTCTCGATTGATGACAATTCGAAGCAGTCATGACCAGCTCGATCGTATGGATCAGCAATTATTATGCGCAAAACCATGGGCTTCATAGGCCAACGGAGTATGAACTGTGTTTGTCAGACACCTTACATAGTACGACCCCATGTAGGGTGATCGACAGCCTGCAGACAGGGTTTAAACGAAACCAGACAGATATTGTGGAGGCGCTACTAGGGCACTGGGGGAAGATCAGTGGGAATATGCTGCGTCCCCACCGCCACACAAAGCCACGACGGCATTTGCTTCACACTGGTACAGGTGGTGGGTCAGTCTAGAGGGTGGTGGGCGATGGTGGTGGCAACGGTTGGCCGCCTCTGTCGATCCCTGGATCCGATGCGTTGGGAAAACTCAATATTCGCAGCTATTGGTACGACAAACGGAGAGTCAAGATGAAAATGAATATATTTCCCGCTAAACGAATAATAATCACGCAGGGACCTTGCGGATGCTATTTCTTCAAATCGCCATTAAAGAGACACCAACTTCCCGGCATACATGCAGTAGCATGAACTAGAAAGCATAGGATTGCTAATGCCATATGAGTAGCATGCAATATGCGTCCATCTATCAGGTTTTACGAATTCGATTTTCTCCCTCTCTTAGAAACTGCGCGTAATATCCAAAGTTGGTCGGATTTCGGCCCGCGACCCGACGCAAATCACAGCAGATCAGGCATTGATCAGTCGGAAAGAAACTCAAAGCTGTTTCTGCAACGAAGGCAATAACACCGAAACGCTTGATTTTCTGTTCTTGCACGCATGCAAGATTTAATCTAATCTCCTCTGACTGACGTGATTACTTCTGAGCACTAGATTTAAATGAGTCACAAAGGGAACTGAATTGATATATTTTTGGTAATAAAACTGAACGCAGGAGGTAATGTGTGCTGCATCTTGTGCCGACGAGAGTCCGACAATCTTCCGAAGGATCTTCATGAGTGCGGAGGATAAAAGTTGTCAAGTGTACGTCACGGCATATATATCAGTGCGGCACGGTGTCTCTCGTTAAACTTATGCACTTTTCCCCAACTGCGCCATTCCGCGGCCCCGGGAAAGTTGGCCCGTCTCGCTCTCCGTCCCGTGGGGCTCCCCGCTCGTTTAAGCTGCCCTGATGACCACCGACCAGGGGGTTCCGAGTGGGGTGTCGCTACCTAAAACCAAACAAAAAGGTACGAAGCACATGTGTAATGGTGATGAAGACATGGGGAAAGAAAAGCATTGACTCCACACTTTACCGTTCCAGACCCTACCCAGATTAGAGGGTCAATTGGACCCAATAGCTCTAGTTTGATATTAATCTTGATGCCGCAATAAAGTGGGCACTCTGCCGCAGTAGTCGCTGCAAGGAACGGTAGGTAGGCCGGGCAGGTCTCAATATTACCAAAAGCAATGGTCGTAGCTGGGTAGAACGGGACATTTTCGGATAGGAAGGTGCGATCCAACGATCCCTCCCAACGTATATCATTTCGCACATTGTGTAATGGTTCCGCGTGATCAATTGAATATGCAGGCCTCGCGTCCACCAGAATGCCCAGGGATGGCCAACGCATACGAATTGCTCAACATTTAAGAGTGTCGGTGCATCGTCCAAGCTCGTTACATACTCCCCTCAATTGGCATTACGATTCCTTCAAGCTATCACAAAGCTACCAAGATTCCGCTCGACTAGAGGGAGACGAAGGAAACCAGGCAAAAGACCCCGAACAAAGAACCACAGGCTGTAGTACAGCTTCTGTGAGATATGGCGAGTAAGTGCTCTTGTGCTCTACAGCTTCTCTTAACTTTCATTCGAGCCAATGGGGCAAGCAACGAGGCAATCCCTCTACGCCGTACGAAGGATGTTGATTGCTAATGATCTTCACCGCTTCTTCTAGCCAAACACTTTATATATGATCCTCAACATCTGGTGAATGAGGCATTGCGGGCCATCACCATCAATAATCCCGCTGTCGTTCTGGATGAAACAAACAAGGTTGTTTACAGAGCAGATCCCAAAAATGCTACGCAAGTGCAGATCGTTTCTGGAGGTGGAAGTGGCCATGAACCTTCGTTCAGTGGGTTCGTCGGCCCCGGCTTGCTCAGCGCCGCAGTGGCCGGTACCATCTTTGCCAGTCCCTCGGCGGAGCAGATTAGACGCGGTATCTTGAAGCGTGTCAAGGCCCAGAATGGTGTTTTGGTTGTCGTTATGAACTATACCGTAAGTTATTCCAATTGGGAGAACGCACACACAGATCCATTGAGTAGCTTACGTTTGATGTTGGCTAACAATTGGTTCCTTCTGGGATTAGGGAGATGTTCTGAACTTCGGAATGGCTGTGGAAAAGGCAAAGGCTCGCGGTTTGGACGTGGAAATGGTTGTCGTTGGTGATGACGTGGGCGTGGGCAGGAAAAAGGGTGGAAAGGTCGGTAGAAGAGGAATCGCAGGTACAGCGCTGGTTCAAAAAATTGCCGGCGCTCTCGCTGCTACTGGGTGAGTGGAGGGCCCTCAAAATTTTTTGAACGAACCCGAAAATCCTAACGGGCCTTCAAAAGAGCTCCGCTCAAAGATGTGTATGGAGTTGCGAAACTCTCCTCGGAGAACCTCGTGTCGGTCGGCGCATCCCTATCGCACGTCCACGTCCCTGGTCGAACGCTTGAGGATCCTAATGCAGGCGAAGCTCTCTCTATTGAAGAGGTCGAGATTGGCATGGGCATTCACAATGAGCCTGGCTACGCAAAGGTCAAGATGGCGCTTCCGGAACTTGTGACGACTATGCTCAAACAGCTCCTAGACCAGAGTGACAAGGACAGAGCGTTCCTCAAGATTGCACCTGAGGATGAAGTTGTGTTGCTCATCAACAATCTAGGAGGGGTGAGCCCGCTGGAGCTTGGTGGTATAACTGCAGAAGTGGCCACGCAACTCGACAAAGACTATGAAATTAAGCCTGTCAGAGTTCTCTCAGGGACGTTCATGACAAGTCTTAACGGCTTAGGTTTCAGCATCACCATCCTAAAATTAGTGGATACTGGCCTGGGCCAAGGCAGGTCAATGTTGGAGCTCCTAGATGCGCCGGCGGAAGCAACCGGTTGGCAAGCTGCAGTAAGTCCGGAGACTTGGAGCGAGAAGTTTAGACATAACTCTGTTGCTCTGGATGAGGAGCCACCGACGGAGCCAACCAACCTTAGAGGTATCACACCCCATGGGTCACCCAGTGGGTCTGCTCAATGCTAATATTTTTGCAGTCGATCGCACATATCTCCAGGAAGTCTTAGCATCAGGCCTGAATAGGCTCATTGAAGCTGAGCCAGACATTACTACCTATGATACTATTGCTGGTGATGGTGATTGCGGTATTGGGCTTCGACGCGGTGCTGAATGTGAGTGTGTCCACTTACAATTTCCCCCACAAATCGGACGCTGACAGGTATAGCCATATTGAAATATCTTGAGAAATATAAAGGGACAGATGATATAGTAGTCGCGCTAACGGATATCACACGAATCGTGGAGACAAGCATGGACGGAACCTCTGGTGCTTTGTACGCGTAAGTTAATCCATGTGTTAAAGCTCGGGGCTAGGAATCATTGCTAATTTGGGTAAAAGTATATTTCTGAATGCACTTGCCAATGGATTGCGCCTGCAATCACCGTCAAGTCCATCAGAAGTGACTCCCGCAATCTGGGGCAAAGGGCTGAAATATTCGCTCAATTCTCTTGCAAAATACACGCCAGCCCGCCCTGGTGATAGGACCCTTGTCGATGCATTGGACCCATTCGTCGAAACATTGATTGCGTCAGACGATCCGAAGAAGGCAGCGGACGCGGCAAGAAAAGGAGCAGAGAATACGAAGGGGATGGTGGCGAGTTTGGGACGGACAGTGTATGTCGGTGGTGAAGGATGGCAGGGAGTCCCTGATCCTGGAGCGCATGGACTGAGTCAATTTCTCACTGGGCTAGTTGAAGGACTGTCAAGATAGAATAGTAATGAGAGCAATGAAATATTCTCAATTTTTATTGAACGCCGTCCCATTTTCCAAATCATCAATATGATACATTGAGCGTTGTTATGGCCAATCCGACTGCCACACAAAGCTCAGCTCAACAAGACCAGAATAACTGAATCGCCTCGTAGGAACCTGAGTGGTGAATATTAGCCCCGACCCTATTGTTGTAATGTGCAAAGTCAGACGCCTCATCACTCACATTTTACTGATAAACCTGTCCTTGTTGACCGGTCGGCCCTTCTTCCCAGACGCTAATCTTGGCGTCTCCGTCCACATTTCCTTGACATTTTCTAATACCATATTGCAGTGTCGGTCAAAGGCCTTTACTCTGGCAAGAAGCTTGCGGTTGTTTCGGCAGGAAATCAGAACTTGTGTGTGCGAACGCACCGCGGTCTGTAGGATCGACAGCGGGCCGGAAGTGAATTCATATTCCTCAAGCTGGGCAATCTCGTATTCCCTATTCAATATATGGGTCAGAACTGTGATTCTCGAGATGATTGAATAGGAAGTTGCGCTACTCCTGCTGGACGATGGGAGGCTGGTCAAGAAGGGTAAAACGTACGTGAGCTCGTTGCGCGGCTTGCTTATCAGCTCTCTGCGGGGAGAAAATAAGAAGTCAGCATTTAGACCCAGAAAGAATGCGCTGTCCGAGAAAATGAGTCACATACTGAATCTTTGCGTCCGCCATGGTGGAATATAAGTTGATGGCTACCGTCGTACTGATGATAGCTGTAGTCTCTCACACAGCGTTTAGAAGAAGTGAAGTGCTTGTGTTCCATTCTTGGTTTAGCGCGAAAATCGTCCTGGAGACTTGTGCGCCACTCAATAAAAGCCACGCTATCCTGCTTGAAGCTTAGTGTGGCTGACAGGTCAGGTGTTTACCCGTTTGGCACTCGCGTCTCTGACTGGCTCTTTCCCTTTGGCGATGGCGTAACGCGCAGCTACACGGACACGGTCCACGAACACGGCACACGAAGCTACACGCTTTGTCTCAAGAATTCATTCCTCTTATTATAAACTAATACAATACTACTACTAGCTCAACCTTCAACTCCAATTGTCTTCGCTTTCAGTCTTCTTTCTCTTTGACAATTACCCTCACATGAACTCACTTTGACAATCAACTCTCAATATTTTCCCCTGGTATATCCTTATCAGTCCCACGATCGGCTACAACAGCTCCCCACCATTCTGATCCTGGCAAAACATCTCAACACGCCATCTCACACGGGTACAAATCAGCTCTTTTGATCCCCGATCGTCTACGCGTGCTCGCCATATACAATTTCTTTTATTCATGCCTTTGACTCGCACTTGAACTATCACGGCTTCAGACCCTCTAGACTGTTGTCGGTCTGGTCCTGAGGGGACGTGATGTCTTCGCCGGCGCCAAGCGCGATGAACGCGATGGACTCTCAGACGCCCCCTTCTTTTTCGAGCTCTGGGATGGTCTCAACCGGATCTGCTGATTCAGTTTGTGAGGGTGTTTCTCTCCGTCCCATGAGAGGTAGGTTCCACGGTGCGAGCAACGAATTTTCTACCGCCAGGATTCTCACGCGCAACGTTGGACTATAGTCAAGGTGCTCTACACATTTGATGATCAGAACAAAACAAATTGCCTTGCACGATGGCCCCATGTTCTCAATATCCAGACCGCATTCCTCGACGAGACAACCCAGATTGGAGTCATTGAGCTGAAAACGTGCATTCAAGCCATAGTCGCCGCTAGGTAAGACTATTCCTTCAGCTTTTCGCGTTCGCCACACGAGAGCTTTCCCTGTCCCAAGGCAACAGCAGCGCTAATCTTTTTTGCCCTCACTTAGTCCAGAACTTGTGGCAAAACTTGGTCAAGATTACACAGTATACGCTTACGACTACTCCGAATATGAAACGCCTCTGGTTGGTCAAGGGATGCTATCATGGGTTCTCGCTTCAGCTTCATCCACACCTTCTGCGCCAGCTCATCAATCTCGTACTATGATCACCGGTCGTGTCTGCAAGAATATACTCGGGCTGTTTTCCAGCGGAATACAGGAAACACTGGAGGTGAAGCTTCGGTTGGTGCCAGTACCGACATGCCTTCAAAGCGAATATCTCAACAGCATGGAGAAGTACCGTGAACTCAGCAAGCTCATACCCCAAGGCTTTGATGCCAGCGCGTGGACCAAATTCCTCCAAGAGAATCCGCAAGTTGCCCAACTCGCCAGCCGACCAGACTTTGCAGGTCAAATTTCAGCGTCAGCGGAGAAGGAAGGGGCAGGAATGGAAATAGTTCAGCAATTGCTGAATCAGGGAATGTTATCAAATGCCGGTGCCGACTATCCGAATTCTTTTGAACTGCGGCCATACGAGCGAACTGGAAGTTTTTCCACAATGGATGCCAATAGCCCATCTAGTCGGACTGCTACCCCCGCACCGATCCTTCAGGCGTCAGCCGCTTTGCAGCAGAACATCGATAAGCCTTCAAGGCCATCTTCAAGGGCGTCGAACACATCAATGGCTGGACAGAGAAGACCAGCGGCTGCTGTAGAAGCTAGTGAGGCTCCGGTTACGGAGGAAGGACCCGTGAAGAAACGAGCGCGTGTGACCAAGGCCGACTGGCATGGAAAGTCCTCGCTTGGAACGAACACAGACTCCCTCCGGGTAGCGGCGAGCACTGCAGCTTCCATTCGCGTTTACCGGCCGGTGCCAAAACGTCCTGGGCTTTCTGACCAAACACCTTCTGAGGGAGTGCCTCGCGCCCCCACCCCTCGTCCCTTCATGAGCGGTGATGTGCCCACTCGTCGGGAGACTGCTCCGCCAAGCCGTCTTCGACGCGAATCGATTGATGATGGCTCAACATACCAATCACCTTACGCGTCACAAGACTTTTCTCATAACGCTGTTGGGTCTCCAGCGTTCTCGCCTGAAGATGGTCCCAGTGGGAGCTCAGCACCGACTCCAAGCAACATCGCTTCCTCGCCTCCGCTCATGCAGGCCATATCACCTGTGCCATCAAGCCCTGCCTTGCCGAATCTGCGATCAGACTTTGATTCTGGTTTCATGAGTGGTCCTATTGACGATCTGTTTGAGGACCGGGGGGATGATATCCGGCCACCTCATGACGATGAGAATGAGTATGGCAAGTATCGAGGCAAATCAGCAGGACCGACAGCGGCAGCTGCAATGGCTGCGACTACCTTCCCTCAACCCAACAGCGGATTTGAAATTCGTGAGGTTAATCCTGGGCCGCCCGAACTTTTGCCCAAAAAGATGCTTCCTCGAACCTTTGACACGCAAAGGAAACGAGCAATTCGCGCGCAGTCGGCTATGCTGAGTGATTCCCCCGCTCAATCGGAGGACAACGCGTCAGGGCCGCATCGCCCGAAGCCTGCTAACAGCATCAGACCTAAACCGCAACCTATTTTGCCCAAAGTCGCGTCAACCGAGCGATCGTTGTCGCCTTCGTTGCCACCCCAAGCATCTCACACCATGAATCGAACTGCCTCCACCGGATCTCTACAGTTTCCATTGGTGGCGGCCAGTGATCCTGTCCAGCCTCCACCAAGCAGTCTTCAGCGCTCGCAAACCTGGGCGGCGCCATTGGTCCAGTATCCTGCTTCGGACGCGCCCACTCCTATGACATCTATTGAACAAGCAGAAATTGCCAAGCAGCGGAGCGGATCGGGCGCGAAGCGGAAGAAGGCGATTCAAGATCGACTGGCAACTTCTATTGCAGCTGGAGAGATGCCACCGTATTGCGAGAACTGTGGGGAGATTGAAACACCGACCTGGCGTAAAGCCTGGACAAAGGTATATGATGGGTCTCCCGATCACATCAAGCTGTCCGAGGAAGATGGTGGCGTGCTTGCGTGCGAAGCATTGCAGCGCGACGGCAATGGGAAGACCATCTTATACAGAATCATCAAAAAGTCTCTCTTGGAGGAAGATTCCGGTTTTACGGAGATTCTTCTCTGCAATCGTAAGTTTGGCGTTGTTGATCTCTCAGTATTTTGCGTTACGTTGTTAGAAGGTGAAGGCACTGACCGGCATCTAGCTTGCGGACTTTGGATGACGAAAACCAAATGCATGCGGCCTCAATCTGTTTGGGCGAAACCAAAGAAGGATCCTGGTGAGAAGAAGAAGAGGCCGCCGAAGAAGAGGAAGCCCAAGGGATCGACTCCAGCAGCATCAGACGCTCCTACACAAGCTGATAATCAAGCCTTAACAACCGCCGCTGAGGGTACGCCAGCGGCTGACTCCCAGGAAGAAATCCAGCGGGATGAGGCAGAGGATGAACTCAAATTCCCGCCTGCGAAAAGACCCAGGTCCTCGAGCATGCAGATTCAGACATCGACAAGCCTGGAACGGAGCAAAATGTCTGAAGATGCGGCTGTGGTGGCCCTTCAGCGAGCTATTCAGTCAAGCCCTGCAGGATTCCTCGGATCGCGCCAGAGCCCTATTGAGCTGGATGACTTGACGCCCAAGCCAACCCGACGAACTCTATTTCAATCTCCTCGCAAACAAGGAGAGGTTAAAGTTCTGCAAGACAAGTCGCTTCCGAATATCATTGCTCAGCCGGTTATTTTACCAACAGAGCCAACTCTCATGGACCCTAACAACAAGGAGAACTACCCGCCCAAGGAAGACGGTGCTGTTCTGGAGGGTCACATTGCTCCGTTACGCGCAAGCACGCCTCCACCCAGCAACCACCTTGTTGAGAAGCTTCTCAAAACCCCCAGTGGATCTGCGAGATCCAAGAGTTCTTATTCTCCTGGCATGCTAGATCTCCCGCTACAACCAAAGACTCCGGCACGTTCACCTTCCAAGACTGGCGAGCTAAGCTTGACAGAGATGACGCCGTTTACGCGTCAACTCAATCAGCTGCTTTCCGAAGCAAACTTTTCCCCGGGACGTGGCTTAGATTTTCAGGGTCTTCTTCCTCCACTCGAGAATGCTTCTCCTAATAGAAGATTTGACAATTTTTCGTTTGATGCGCAAGACATGCTCTCTACAGATATCCATATGCCAAGCTCTCCGCCAGCTTTCTTCTTGCATGAGGATGAATCCGCGAATACGGTGCAGCTCTGGAGCGACTATAATCTGCCGGGTAGTCCATCGGCAATGGATATTGACTCTTTCCTCGAAGGCGGCAGCGGAGTTGAAGGCAGCAGCGAGCGGGGATTGACGCAGGATCAGGGGCCTAACAAGTTGTCTCTTGCACATGTACCTTCGTCTGAGCATCGCCAGCCAGCTCTTGGCGCCGATTTTACCGCTCTTATCGACGAAGTCGCTGGTGGCGAGCGTCAGGTGCCGGCCTGATTCAAGTCTATTGCGCCCGCTGATCTCCTTGTCTTGGTACTCTTTTTCCTTTTTCCTCTACCAAACTTCAACATCTTTCTCCATTCTACTTCCTTTTCGGCTTCCGGCCACTACGACATTGTCCAAAAAAGAATCTTTTTCCTCAAAATTATTCGGCCTCATTACTACCACGAGAATCGGCAAGCCGCTTGCCGAGCCATTATCTACCTGGCAAAACCCCCACCGAATTCTTCCTTGCGCATCTTCTTTTTACCCTCATCAAATCTTGATTTATTATGCACTACTAGCGATGGCGTTATGAAAGGTTGGAGAAATTCCTTTGTCTGCCTGCTGCATCCTTTTGCGCATTTGTGGCCACAGCCATGGCAGATTGCATCATCTGTGGGCTTTGTTACTCCCACAGACTCTCTTGATGGTTATTGATCTTTTTCGCACGACCGTCACTTATTGCATCGATACCTTTTTTCCTGTTTACTCACCTTCTACATGTTACTGCAATTTTCCAAAAATTCTTCATTTTTTTTTCTTTGATAGAGATGACACGAGCGTTGATACTTTTTTCTCAACCCCAATTTCTTTTATATCCCCCATTTCAATTTTTTTTTACCCCTCTCTTGATTCATACGACGACGAAAAGCCCCTCTGGGCCATGTCGAATAGGATGTACCCTTTTGTTCATACCTTTGAGGCTCAACTTACTTGTCCTCTTTCCGTCTAACACATGACACTTTTTTAAATTTTTCGATCCTATTCCTACTAGGGGAGTAGAATTACAATCAATACCATATCAGAAATATCTATGACATTCTATGAAAATCATCTGGTCCAAATCAATGCCGTTATTCGTAATCCGGATTTTTTTTTTTGTTGTACGTTGTCCGTTTTCCGTTGTTTGTTGTTTCTTGTCCTGCTGCCCCCCGTTCTACATTTAGTTTGTCCCACGTCCTACGTCCTACGTTAGTCGTACAGTCTCTGCACTTCAAGACAGATTTTCCAACACAACTAGGGGCCGGTGAAATACTTGGAATTTTTAACATTTTTTTTCTTTCTTTCCTATGCAATCCAAAGAGTCAGTTGCCAATCGGAAAAGTACCTTAAGTTAGAGGAAGTACAAAGCACCTAAGCCCATACAAATCACGTGCGAGGTTCAATTGGAATCTTGCATAATTGCATAATTGCATAATTGCATAAATAGTTGCATAAATAGTTGCATAAACACATGACCATTTGCATAACTGCATGATTAGCTACTGCGCTGGCTAAACGCGGCTTCCCACGGCTTGAACTCGACGACACAAAAACTGTAACTAAAGAACGGAGCTAGATACCTTAGATACCAAAGGTAAGTACGGAGAGTGTGTGGTTTTGGCAAAGTTTTTTTTTGCAATTGTATTATTTAAGATATAAGTGGTATCAAGTATCAAGCTAACAAAGCTCAAAAAGACTCTTAAAAAAAGTGATAATGAGCGATGGAGCCAACACACCGTGTGATTTGTTTGCAAGCAGCTAGAACACTTCCCCGCTGCTGCTGTTGCTGCTGAGTCCAAAGAACAAAAGAAATTTTGGACATGATAAATCCCCCTTTTCCACGCCACGGAATAATCATCCCAATTCAACGTAAACCATGCCCGGGAAGAACGAGAAAAGAATGTTACCGAAAAACCCCATATTGACAAGCCGCAGTAAAACGCCCAAAGACCTCCCTCAGATAAAAAGGGTAAATAAAGAAAAAAAGGAAAAAGAAAAGAGATACCACGCCTGCCAATATACCCTGTCGTTTCCTTCGTTGCTTCATCTGCCGGGCGTAACATGGGGAAAAAAAAAAAAAAAAGAATAATGGAAAAAAAAAGGCAGCAGAGGACCAACAGTCCAGTATCAATACCAAAAAGCTGCTCGAATGGCGCCAAATTTTTGTTTCCTCCTCATTTCCACTGGTGGCGCCGCAAAACACCGCAGAAAAACCGAATGGTAATCGAAGTGGGAAAAGAAAAGTATTAAAGAAACGATATCATGGATCGTTTTCAAATTAAAAACGTAAGAAAATGTAAAAGCCCAATTCACAGCGATGCCGCAAAATCTTCAGTGGTAGGGAGAGTCTCTGATTGGGCAGGAGACTGAGCTGAAGAGCCTGCTTGCGACGAAGCCTCTCCTCCGTCAGAAATGACCGATGGGAGAGCAGACATTGCGGGTGATGCTGCGAGGTCTTGTCCGGGAACACCAGAAGCAAAGCCGACAGGCAGACTGATTCGCCTTGCCACCATCTCCTCAAAGCTTGGGTTGCTGCCGGACCGACCTATATCAAGAGAGGCTGCTCGACCCGGGCCAAAGGGAGAATACCCAGCGTCCTTGGACCGAGAAAGGTTGCTGACCTCACGATTGAGATAGTCTCGAATGGAAGCGCAACCGCAGCTACTGTGTTTCAAGAGCTCACCCTTGAGATACAGCACTTCTTCTCGCAGCGAACCGCACATGAGAGCAAGCTGATTCTTCTCATTCTGCAGATCACGAGCGCGTGTCTCTAGGTTGCTTGTCCACTCCTTCTTCTTCTGCCGGCACTTGCTCGCGGCTAAACGATTTCGTTCCAGAAACCGGCTTCGCTTGGGATCTTCCCCAGGATGTTCCTTGGACATTGCGGCCATCATCAACTGCTTCTCCTCCTCTGTCGGCTCCGACTTGACATTTGTACTTTGCTTGCGACGGCGCTTCGGTGAAGCCTCCTCGCCAGCATTGGCGGACGGGTTTGTCTGCTTGGTCCTCTTTCTCTTTGGAGCGGCCATCTTACTGGCAGCTTCTGCTTCCTGGGGAGACTTGGGGCCAGAGCCATTGGCTTCGGTGACTTCATCTTGAAATGTGGGTTGAGGAGGACCAAGGACAGGCGAAGCTTCCTCGGGTGGTGTAACTTGGCCAAAACGGCTGGTTGACGTCGGGCGCTGTGGTTGCTGTTGTTGTGCGTCTTCGAGAGGTAGTGGTTTTAAGTTGAGGGGCCCCGGCGCAGATAATCCGTCAAAGGACCACTCATCTGGTGAGTGGTCCAAAGACGACGGCGGTGTTAATCCTCGCCCACCAAGTGCCGCCTGAAACTGCTTCTCAGATTGTGGTTGTGTCTTGTCTAATGACGCGCCGTCCCAGAGAACCGACGAGAAAAAGTCGTTTTGAAGCGAGGCTTGAGGATCAATGGATTGCGGAGACGGGGCGGCTTCGTTGCCGTTTAGACGCATAAAGGACGAAGCAGGGTTCATTTGCGTCCGAGCGAATTCTTGCTCTTTGTCGGTATTGGCAGCTCCACTCCTAAAAGCAGCATCAAAGACATTTTGGTCTTCAGAGTCAGCCAGAGCCGCCGTGAAGAATCCCGGCGTGGGGAGGGTGTCGGAGAGGGTTGGTGGCAAGTAGCCTTGCACAACACCAGCCATGTTGCTGGTGGCTATTTGGCAACGAAAAAAATATCAAATGCGAGCAAAGTAATGCTACGTCAAGCTATCTTTGCTGTCTTTCGACGAAAGATGAGGAACAAAGATGCAATTTGACGATGATTATGCTTGAGGTATATAGCTCGGTGAACTTGGGAACGCAGAGACAAACAGTGATGCCGTGTCAATGTGAAGTGCAGCAAGAATTAATGCTCTCGAGGATCACGCTCAGGTAAATTGATGGACAAGGTGACCAAGTATACTCGGGAGCCAAAAGTGAGAGCAAGTCTGGATGGTTGCGAAGGCGGCGATAGTTAAATGAGGGAGAGGGGGAGGAGGTATGTGAGGGAGAGGAGGGCGGCTCGGGAGTGTTTTGGGGGATCAGTTTCGGACCGTCTGATCCGTGGGGGAAAGGTTCGAAGGGCAAAGGGAATTAGAGCAGGAGATGGAAAAGTGAAGAAAGGCGGATATTAGCTCCGGGCCACGATATCCATCCAATTGGGGCATCACAGAGCAGCACCATAGTTAAGGGCCAAGCAGATGGGGCTCGGTGGGGTGGCAGGAAGCTTTTGTCCCCTCGGGGGGGGTTTATGGTTGTGGCCGTGCCAGTAAGAAAAACGCAGACTACGTGACTAACAAGAACGAGGGAACTAAGGTATCAAACAGAGTAGCAAGTACCCGGATCAAATCATCTCAGATTATTATAATAGGCTTAGGGAAGGTGCTGCGTGTACTGTAAGCCCCAAGTTCGAACTTTGGGTTGTTTAGGCCGAGTTTGATACGACTATACCGGGTCCAAACAAGATCCCCCTCCAAAAGGGCCCGTTCGCGGCAGAAGGCAGAAGTGGGAGAGAGGGAAGTTTAGGCTTACTGATTGGTCGAGAGGACAATGGTAAAGTCCAGAATGGAACCCCCTCCCGAATGCGAAAAAAAAAATGGCAGTAGAAGCGGGAATAACCAGATACTGGTAGAAAAGTGCCCAGATGACCAACGCTCATTGGGGAAAAAGGCATGTTGATTTTTGGCCTGCGGGGGGGCGAACGAGGAAAAAAGAACGGTAGAGTACAATGGTAGATGCCGATAGCATCATAGCGGGTCTTGGTAGCGGTGACTCTGCTGCGCCCCAGTTTTATAAGCGTCGAGTGGAGACCAGGTAGACCAGCATTTTGTGTTTAGATCGGCGTTTGGCGGACGATCGGTCCTTCGTTTGCATTGCCTCTTCCGGTCGCCCACGGTACTTCAGGCCAAGTGGTGCCATGGCTCGTTCCATCCGACCAAAGTACTGCGGTACAGGGACTTACAGTGCTGAATTCTACGGATCACGAGGTAGATTTCTAGGGAAAAGAACCTTGGGGCAACTCGGAATGATACTTGTGGAGAGGTTCCCGTGGCTGCATAAGGTATGCTTGATCAAGCCACCTCCGCCTGATTCCTCTGTACCGGGACACGTACCGATAGAGGTACCGTTCACGTCTCTTTTGGTCTGACTGTACCACGCCAGAACTGTAGATCCCAGTTTTTTTTTTTTCCCTTGTTCACAAGTCAAGTGGCTCTGCCCGCATTCCATCCACACAACACGTACACACACACCCACCCAGACGAGCCAACCTTCTTTCCCCTTTCACCAAGAGCGTTCCCCCCTCCTCTTGCGCCTCACGTCCCCTATTCAATTGCCTTTCTAACCGAAGAGGGGCGAGGGGGGTAACTCTTAGATTGACCAGAGTCTTGCGACCGAGGGGGACGTGGCTGAGGCAGCTTCGGCCAACTTAGCAGTAACTACGGTGTACAAGGGAAAGTTTACACCACATCCGATCTACAGGGTCTTTGATCTTTTGGCGCTGCCAAGTTTGAAACAGTTCTGTTTATGTCCTGTAATTCCACTTATTGGTGCGGTCATTCCTCCGCGTGCAAGCCAAGCAGCCCTGCATCGCCAATCTGGATAAACATTGCTGGTTACTGTACAGAGGTACAGAAAATGAGCACGCGTCAAAGCTGCTCGCTCAGCGAGTTATCACCGAAAAAAGGATTGTTTTGACAGATTGCCGAAAATTCCGACTCCCTGAGCCGAACTTCAGGCGTCATCACCCCTCTCAAAGAGCTCTGGTACTGCACGCCTTACGTTGACCCTGCCGGGGGATGAGTGGTTGTCAGGACGGCCCAACTGACGTCAACTCGCTGACCCTGTCACGTTTCTAACCGGCACACTATTATTTTCCGATCTGAAAACCCGCATCAACAGTCCTCGGCCCTTTTACCCAAACCTGTGAAATGTAACCTCCCTAATTAAATGACAAATGGATGGGAAATTTTTCATTCAACGGAAATTGTTAGTGAGAAAATCAGTGCCTTTCCCGTGAATCCACTCAAACACGGATGGGCAAAAGGATGCGAAATTTTATTCCATCTAGTAGGTAACTAATGGAGGGAGAGAGAGAAAAAAAAGAAATGGAGCCGATAGTTGACCCGATAGGCTTTTGCAATTCTAGACCCTGGGTTCCAATAGAAGATGAAGGAGGGTCCAGGGATCATTACACTATTCGCCCCCCCCATGGTGCAGCAGGCTATTAGAAACCTTTGCCGTTAACGGTTACGATGATCGGCATGATGGAATGGCATGGATTTGATCTCGATCTCCCATTGCAGTTTGAATATTACGCCCAGTATGAATATTCCGCATCCACATTTCCCCCGATTGGGCTCCCGGGAGAAGAACCCGATCAAACGATGCAATCCCGGGCTCCACTCACTCGCTAGCAACCATGCTCGGACATAATGAAAGCCATGTGAAAAGCCACGCCACGCTCACTAATCTCATGGACTTGTCGTCATGGAATCTTGCTAATCGAACAAATGAGTCTAATAAGAAACGAAATGGTTTGAGCTGAGCCAGCTGAGCCACAGACCCTTCGTCTCCAACGCTCAGAACAAGTGTTGTTCCGTGAGATGGGCAGACTCAAAGGGGAAAAGGCAATTTAATCTCAATGCAGAGTGTCACGTGATTGACGCGTTTCGCGTGTGGAGCGTTTTTGTCTACGAGACGCGAACACTAAGGCGTGTCCAAAGCCAACCACGCAAAGGCGTTCATATCAATATTTTTCTTTATTCATTTCTCATTCTGTATCCGCGCTATCGCCTGGATCAATTGGAAAGGAATTTCACTACATTATCACGCAACCGCTACAGCTCTATTTCTTTTTTCTCTTCCACCCTTGTCGCCCTAGCCTGCAGGCGTTCCGCCGGTCGTTCCCAAGGACCCGGTGTTCCTCTTCTCTTTGCATAACTAGTCGGCCAGGATGATGACAGAAGCCACCCCACGAATCAATGCCTCTTATCTAGAGAGCTTTCAAGGCCAAACCGTACGTCTGATCGGCAAGGTCACCCAGCTGCGTGGTGAACAAGCCACCATTGACGCCAACGGCTCTGTCACCGCCACACTGAATCGGGTACGTCATGTCTATCAAAGAACATCTTCAATGGTCCTTGTTGAGGAGGAAGGAGCAGCCCTATCACTCTCGCTCCCTTTGTGAAACTACTTTGTCGCTGTCTTATATACCTCCTTCTCCGTTTTTGAGATGTCAAAGAACGAACGCATGTGAACCTGAATGGCGTGCTTTAGCTAACCTGTTTGCCATGCTGTAGGATTGTCATCTCGTGCTCAACAATGCCGTCGAGATTGTGGGTAAAGTTAACCCAGATCTGACCGTCCGCGTTCTGGCTGCAACCGACTTTGGCTCTAATATCAGTATGTTACTGTCCTTTATCACAGGCCATTCAAACGCAACAACAGCGCTAATCATTCATTTCCTAGATTTCGCTGCCGTCGATGCCGTCGTAAACGCCACACATCGCCATAAAGAGATTTTCTACGAGAGCAGCGAATGAAATCATCAGGGTTGTCGCATCCGCTACACCAAACCAGAGAACATAATTCCACATCAACATGTTAAGCATTTCTGTCATCATCTAATATTCACTTTCGTTTTAGCCATTTTGAGTCAATCTAGGCTCGATATCTCCTCGCGGTCCAGGAGCATTCATGACAATATGAGTGTTGGCTTTGATGGCATTTGCACAGAATATACCCGCATACAATGAATTGAATGTATTCAACCAATCAAAGGCGTTTAATTTGCACAATACCATCCTAACAACTTCCTACTGGCTCTCCAGGCCTATGCTCAAGCTCAGAAGGCTGCGACAGACTCAGTCTCACGAGATTGCAAAAGTGTTTCATCCTTTGTCCAGATACGTCATGTACATGGTATGATAGCTTCAGGTGAAGATCATATGTTGATAACCTCGGTACCTACCTAGATAAGACGCACGTAGCTTTGGTCTGAACGTGGGGCATATCACAAGCCACGCGTTCTAAACTTGGGGGTGTGTCACCAGGATGGGGGAAAAGAAATACCAGATAATCGATACCCCACGAATCATAACCCGTATGCAATACATCATCCAGCCTAAGGTAAACATAATGTTCATCAGACAAAATGAACCCCCGTCGGGGGACTTGATTGACTGATATGACGTGTTACGTGTTTTTTTTGTGGTTCCCACACACCGGCCGACAATCCAAATCCCCGCAGTTCTCTCACAGGGCGCCCGGACCCTTGTCCTGCTAGTTTGTGTGTTTTTGAAACTCTGTATACTCATACGAGTAAGTACACGTACTACGGTAACGTTATCTCTTCCCTGAGGTATCTTCTCGTACGAGACGAAAGTCGGGCTGAACTCTTCTCGATCGTGCTGGGTAACTTTCTCCCCGACTTACCCAGTACTTCGCTGCCGGGATTGGCATTACCGATGTACCCTCGTACAGAGTACCTTAGTACGTTCCCCCGGAGAATCTTCCGTCCATACACCACCCACCTTGGTCTTTGCTCTCTAGCACTCTCTGGCGTCTTAAGGTAGTAGTAGGTAGCTTTCCAACTAAAAGGTTCCTCTCTTCAACCCGGGACTTCCTCCTCGTGGAACCAATCGTATAGGTACACCCGCATGCGCAACGATTGACTCTACTTCGTATGCACATTCACCTTTTCAGGACTAAACTTTATCTACCTACTTATATGAAGCTCCGCTTTTTCCATCTGGGAGGTTAAACTTTTACATTGATTCCTTGGTTTTGAGAAGAATGAATCTTATTCCCCTTTTTCCCATTCATTCCTTCCTTTCTTTCTTTCTTCCCTCCTTTAGCCATCTATCTTACCAGGTGCCTACACCATAGCTCTGATACGTACTCTATATTGTAAATCAGTAAATACGTTTGGAATCTGGCTTGATTTATCGTATCAATTGGGGGCTTTTGATTTATGTACTCCGTAGGTTGGTAGCTACGGAGAGATTTACGGAGTATGACATCAATTGATATCAATCAATCAATCAATCAATCAACATCAAATTCCCTGGGCCACTCGTGAGTTGCAAAACACCCCCTCCTTGTCTTCTTCTTCTTCTTCTTTTTTTTTTTTTTCTGTGCACACTTATATTCCTATCACGACTATCATTTATTAATCAAACTCGTATTTTTGAGTTTTGACGATAATAATGATTATAAATTTTTATTTTATTTATTTTATTTCCCGCCCTCTCCCCCCCCTCCTTTCCTCCGGCCAGAAGTATCACCTACCCAGTGGACTTACCGCACGTGGACCCGTGGTATAAAACACGTTTTTGGTTGCATACTGCCCAAACTTGCAGCAGCAGAACCACCACCACGGTACCACCCAATCGCCCCGCATCAAGGACCCTTAAATTTCAAAGGTCCACAGAATGGCCAGCGATGTGTACTACGGTAGTCCTGTAGTGTGCCCATTGCCTGCGGCCCTGCCTTTCTCCCCTTCCCCGGTCCCCCCGGGGATCACGGACCCCAAACCACCCAAACCGATTCGATGGCTACATGCAGGAGGGGAACCGAAGAAATAAGAAGGGGAATAGGAATAAAAGAAAAGGGAAAAGGAAGAGGAAAAGGAAGAGGAAAAGGAAAAAAGAACAAATCATTTAAGAAGAATAAAAAATAAAAAAAACCTAAAATTAAATAAAAAAGAATAAAATATAATAGAAAAAAATAAAATAAAATAAAATAGGATAAAAAACCAATACACGCTGATCCAATGACATGGCTTGTGTGCTATTGTGCATAATTCTGCGCTGTGGGGGGCTGATCTGCATGATGACGCTCAGCGATACTGCAGTATGGCCAGTCATGAGAGGCGTATGGGTATGCATATGTCACTAACAGTACGTTTATCCAAGGTAGATAAGATTGCGAGAGAGAGAGAGGAGTGTTGATGCAAGCTTGCATTACGGCTTCGCTTACGCGTCGAAAAGAAGAGGGAGAAGGAGGCTTGACGCCATGCTGAGGCGTCAC
This sequence comes from Xylona heveae TC161, assembly GCF_001619985.1. Lineage (NCBI taxonomy): Eukaryota > Fungi > Ascomycota > Xylonomycetes > Xylonales > Xylonaceae > Xylona > Xylona heveae. The sequence continues at coordinate 2,316,993 of NW_017264193.1, read as the reverse complement.
TCGCGTGCATGTTGATCAATTTACCAAGTACGGGGGTTTATCTTGGTATACCTTACCCGTATGCAGTTACTAAATGTAGATGATGATGATGGTGCGATGAATGTTGGCTCATATTGGGCTAAGGTTTACAGCACGGGAAAAGATTTTACGTTTAAAAAAATATTGAACGAAGAATCCGTAATGGACCTAATGTCTTCATGATTTGTGTGTTTTATTTCAATTAGCTGCGATTACAGGTATCCCGTTCGTAGCAGGCTTGGTGCTGTTAGTAGGATTACTGCTACTACTGGTCTTTGCTGATCTAGTACGCTCTCTGTCATTGTTGCTTCTATTGCCATTGCTATTGCCGCTGGCCTTGAGCTTATCTCCACCGTTTGTGCGGTCGTCCGAGTACTGTTTGTTTGAAGCGGGTTTAGAGTTGGGTTGAGAATCAGTATCTTCCTTTGAATGGGAAGGGACTTTGTTTTGTGGTGCCGTTGGGTGTGGATCGTCGCCATCTCGGCGGTCCAACGACGTTGCTAATAAGGAAGAATCGAGCGTTTCTGGGCGCGATACCGCATTGAGTTTGGATAAAGGATCTATTCGAGGAGTCGTATGGCTTGATTCTTCGGGGCCGTGGAGGTCATGAATGATGCTAGGAGCTTGAGCATTCTTCTGCTCCATGCCGCCATTTTTGAACGACAATTGGCTATCGTGGGCATCTGACTGCTCGTTGGAATTGCTCCTAGCTGGCCCTGATAGGGGTGAACTATTCAGGAAAGAGTTCCGGAGAGGCTTGTTCTCCTCTGTTGGATGAGGTTGAGAAAATTCTTCTGTTGCGGGGACAGACGGTGCTTCTTGGGATAATGGTGTTCGAGAGCCACATGGCGTGAGATCATCGGGAGAGGATTTATCGGGATTGGTTGTTCCATCAGCCGTAGGCTGCACATGGTCTGATAATGAAGAAGAGCGGTCATCGTCAACGCGCTCGTAGAATAACATAAAGACACCGCCCTGGCTCAAAACGTTCTGCTCGGTGACCATAGAAACTTGATCATCACTGAGACGCCACCAACGCTCAGTAGCAATTCCATCTTCTGCCTCGCCCTTTTCTTCTGCAAGACTTGCCGTACCTGCGGTATATGGATGCTTTCTGTAGCAGATATAGTGACCGTTCTCATGACGCCCTGCATGGGTAATAACAGCACGAAGGTCGTAAGAAAACCCATCGGGACAATAAGCAGTCATGCTGTCCTCGGAAAGCATCGACCTCCTGGGATCCAGTCGCCATTGCTCTAGCTCCTCTTGGTTCTGCTTTGGAGCTTTGCTTGCCCGAGAGCCAAGGCACCATGGTCCAAGGTTCAACACCTCGGGAAACTGGACCTCAGCATAGTTCTTCCTCAATGCTCCAGTATACTCGTCGAAGATACTTCGATTGATATGAACAACAAGACACGTTGGTGCACGTGCAATAACCGCCTGTCGTGATTTGGTGGATGTCACTCGACCTTTTGGAGGTATTTGACACTTTTTACTTAGCGTAGTCTCTGAAAAATCTGCTTCTTCTAGTGCCTCTTTGACTGATAAGAGGCGGCCTGCTGCTGGGGCACGAAGAGCTTCAGGGAGTTGTTGGATGTCTTCTTGACCGTCCATGCGTGTGACAGAAGGCCCTTGGAGCAGTTTCTCTAGCTGCTCCCGTCGGCGAAGAAGTGTACACTTTGCACATTCAACACCTTCTATCGACTCCAGTGCGGTGTACTCGTCCAAACAGTCGCGTATGTCTAATTGCCATCCTTGCCCAAGGGGCAATGTTAAGCAGTTGAAAGGGACCAGCGATAGCCCTTCTGAATATCCACAGGCCATGCAGCCAACTCGCTGCGCGAGGAGTCCCTCCAGAGGGTTACGCTGTGGAGCCGGCACAAGGTAAGATCGAGCTTCGTTCTTGGCGTCTGCTTTTTGACGTTTTTCAATGTCACCATCACTACAATCACTTTGCCGATCTATCCGGCTCGTGCCTTCGACGACCTGGGCAGTAGACATGGTGATGTTTCCCAGGCCCCGCATACCCAAATCTCTTCTCGCAACGGTAGTGATCTCTCTATCGACCTGATCCAACACCTTTGAAAAGTATTCTTGGGCATCTTGCTGTTGCCAGCTGCTCATAGACTTCAGCTCGGCCGGCGTCCAGAATCGCCGTCCACAGTTGGCAGGTTCGTTGAGTTTCTCTATAATTTCCCGCAAGGCAAAATTGGTAGGTCCATGGTTAGGGCCGAGGAATTTGGTTGATGAAGACGCAAGAAACTCAGACAGCGATGGAAGAGATGCCAAGCCCTGGAAAAAGCACAATCAATACCCTGCCCAAAATACTCAAGGAAACAGGGGCATACCTGAATAACACTGTTTTGATAGCAGGAGTTATCCCAGTTCCCAAGACCTGGCGGTACTCCACTACTACCTCCCTTCCATACTGTTCCCACACTTGAGATGACTCGGTTGCCCTCGATGCTGGGGAAAAGGTGGCCTTTTTCCAGTCCAAAAATCTTGCGCAGTGCCTCGCTTTTCGCTGCATGACTCCTTGCTGAGAACCCATCGCTCCCATTACCATTTTCGTCTGGAATACTTGCAAGTGTCCGATCCATGGCAGAGATGAGCCGGAAAGGAGTGACGAAGACCAAACAATTCCAAAGGAGTTGATAAAAGTAACGCTGTGGTAAAAGGTCAAAGTAGACGAGAATGTGATATCCTAGGGCCAGTGTCGCCGCCAGATAGAGCAATATTTCACTTGCAGATGTCGTAAAGCCAAGGTCTAACCTGTCTATAAGTCGCATAGACGTTGGCCACTTGGATAGGCCGTTGCGAAGGCTCATCATGGCACGTTCAAATAATGACAGGATGGCTGAGGAAGATATGCCATGGGAAAAAGAAAACTGGCCGTGCCAAGCACGGCTTGAGCTGCCGAGTCACTTGAGCGCGTTGCGAGCGTCGCAGATGGTGCTTTGAAGAAATGGCATTGCGGATTCACGAGAGAGCTCAACTGCAGTAATTATAAAGTCGGTCGGTTGGTCGTTATGCCAATCAGGTCCGCCTGGTTCACTACCCCACGAAGCTGCCTTCGGTAGCGCAAGGCAAAACCTTGGCATTTCCTCACCGCCCACAGAATGCTAGATTATTTTGGCGCACTGGCGAAGGGTCGTATCAACATATCAAACTCTTTCACCTTCGGCATTTTGTAATAGCAAACAAAATGGGAAAGACACCAAAGCCAAAGAAGGGTAGACGTAAGTGAAATGGCTTTTGGAATTCATTCAACGGAATGGACACACTGACTTTTTCTCTGACATAGCCGTTTCTGTGCGCTCCCGAGCCGCAAGAAGAGAAGCCTCCCCGTCCATTGACGTGGATAAGTCTCTTACTGAAACCAAACCGCCAACTCCTTCAGCCAATGAACGACCTTCAGTCTTGGCGCTACACCAAGGCGCTGGGGTTACGAAAAAGTCCAAGAAGGCAAAGCCCATGAGCAGGGCGCAACGGAGACGGCATGAAAAGGGACTTGAGAGAGCCGATACCGTGATCGATCAACTGGAGAAGAAGGTGAACAAGAGCCTTGCAAGAGGTCGCAATGTCGATAATCGGAGGGTAAGCTTCACCAGAGCCATGTTGACATGATCTTGAGTCATTCATACTAACGGTAATAGGCCGAGTGGGAAGACATCAACCTAGCAACTACAACTGCCGCGAAACAAAAGAATCAGGAACAGAAAGACGATGCCGATGAAAAAATATCCGAAATCGACGTGGAACAGCCATCAAAGCGTTTTGATGGCCTTTCTGAGGTAGAGATGGGACCGAACGCCCAAGAATCAACGATGGAAATTCAGACTGAAGTTCAGGCTCGCCAGCCCGAACAGGAAGATGAGGACGGAATTCTTTAAATTATCTGTGCTATTTCCGCGCTGGTTTGGAAGCATTACAAGGCGTTCGGTGGTGGTCACTCTGGCACACGGTATATTGGGTCTTAAAGAGTAGAGGAATCTGCAATCTTGCTCGCTGGCTTCATATTATTTAGAAAAAATTTCTTTTATGTTTATCAAGAGGATCTACCATGGCATATAATGGTTCGGGTTGGCATTTTGGACGTTAGACGTATGTAAAATATAGGGACTGCAGAACCTCCCTGTATAATATGGGCAACCAATGAAGTGATCATTTTGTGCAGTCTCACTCATACTGTGCTGTTAATTCGTGGCTAGTATCTTGCCCGAAGCCAGAGCACTCAAGGTTCAGAATCGAACTTGATTAAAGGTCGATATTGATAGGTATTCGAAGTAGCAGTTGCAAATGAGAGATGAGATGGTCGAAAAAGTAGAATCGATATTGCAGGAATGGAATTTGCTCATTGAGAGGCGACATCTTCACAAGCCACATAAAGTTTTCGCTGCACTTAATACGAGAATTTAGAAAAGGTGAAGGACTACTCATGTCTCCGACAAAGTAACAAATTTCTTGTCAACTTATGACATTTTAAGACACTGCATTTCAGAAAGCGACTAGAGATCTACGAAGTTACGTGATAGCTCTTCCTCAAGCTCCCGCAGCAAGGCTGAAAGAATGATGAAAAGCGACTCGTAAAAGAGTTTAGACCATCAAAAATTGCGCGAGTGAGGGCCCCGAAGGACACTCAAACGGGATCACCTCCGCGCTGTGCAATGCAGGGTTCTCCCATTGGCAAACCGTCTTCTTGATCACGGCCGCCCTCACAAGGTAAGTATGAAGAAAAAAAAACGAGAATTGAGGGGTGAGACGGGATTATATAGACGAGCTGGATTTCCGGGTAACACTCTGTTCAAACGCCAAGACTTCGTCTAAATTCTCGTCTGGCATCCTGGAGCGGTATATTCCGCAGACATGTTTGGCTAACGAGCCTCGGTTGCCCAGAAGGATTGAAGGCGAGCCTATGATGCATTGATGCCGATGTTGTTGACCTGCGAACTTGCTCCGTTGCACCACTGAGACTAAGCATTGTATTCGGGGAAGGGACATCGAAGTTGGCATTACCAAAATGCCTCCGAAGCGTATGACTGCCAATCCGGTCAGGCCGGCACGCTATCGACCCGGAAAAGCTGTTGCAGAAGAGCCGTCCTCCTCGGAGGAGGAGTCTGGAGTTGAAGAAGAACAAGAAGAGGAGTCAGAAAAGCCTACAATACAAGCACCCCCCAAAGCAACATCTTTCCCGAAAGAGGCGACAAAGATTGCGAATAATCTCAAGAATGTCGATCTTAATGAACGTCGGCGGGTTGCGGCTGCACAGGAAGCGGCCAGACTCGAAGCGGAAAAGGCCGAGCGCGCAAAACAAGAGGAAGGCTTTGTGACCGAAGAAAGTGAAGAGGAAGAAGAAGAAGGAAGTGAGGAAGAAGAAAGTGAAAGCGAGGAGGAGGAGAGCAGCAGTGAAGACGAAGCACCGCGTAAGCTTCTCAGACCTACTTTTATCAAGAAAGACCAACGAAAACCCGCCAATTCGGGCCCCGATCTTAAAGCGGAAGATGAGAAATGGCAAGAAGAGGAAGAGAAGCGAAAGGCAAAGGCAGATGAACTTGTCCAAGAGCAATTAGAGAAAAACGCAGCAGCTCGCGCGGCAGGCAAGAAGAATTGGGATGATGACGAGGACGGCGAACTCGAGCAAGTGGACGACACGGATGGTGTGGATCCAGAAATGGAATACGCTCAGTGGAAAATTCGGGAGCTTGAGCGAGTTCGACGGGATAGAGCAGCCATTGAAGAAGCCGAGAAGGAGAGGGAGGAAATCGAGAGACGTCGCAATCTCAGCAAGGAGGAGCGCGAAGCTGAAGACCGGCAATTCATCGAGGCTCAGAAGGCCGAGAAAGAAGGAAAAGGCCAGATGTCATACATGCAAAAATACTTTCATAAGGGAGCTTTCTTCATGGACGAAGCAAAGGATCAAGGACTGGATCGAAGAGATATTATGGGAAGCCGCATCCAGGATGATGTCTCAAACCGCGATCTGCTCCCTGAATATATGCAAATCAGGGATATGGCAAGACTCGGCAAGAAGGGTCGGACCAAATACAAGGATATGAAGAGCGAGGATACAGGTAGATTTGGCGACTACGGTGACAGAGCGCGACGTGGAGGTTCCGGTGGTCGAGACGAGCGGTTCATGTCAGACAGAGAACGGGAAAGATTCGCGCCCACTGGAGCAAATGCCAGTGAAGTAAAAGAGCGAAGAAGGGAAGAAGATACACCGGAACGGTCAAGGTTCGGAAGAGAGGGCGAATCTCGGCGGGAATATTCTCGGGGCGGTCGAGACACGTATGTACCCGGACATCGGGATTCTCGATACGATGAGTCCGAATCACGGTACAGCAGGAGAGACCGGAGGTCAAGATCCTACTCAAGGTCACAATCTCCCAGAAGAGATCGCTATGGGAGTGAAAGAGATCGACGCAAACGCAGTGTTTCACCTGCGAATGAGAGTTATTCACATGAGAAGCGGCGGCGAGTTGACACGAGGTAGTCAACATAATATCTGGCCATGAAAAGAAAAACTAATGATATCCCTATTGTCTTGCAATAAGTTCGCATCTCAAACAAATATTCGTACCCCCACAACGCCCTGAAATGCCGTGACGCCGATGCCCATGCGTGTACAGATTAGCTGTATCTCTTTGAGGAGAAGATTAAAGTCAACCTAACTACCGTGCCTTCTCCAAAAAGGCCTCCCTCTCCATTACTTCAGGTTCGAATTTTATCAAAAAGACAGTTTTTGCTGGCCATAATTCGGTGGGCACGCTGTGGGCGGTCACACGCGCGGCAAATCCTGTTCCATCACAAATCCCCTCTATAATTCCAGCAACATATGCGGCACAATTCAATTGGTTCATCTCCTTTGGTACGCTGATGTATTGGTTGACGAGAGGGTCATTGTCGCTGATCATATACTCGTCCTCGTTGTCTTTAGAGCGTTCCAAAGCGTCCGCTGATCGGGAGAACAAATGCTTCCATAGTGTAGTTGTTATGAATTGTAATAGAGGTAAGATACGAGTCGGTCGCTGGACGGAGCGGGTAGGTTCGCGATAGAGGAGCAGATCAAGCAGTCGGAGACCAAGCGGATGACCTTGAACATTGAGCCTAGTTACTCAAAGATGCAAGAGTTAGTCATGCTGAATCCCTAATTGCGGCTGTCTAACGACTCGAGACACCAAGGTGACTCGTTGGATTCTGATTACATACCTTCGCTCCAGGTCTTGAATACCCGTTACCCGTCTTTGCGCGTAGCTGACCATTTCCCCAAAGAGATAAGCAAAGCTGGCCTTGCTAAGTTCTGATGTCCTGCTGCGATTGAGATTGCGATCGTATATGGTTTTCCGATTCGTAGGATATCTTAAACCACCGACTGAAGCACGCTGAGCTGGCTGCTGTAGCGCGGCCGGCGCAGCCGGCACAGCGGAAGCTTGAGGAGCATTCATGAGAGGAACGTTATTTCCAACTCGATATGCATAGACCAGCTAGAGCGAATATGAGGTAAATCGTGTACCGTCCGTTTCGAGGCGTATCTCCGAGTGTGACTACTGACTCGAGACTCGTAGAGAGTTGATATTCAATTAAAGCTGGAGATGTCGGAGACGCATACGGTGGACTAGAACGAACATCTGCGCACAAATGTACTTCGCCTTGAAAGCGGCAAACATTATTATAGTCCAAGGTCGCCATTACAGGTATAAATTTTAAGCTATCTTTTACAAAAAATTCTTCGCACTTTTCTGCGATGGAGGTATAAATAATCTATGAATGTCATCCAAATACGGCCTACCTGTGAGTTTTTCCCTTTATCCCGAAACGCCGTTCCCAAAAACAAGCCTTTTACACGACGCCGATAGGCTTTGGCAGCCATGGGCCATCCCATTTTGACCACCCGTTCTGCAAGGATGGCTGCGTCTTCTGACGTTTCAGTCGCCGATCCTCATTCCCAACGCGGTCTTCATCCGTAGTCTCCTTTTCCAGAAGCCGTGCGTAGTTATTGCTGTACGCCGCAGCCTTCTCCTCTTCATTCGACTTGGAACCCCCTTCGATCTCTCCCATCTCTATAGTTTGCAACTCCACCAGCTCTCCAAATTCGTCTTTGAGTTCTTGGCTTCCAGACTCAACAAGACGTGTTGAGACTCGGCGAGTCCAATGGTTCGGACTCATGATGCACGTCGCTATTACGCTTCTCACGCTTGAAAAGCATCTTCGTCTTCTTGCTTTCCACGTGTCGGATTCGAGAAGGTGAATGAGCCAAAGGTAGACGGCTTCACGATACGCATCAATTTTGATATCGAGGCGCGATGGCTGTACGAGCATGGCCGCCATCTCCTCTAAGACTGCCGAAAGAAAATCTCGCTCGCGTCCAGTAAGGTATTTGAGAAAGTCATCCCACATCGCAAATGCAGCCTCCATACCAGAACCAAGGCTTTGATTGGTCAGAAAGCAATTAAATCCATTGATAAACCAAAAATCGGTACTCACCTTCTGTTTGAAGGGACAAGGAACTTAGTCTCCAGTAAAACCCCAGCGAGCACGCGGAAGTCCTCTTGTTTCTTTTTACAAATGCTGAGACAACGGTCACAGATATCTGCATAAGTTTTGTTTGAAAGCTCGTTTGATCGGTATGAAAATTTCCCTAGTTTTGCTTGTTCGACTTGAGCTTTGACGTGGGGTCGCAATAGTTCTCGGAATTTGTCCTTGATCGGTATCAATCCCTCCTCAGCTACATCGTCTTCTCCCTCTAGTATATCGCTTCGCACATCAATTGAGCACCAATAGTACCGCCAAAGCCATTGTAGCGAACGGGATGCGGCCTGTCTAAGGACAAGGAGCGGTGGTATTTCTTCGTGTGTAGCTTGATGACGGAGTTCGACAAACGATGCGGGCAGACCGACTTGTTTGGCAAGCTCGTACATCGATTGCTTTCGTCCCTTGGTTTGGTTGGAATCCATCAGCCCAGTGACGAATCTGTAATAGTTTGCATTTCCACGGTCAGCAGATACCGACTGATGTCAGAAGTTCATAATTACCTGCAAAAAGCAGTCGCATATGTTGCTCGGATCGAATAGCTTGACGAGCTGGTTCCTTCATCGTTAAGCATTGCATCGGTTAGGAGGGCAGTGGATTCTACGGTATGAGGGAGGTTTCCTCTAAGTTTCCAGGCTCCGACCTATACAAGCCCAAATTTTAGCTCGGGACTGGGTGAATAAGTATCAAGGGAGGAGGCACTACCAGGTTGACTGCATTTCGTCGCTCGTCTTCCTGGGCATGCGGAGGAGGATAAAATTGTGCGCGAACTTTGACAAGTTCCGAATGATGCCTCCAAGGCGTCACCACTATTTGTGGCATATTTGGATACTTTCTCAAAGCGGCGACAATTTGGGAATGTATGGCGACATTTGAGAGAGCCAGTGAAGGTTAATGGAGTTTTTTGTCCACCATAAACAAAAATTACAAAAATTGGCCTCGAAGGCAAGTGACGCGGGAATGGGATAATTTCCGGGATTAGTCATCTATCGAATCCCTCCTTTATCGGGAGTTATGTGGGGGTTCAGAGGGAAAGTCGCACATTATTGCTTGTCGGCAGGCCGGCACCCTGACTTATCGATTACAGATCGCTACCGTAGCTCACCGGCTAGCCGAACACTGCTTAAACCCCATTGTTGCGCTTAACCCCAGTTGGACTGGTTTAGGCGGTTTACAGTGAGCTTTATGAACAGCCCACATTTATATTACGACTTCCCACCCCACCAATTGACTGCGCATCAAGGCCGTGCCATTGTTTATGAACATACTCAAGTGTCATACATTACATGGGACAAAAAACCAGTTAAGAACCCCAAGTCAGGGTCTGTCCAGACACACGAACACCCCCATTAGCCCTTTAACGATTCTATCACCACGGATTGAGGCCGTTTGGCCTTTCATACCCTAGAGATGAGCGGGTCGTACTTTCCACGCCAAAATGATGTCGTTCCCGACCTCAATGATTTGAAATTGGACGTATGTATTTCATTCATCTCTTGTCTCATGCGGTAGCATTAACCTGCTCCAGTTTCAGGACAATGTGGAATCCGAACCAAGCGACGACTCTGACTATCAGAGCAAGCTCGAGGTTTGTCACTTCCCCTGCCCAATATCGTCTCGCATTGATCTAATTCCTATTCAAGGTTGAGTTTGATGACGAAAGCACTCGACGTCGGAAGTCGTCCCTTGTCCCGAATGAATACCCACGTACGCGCCCGGTAATGCCTCGGAAGAATACATCCTGCATTGTGCATTCTTTATTGGAACGTGAGGGGAAATCGCCCGACGCTGAACCTAGTCATGATGGGATTGCAGAGAGTAGAACTGCAGATAAGCTCGCTGAAGACGAGGAGGCGATGACTCGCTCTCGGTTGCTTACAAAAAAGGAACTGTCAGATATGGCTTGGGGTGTGCGGAGGCTCTCCAAAAGGCTGGCTGGCATTAAAATGAAGCTTCAGGTTCGGACTATATTCATCCTGACCAAAGCGCACGATGAGACTCTCATTGCCAACACAAGAGAAGTGACCGATTGGTTACTCTCATCTGAACGGGATACCGCATATACTGTGTAAGTCTGGCCTAGCGCGTTGATGATCGCCACTTTTTGAGACTTACGGGTCGCAGTTACGTTGAAAGCACTCTGGAGGATAACAAATTGTTTGACAAAGCTGGGTTATTGAAAAAATACCCTTCGGCTGAGACTCGTTTGAAGTTTTGGACGCCCGAACTTTGTGCTAGACGCCCGAACTTGTTCGATTTCCTAATTTCTGTGGGTGAAAAGCTTTCTATCTTTTGAAACCGCTCTCTTCGACTAACTTCAAGAAGCTTGGAGGCGATGGCACGGTTTTGTATGCGAGCTGGCTATTTCAGAGAGTAGTACCACCTGTTCTATCCTTTTCATTGGGATCATTAGGCTTTCTTACGAAATACGACTATGATGGTTATCAGGAGACTCTCACAAAAGGGTTCCGCGACGGTTTCACAGTTAGTCTTCGTCTCAGATTCGAAGGCACCATCATGAGGTCACAAAAACGAGACAAAGAAGGCGTTCGCCGAGACATTGTTGAGGAGCTTGTTGGAGAGGAGTCGGATGATCATCGCACGCACAAACCGGAGAAGACTCATGAAATTTTGAATGATGTGGTTGTCGACCGCGGCCCAAATCCAAGTAGGTTCATGATGAAGGTGATACCGTCTTCGATGCTGACCGGCTTTCAGCCATGTCCACAATAGAACTCTTCGGCGACGACGAGCATTTCACTACTGTCCAGGCCGACGGAATTTGCGTTGCTACCCCAACAGGGTCAACAGCATATAACTTAGCCGCAGGCGGGTCTCTCTGCCACCCTGACAATCCGGTTATCCTTGTCACTGCCATCTGCGCCCACACGTTGTCTTTCAGACCTATTATACTTCCGGATACAATTGTCCTACGTATTGCCGTTCCTTATGATGCTCGGACAAGTTCTTGGGCCAGCTTCGACGGCCGTGAAAGGTGAGTCTTTTATAATACGTTATGGTTTGCGGAGATGCTGAGAGCGTATAGAGTTGAATTATTCCCCGGAGACTACGTGACAATCTCTGCTTCGAGGTACCCTTTTCCAAGCATTCTCCCACCAGGCAGGAGGAACGAAGATTGGATCACAGGTATACAAAGGACTCTACAGTGGAATTCTCGACAGAGGCAAAAAGCCTTTAAAGAATGGGTAAAATCGAAATAGTTGATTGACTTGAACGAGACCTTAACGAATGAAGCCAAGCCGTCTACGAATATACATTAGTTTTGGACTTGGTTGCGTCAAATATACCTGGATAAGTCTGGAAAACAAAACTATGCTTCAACGCTATCGAGATCATACAGTTCAATGAATTCTCTAAACAGATTGAACGCCCGTAGGGGTTGTATAACTTACAACTTAATAGTTAAAGTAGATGAATTAAACTGTAGATCTTTGTCTGACTCGGACAGCGGAGGCTTAGAAATATAATAGTATTCGTAATTCGGGTACATATAGAATCAGGTAATTTATATCAAACTATACGTATACGTAACCTATTTTGTTTCTCTACCTACCTTTCATACCGATTCAGTACATCGATCGCCTAGAATCCTCTGGTCATGCTCCAAATGCACTGACACAAACATTAACCTGGAATCACTATAAAGCTCCTGTTGACATCTAACGAGCGTGGTAAAGCTTCCAGGTAGCGAGCCACCCCCCAAAACTGAACTCAACGAATGAATGCCCTCCACAAATTAACTACAAGTGATCTATTTGGTTAAACAAACCCAGGAAACCCACGGTGTTTTGTGATGAAGCAACCATGATCCACGCGTGCTCAAATGCGGGGCCAGAAAACGGTACAACCAACTCCACCAGCGCCATTAGGAATCGAACCCAATATCACACTCTCGCAACGCTGTTGACAAAAGGGTTGGCGTGGGTGGGACTTAGGTCATCTGGTCGGTGCGGTCGGAGGTACATCTGGAGGATAGGGGGATACACACGCGATGGCATCAACAATGGGATCAATAGATAGATGCGATGAAATTCAATTCAGCTAATTAATGACCTGTATGATTCCCCTGTCGCTCATACATTTTTCTAATGCGCTGTGGCACAGATTCAACAAGCTTATTGATTTCCTCCTGACTGATCGCATCCCATTCAACTAAGATAGCATTCTTGAGCTCCTCTTCCGTGCGAGCCTTCCAGCGCTTTACCCGTTGTTTCAAAATCCTCCATACATTCTCAATAATATTCAGGTCTGCTGAATATGGTGGCCAGTTCATGAAATGGTTGATGCCTTGATCATTCTTGTATTCTCGAACAGGATTGCACAAGCTTCGGGTTCCATGGCTGCCATCTCCATCTTCTTGTAGGATTTTGTATTGACCTTCTTGCTGAAGCCTTTCGAATTCTGGAGCTACGTGCTCCTTTAGAATTTTATCCCTATATTCTTCCTGTGTCAAATTGCCTCCTCGAGCAGCTGTATCATAGAAAACAAGCTTGGATTTGTACCCAAAGCCAACCATGGCCCAACAATGGAATAATGCTGGTGATTTTTTGAAGTTGAATTGTATGCATTCCACACAGTAACGCTCTCCTTTTGTCCGAATGACCCAGTCTGTCCCAGTCATATTGAGGGCAAAATGTACCTCATCAGTAAAGAAGACAGATTTCCATTTCTCAAGGTCCCAATGCTGGTGTTCTGCTACAAAATTGGCTCTTTTGTGTCGTTGCTCTGCAGTCAAGTATCTCTTCTTTGAAGCCCAACGCTTGAAATAACCATGTCTATTCATCTCCCGCTGTAATGTGCGAGAAGATATCTCCCATCCAAGCTCTTCTAAGAGCTCTTCCCAGCTCAGGGAACACATGCAATAGCAATTGAGCTGTGGGATCACTGACTTTATCATTTCAGGAGTTATCTTCTTGGGCCGACCAGTGTGGTTTTGCACACGACAAGTACGTGCTGCTACCTCAAGAAATGCATTGAATATCCTGCTCACAGTTCGAGAAGGGACACCAGTTTTTTCGGAGACATCTTTATTTGATAGGTTCTGGATTTTGAAATGAATGACACTATTTCGTTGAGGAGTATCCCATGGAACACCAGGAGGCATGATGGTGATGGCATTGTTGATGCCATCGCGTGTGTATCCCCCTATCCTCCAGATGTACCTCCGACCGCACCGACCAGATGACCTAAGTCCCACCCACGCCAACCCTTTTGTCAACAGCGTTGCTCGGCACAGGGCCGGTCTGATAAGATCTGCGATAAGCAAATGGGCCAACCGAAATGATTTGACCAAACGTCATCAACAAACACGCCCTTCTTAGTGGTCTGAATTATTTGAGCCCATATTCCTGAGCTTTACTCTTTTTCAATGAATTCGTTGCTTTTCAGGGGGACGCTGTTTAAAAATACCTTCGCAAATACACTTAAACGACCTATTTCTGTGAGTTTTTCCACCTCTGGCTTTCATCGCGCTAATGATAGACGCAGAATTTAAACTCTCGCGCGATGCATATTCAATCGATTCCCATGTGTAAGCTAAATATATTGGATATCTGCGACAAGTTACCAATTTCATGTAGGGGAGGGGTCCAGCGATAACTACGCATATCTTGTGGTCGACGATAGTTCAAAGGACGCAGTGATAATTGACCCCGCACATCCTTCCGAGTAAGCATCCATTAATCGGACAAAATCTGATGCCATTTTACTAAGAGTCTGTCAGAGTTGCTCCTGTATTGAAGAAGCATATTGATTCTGGAAGCATCAATTTGACGTCCATTGTAAATACTCACCAGTCAGTGTCACATGATCCCGAGGATAGGACCATAAGCTAACACAAGTCACAGTCACTGGGATCATGCTGGAGGCAACAGTGAAATGGTATCTTCGTCTCTAACACATGCCAATACCAATCCAATTCTAACAAGGATCTAGTTGAAACTATTTGGTCGTCTTGGCGTCATTGGAGGCAAGGACTGTGAAAGGGTGACTGAAACCCCAAAGCATGGCTCAACTTTCAACATTGGCAAGAGTATCAAGGTTACAGCTCTTCATACGCCTTGCCATACCCAGGACAGCATTTGCTATTTCTTTGAGGATGGAAGTGACCGCGCCGTGTTCACCGGAGACACACTCTTCATAGGAGGTAATCGACTTTCACTTTGATCCAGTTTCCCACCTCCCCAAATAATAAGTATCGTTGCGCCACAAAGGGCTAGAAAAAAAGGAGCTAATGTCAATTTCTCAAGGATGTGGCCGTTTCTTTGAAGGAACACCAGAGGAAATGCACAAGGCGCTCAATGAGACTCTTGCGACCTTGCCTGACGACACGAAGGTCTATGTAAGTTATCCGAAGAACACCAACTGCCCATTTAATCTAATATGCTCATAGCCTGGCCACGAATATACCAAGGCCAACATGAAATTCGGTGCCTCGGTTCTGCCATCAGAGGCTGTGAAGAAGGTGCAGGCTTTTGCACAGTCCCATAAAGAGACTCAGGGCAAGTTTACCATTGGCGATGAAAAGGTGCGCTAGGATGCCCTAATTCAAACTAGATTGGGTAGTCGAGGCAAGCTAACATTGAAATCTGATATAGCTGCATAATGTTTTCATGAGGGTTAACGTGAGTTCAATATTGGCCCAGGGATCGGACTTTGAGAGCTGCATTAAAATAGACAGCTAACCATACAATAGGACCCGGAGATCCAGAAAGCAACGGGAAAGACGGATCCCGTAGATGTCATGGGAGCTTTGCGCCAGATGAAGAATAGTTTCAAGTGATTCAACATGTTCTTAATTCTGCAAGCTTTTAGTCGTCCATGGCTGATAAGTACAACACTAACTACCCTTTGTCCGACAGAATAACACCACCAGCACATTCTAAAATGTAGAATAAATTTTGAAATAAAAACACACTTTTTCACGATAAGGTCTTCTTGTAGGAAACTTACCTCAATTTTATGTAAACATTGGGAGATATGTGGTGTATTTATGACGTCAATTCTATCAACCCCGCCTAATTTCAACGAAGCATGCTTCAAAGGGCGTAAACAAAAGGTCGAATCATCGCTAGTACATAAATACCTCGAACATTGGTCGCAAACAGTGCATGCGCATCATTTTCTTTTAAAAGAATTTAATTTTGCATAGTTTATATTGTGCAATCTTGTTGACAACCCTCTCGATATGAGCTGCGAAGGCCACAAAATCACCAACGACGTCCCCGGTGACCCGCTCTCTACTAAGAGCAGAGTGCTCGAGACCGGCGCTGCCGTTGCACAGGTAAAATATTTTCATCAGAGAACCAAAAATCCGTTATGACTGACTTGGGCTCTCTTTCAGGATTTTACGCCGATCCGACAAGTATGCGCGCATCTCAATGCGTTCCACGCCTACGCCGATGAGCCTGGCCGATGTGTCGAGACGAATCATTACTGCACTCATGTCAACGAAGGTCAGCTCTTTTGCAAACATCGAAATCTTGCTGGCGCAATTGAAGCTGTTCAACCCCAGCTAATCCCCGACTACAGATATGCGCCAATGCATCCTCTATGACGGACCGGGTCCCAACGCGCGCTTGTTGGGCGTCGAATACATGATCACTCCTAAACTCTACGAGACACTAGATTCTGAAGAGCGCAAGCTCTGGCACAGCCATGTGTACGAGGTCAAGAGCGGCATGCTGATCATGCCTGGTCCTCAATTGTTGCCCAACGCGGCGTGGGAAGTTGCTGAAACCAAGGAAATGGAAGATGTCGTCTTCCTCTACGGCAAGGTGTATCACCTTTGGCAGGTTGACAAGGGCCACCAGTTACCCTTGGGCACACCGAAATTGATGACCAGTTTTACGGAGGACGGTCAGTTTGACTTTGAGAAGTACGTGGGCGAGCGTGACAGGCGCTTTGGCGTGGATTCCAAGCAAAAGGCTAGTTTGAGAGAGTACATCAAAGAGCCGGAGATTCACCCGGGTAAGTGAGAAGGGAAACTTCTACCAGTGCTGGATATGGGGGTTTTGCTAACATGGATCGGTAGATGCGGATGCTGCTTGGAAATCTGGCGCGAAGTCGTAAATTCCTACCGGCCCGGTCTGGCCACTGGCTGTTAGTAATACTTGAAGTATTTGTTTTGAACCAACTCTACTCACTTTGGACGCAAGTGGTTTACGTGCAGAGGCGAATGGCGTTATTCTCGGTGGGAAGGGGGGTAGCATAAATCTAACGACGATATCCAGCATGAAGCCGCCCAAAGCGGCATAAAAATATGAAACAACATTTTGTATTCAAAATATGACTTTTATTCTGAGCGGAAGAGCTCCTGTTTTGTGACTATTGAAATTGAATATGTGATATAACAATGATATGTCGTCCCAGATACCAACAACCTAGCCAACGTTACAACTAGATGCCGGACTCAATTAAGAGTCCGGAGGGATACCATGGGAGGGAGATGAGACATTCTTTGATGCGACATCTCCACGATTTACTCTTGCTTCTCTGTCCACACTCACTCGTCCTGGTACAAATGTGTCGACGGTGAGCTCTAGCATTTTTAGAAGCGATGTGTGTGATATGTGCTGAACGTATCGAAACAAAAACAAGTAGCGCCAAACAGTGACTGAAACTGAAACTATATGCAAATTCCTAGAATATATAAAGTTAGTTGGAAATAGAGAAGCAATCCCGTCGATAGCAAGTTTGAGTAAAGTCGACGCATTTCAAGTCGCTGCTACCAGCAATCGGCAAGTGCCCTGAGACGAAGACATTGCGAGGTCATTCTAGACTGGATGCCTGCCTAGCAGAGATATGCTTGTCGAGAGTGGTCATCGAGAATTGCTGAGCATGTTCGCTGAAAGAGGAGCGAGGGTGCACAAAGAAAAAGAAATGAAAAAGCGAGAAAGAAAATTCGCAGCGACGAGCTTTGTAGGCGCGAAAACAAGTTCCTCGCTAAACCTAAGCTACAAAAGAACCCCACATGGCCGCGCCAAACCGAGGAACAAACAGGCCCCGATCCTCCGACAAGAGCCGCAACACCAAAAAGATTCAAGGACGTCACCACCACCACCTCGCACCGAGCTGCCTTAGGTTGAGCTCCGGTGTTGGTCTCTGTGGAGACACCGACTTCACCACCCCGCTCTAGTCATGGTACGTTGACAAATACTTCTCTGCTTTTTACCCCCAGCGCTGAATCATATTCTCTGGAACCTACGTTAAAGAAATACCCTTGCTAATTTATGCCCTTCAACATTCGTAGCCAGCCAAACGACGTCCCGCGACGGCCGCAGCGGCGGCGCCAAAGCCGACTGAGAAGAAAACCCGCCAATCCAAACTCGCAAAGGAGAACAACATCAGCGGCGAAGAAGAGGCCGAGATCCGGGAAGCATGGAATCTGTTCAGCGTGCCGCACGAAGACTACGAGGGCGAGAAAGAGGGCGTGATTCCCGTCGAGGAGGTGCGCAGAGCATTAATGTATGTTCCATATCCGTCTTTTCAAGCCCTCAACCTGTCGGATCCAAACACCCCTGTCGGATCGAGTCACTTGTTGAATCCCAAACCGCGTCGGATCCATTACAATTTATAACTGACAGACGCAAAAAGAGCACTAGGTCTCCCACCAACGAATAAAGACGAGATGCGCGAAATCATAGAAACCCTCGACCCCACCGATGTCGGTT
Organism: Xylona heveae TC161; assembly: GCF_001619985.1. Taxonomy (NCBI): domain Eukaryota; kingdom Fungi; phylum Ascomycota; class Xylonomycetes; order Xylonales; family Xylonaceae; genus Xylona; species Xylona heveae. The sequence continues at coordinate 2,298,754 of NW_017264193.1, read as the reverse complement.
TCGCCACGTACCCGTCCTTTGTAACAATATGCGCGCTCAAACTCCGCACGCGGGACGACGCGGATCTGTCCGAGGAAGTCGAGACGGCATTTAGGCTCTTCACGCATGGTGCGGAGGGGCCAATTTCGCTGGCCCACCTGCGGCGTGTAGCGCGCGAACTGAGAGAGGAAGTCTCAGATGACGTCCTGCGGGATATGATTCTCGAAGCGAATGGTGGGGAGGGCGTGCATCGTGGCGTACGACTGGAGGATTTCGAGGCCGTGATGAGACGGGCAGGGGTGTTTTGAAAAATGATGTCGATTTCCCCACCGCGACTTTCTTTTTTTTTATCAATGGGTTCCTGTGATTTGTTAATGTTGCTTAGCTCTTACGGGCTGCGGGCGTATATGGGACGTATAGGGGGAGGCGTTTCATGTTGGAAATCTTTTTCAATTTACTGAGAACGGGGACTTTTTTTTGCATATGGTTGTTGGTCGTCCAAGGCGCGTGGTATTGGCTGGGTAAGCTGAAGTCGGGCGTTTGCTTCTCCTCTTTGAGGTCATTGCCAGTGTTTACATGGTAGACAGAGTGTACTTTATAATTTAAAATTTCCAATATCTCTTGAAGGGTGTCAAAGGGCCGATTTGGTTTCGTACCAGCTGTTGTCGTGTATACGTTGGTTGGCTCTAGTTGGAGGTTGGTTTTTTCAGAGCGAGTACCTACAACACAAAGATATGACATCGAGTTATCTGCAGTAACTCAAGGTAAAGTCTATCTATTGTTTCATAACACCGTTTGGTTCGTGGAAGCTACCCACAAGATAAAGAGGAGCAAAAGTTCTAAAGTAATTCGTCACCACCCCTCATACAAGTCGCCGTGAAGCAAAACGAATCTAAGTGCGCCGTCCAAAAACATCGTGAGCGCCCGGGTATTGCCAGCATAAAATCATCATCATCATCACCATCATCATAATAATAACCGATTAATCAGAGACCAGGGTTGGAGAGACAGAACCAGGGGAAAGACCCTAGCGAGAAGGAAAGACCAAGCCAGCAGCGGAGCACAGCCGCACCAATCTCAAGGAACGTTCGGCATGGCGAGGCGCTTTGCAGCTTCTTTGCTTTCCGCCAATTCTTTATTGAAGCTGTTGTGTTCTGAGTGCTTCTTATAGTAACACCCGCCTTCTTTGGGACGAAGATGCTCTGGAATCTCTCTAAGCACGAGTGCGAGAATGCCATCTATTGACTTTTGGTTGGACGAGTCTCGGTTCCAGATCATGATGAGATTAGAAGTAAACCGAACAGACATGCTGATGCCGCAAATGTCGTCGCCTGGCGGGAGAAAACACCAATCAATGAATGGAGTCTAATATGAAACGATCGAAGAAGAAACTCACCTGGCTCGACCTCGAACAAATCTCCAATGGCCATGGTCAAGATCTGGATGAAGAATTCCGGCCCATGCGCCTTGGGAATTCTAAAAGTCCAGCAACCACCGCGCGCATTGCGTGGATCCTCCCAGACGGGCTCGGTGCCTAGCTTGAAAAGGTGGACAGTATCCCTGAGAGGCAAGTTTGTCAGAGGGAGGTTATTGACGACTTCCCAAAATTTTCGAATATCGCTGATCTGCGCAAGATTGCTCAGGCGGTCATGGTACGTTGGCGCTGAAGAGGTGCTTTTGCCCATGTTTGGGATGAGTCTAAAGTTAAAGGAACGAAGTCAGAAACAATATTTCAATGTGAATTTGCTGCATGAGAGGTATGAGAGGTATGAGAGGTATGCCTTACCTGTCGTGCCACATTACCCAATGGTAACTGAGAGGAAATGATTCCGGCCGCATGTGCTTGAACATTTTCATTCGAATGGCCTGACGGTCAGCAGCGGCGGAGGCGGCATCTTTGAGAGTATCCGAAGACTTTTTTTCCATCTTGCACTGCTGGGTTCCCGGACTGCAATCTACTTCCTCGAGAATGGTGGGAAGAAGCGCGCTTTGCACTGGAAAAGAATGAAATGCCGAAGCAATAGCGGGAGACTGACCCTCGGGGAAGACGCTTTGCTTCTGTTGAGCAGGGATTGAACGAATGAGCTCTCGGACTCTGTCGGCTGGCAGATTAAACTTTTCCGCAAGCTGTCCAATGGCCAAGGTCCAGAGGTCGCGGAAGCGCTTGATCTGGTGTTCTTCGCTCACGAAGAGAGGAGGATGGCCCTTGAAGTAGGTCTTGAATCTGAAGGATGCAGTGGTGGGGGTCAGAATGCCAGCGTCCAAGCGCTCAACGTATTCGGTGATGTAAAGTGTTTTCTCGGGCTGCGAGCTACCTGTTCGTCTGGTAAATAGGAGTGGCATTGTGAAGGTGCTTCGTGACCGGAAGGAATTTAAAGAATAAAAAAACAGCGAAGAAGTTGGAGAGTAAGAAGATATATGCAGAACGAACATGAGGAACGTAAGAAAAAGAGCAAATTTATAATCCAGAAGAAATTCGTCAACCAGACTAGAGCTATTGTTCAATTGACGAAGCATTGTGGTTTGATAGAAAAATCTGGGTGGCGGGAAATAGTCACGCTCAATGACCTTTGTAAGATCCGACCAATTGAATGAAACATTTGAGAGAGCATTGAAAAACAATAAAATGAAAATACATTTTAATGAACGGATATGACGTAGCAAAAGTTCAATAGCAAAAGCAATAATGAGCCGTAAACAAACCGTCGGAGCATAAATCGGATTGTTACTGACCTTGTATCTAGTGTTGCCATTGAATTTTGACAGCTGAATTGCACTTGGTCTCCCAGTCTATCCACAGAGCAGTGGCGATTCCTTGGGCCTTTCAATCAAGGTGCATATACAGGATGAAAGAAGTGTTTCCCCCGTCTCAGTCAGATCTGCAACGCCGTATATTGAAGAGGGTCACATCGATTAGTCAGCACAATTTAAAGAGTTCCAAGCTCGGACGGAAGAATAAAATGTGTTTTTGGTGGGCGATCTTCTGATCTATATATTTCTTGTCTGGGCTTTCAATAAAGAATATATGATACGGTGATTTTCGGGTTTAAGATGTTTGGTCATTGTCGGCGGCTAAAATTCGATTGGTGTGCAGTCTTTGATCAACGGACAGGTTCCCCCGGATAAACCCTTACCGTGCGCTGATCTTAGTGGCCCCAGGGGTGGTTTCTTTATCCGGGAGAGAGTGACAACAGAGATGATTCTAAGCTATTTTAGTTAAAGGTTACCCGCCCTAGTGTGGCAGATTGTCGTCGTTCTTAACCACAAACGGGACGAGTGGACGAGGGTTCTTGAAGCCACCGAGGCGCAACCTTAACTTTTTTCATTCGTTAGCGCCCGCTGGGTCCTTTGCGGGTTTTCTTTGAATCTTTCCCCACGTTGCTTTGCTTTTCACAAAGCCCAGAAACTTTCCACTCGGGCCTTCAGCTTTCCTGGGATGTCGAGCGGCCATTCGATGAACGAGCTATATTGATCACTATAACAGAATTTACTTGTTATCTCAACCGGCCATCACCAAGACCCTCTCAGTAAGCAGTGCGTTGCTGGGACTCTTCCGCCCCGCGATCGTAATCCAAAGTCTCAAGACATTGAGTGTGAAACAAAATACCAGATTTGCGACAGACACTCGCTACGATAGGAGAAAGCCCCAGAGATTTGAAACGCTCGGGTGACAACCAACTCGACTCTCCCGATTCAATGGCTCCATCCAAACCCGACGTCGCAGATGCTTCTGCTGCGGCTACTCGGAGTGGCTCTTCGACCAAGGCAGACGACGCTCACACCGAGAGTTCTTACGAGTCAACCAGCCCGTCTGCATCGGAAGACGAGACGTCGTCATCGGGAGAGGACAGCGATGAGGACGAGGGCGGTGACCAAAGACCGCAAGCAGGTGATGACATTACGACATTACCTCGTCCGGGAAAGCCTCAGATTACAAACAAATATGCGGCGGACGGTGCAGGTTTGATGAGCCGCTTGTCGTCATTTTTGCCGCAGCTTGCAGCTGCAAATGCTTCTCTGGAAGAAGATCGCGCCGCTGGTCGGCTGGAAGAACGCAGTTTCGAGATACCCGAGGGGACGGATAAGGAACATTATATTGAGATGGTAGGCAAATGCTTTCAATTGTTTACAATGTATATATCAGGGTGCTGATGCAATGTTTTCCAGGATCTGGGACTAGGTGTGCTTGAAGAGAAACACCCCGATGCGACAAGCTCTAGTGGAGGCTCTGACGATGAAGAACATACCGGCAATGACATGGACATTGATCGGTCAAAGGACAAAGATTCAAATATAATGGGGCACTTGATGGGTCAGAAAAATTCCACGACAAAACCAAAAATTGAGGATCTTGGAAATGGATGATTTCAGAGATATCTAGTGTTGCTCTATTGTACAAGCATTTGTAGGCGTTGGACAATCTTCTGCATTTCTACATATCTGTATTATATCAAGGTCATGGATGGTTTTGGAAAAAAAGGATATACCTTGAGTTAAAAATCTTATGTCGGCTTTTTAGACGCCGTGGATATCTATTCAAATGAAGAATTTTTTAAAGAAGGTTATATGCTGAAAGTATATGCAGACACTTGATCATGAAATCTCCTTGATACGGCATTTCCATCCGGATTCTTGGCTAAGGAGAGGAAGACTATAACCGTAACGTTAGCTGGCTGTAACTGATATCCGAGACGTGTGCAATTACTCACCTGGCGCCGAGACACCATCCCAACTCGTTTCCTTTGATCTTCTTCGCGATTCTTACCTCGCGATCCATGGGCATCTCATAGCCGGTGTGAAGAAGAGTAAACATAAAGTTGAGATCCATACACCATTCAGGCCGGTCCTTCAGCTCAGCCAAGGCTCCCTCAACGCTGCCGAAGATGCCCCAGCCACTCTCGCCTTCACAGACCTTGGCAGTCAAATCCTTCAGTTCTTTCAAAGTGAAGGACTCGGGCATGCCCAAAGGCTGTGTACGGTCGAAAAAGTAAGAAAAGATGTACACGTCCTCTCTGGAGAAGGTCTTATCCAACGAGGGTTGGTGGACACCATTAAAGGAGCAGGGCGCCAGTTTGCACTCAGCATCCTTTTTCAGAATCTTCTCTGCAACACCACGGCACTGAGCTGGCGATCCCTCGGGGGGACCAGTCATGTTCACTTTAATTGAGGCACCCAAAGGATTAGACTCTCCTAGCTTCACCTCCACCTCTCGTGACATGCCAGACGCAACGCACGGGTTGATGATGGGTTCTCCAAGCCAAGTATGGTCAGTCGGATGCTCCTCAAGCTGGGCGTCCAGGACGATTTTGTGCATCGCCTCCCTTGCCGACATAAGACCGTAACCAAGATGAGAGTGCTGGTAGAGCGTGAAGTCGCGGCCGCCGAAGCTAAGGTTGTACTTGTGGTCTCCCTCGGCCAAGGTGTCGGGCATTCCGCCCGAGGGGCTCTTGAAGGTAGGCTGGAAAACGATCTGGGTCGAGCCACCGCCAAGGTCAAAAACGGCGGCAGTCGGGGTTTCGTCGGGACCCCCAATCTTGCCCAAAAGGTAATTCGTAGTGATCCATGCATATACACCCTCGTCTTTGCCGTCCATGATTTGCACTCCGCCCTTCTCATCAGCGACGACAGGGAAGGGATAGACTGTCTCCAATCGAGTTCGGACTGCGGCAAGAATCTTTGAGCTCATTTCCGGGCCAAGCAATCTCAAGCCTGCCGTCGCCTTTACGGCAATGGGGGAGCAAGGCTTGAGCTTATCTGGAACTGTATGCATAGCTACTTCCAACAGGGGATCCAAACTCATCGCAGCGCCCTCGGCATCCGCCTTGTATGAGCTGAGGCCGGCTCCACCAGCCTTGGGCTCAGTCATCTTGAAGATCTCGTTCTCCAACTCAGGAGTCGGACCACAGTTGTTGAAACGGTAGACATGGATACGCGAACCTGTGCTGCCTGCATCGATCATAAGAGCGTATTGAATCAACGGCTTCGAGGGATGATATGATTTGGTGCATTTATCCGTGCTGATAGTGGGGTCGATAGCCGTCTGACCGCCGCTATATCCTACGCCCACGCAAATTATCAATATCAGCAAATCACTTGAAAATGCAATTCTGAAATTTGAGGATTAGCACCTACCTCCGGCGATATTCGAAAACCCTCTTTTCTCGCTGGGAGTCAAAAGAAACAGGAGCAGTACGATGAAGGCCAGGATACCCCCGGTCTTCAGATAGCGAGCTCTCTGACTAGGAGTCATTTTGAAAGGCTTGATACTGGATATATAGTTGATCCGACTGCCGCTCAGTGACCTGTCACTGGTATGCCTATCTGGTTTCTCAAAGGGATCGTAGGTGTCGCCTAGTGTAGGCAGCGTAACGGACTCTCGGCGCTGAGGCGATGAGCTGAAGCTGAAGTATGACCACAGGCTAGGACGTCGCCGCACAGAGACAGGGTTGGACATAAGATTCAAGTGGACACGGTCAAAAGTTCGCCCACCAAAACGCCAACCCAGACCGACAGAAGTCGCGCGACTGTTCTCCTTATCCAGTAACCAAGATATGGAAGAAGCACCTCCTTCGCTCGATTAGCATGGAAACGGACCGGACGACCAAAAGGGAAGACGCCACCTGGCCCCGCAATGGAGAGTAATTAAGGAGAAAAGGATGCCAGGGCGAAAGGTTCACTGGAGAGATGATTCTCCAGAAAAAGTGCTATTTTCCTCCTATTCTTAGAGCGACACAGGACCCCTTGCGCCTCTGTTGGTCGGATTGATATTAGACCAAACGTTAATCAAGGGCCAACAGAAAGAGTTACTCGGTAAGATTCTGCTATCAGGTACCTCTATTTCTTACACTGGTGAAACACGCAGCAAAGCCAAGCACAAAAGTACTTATCAATCAGTGGCAAATCTCGTACCAGCCAAGAACACGTACTGGTTTCTCTTCGCAACCGTTGGTACCAGCAACGCTAAGCCTATAAAAGTTAGCTTAGAAAACCCAATTACCTAAGCACATTCTCCCTGTCAGACTTCTTTTCACCGCTCATTACCCGGATTTTGGTCTTAGCCGCATCGTCATAGCGCCAAACGGACGTTTGCCTGCCATGTGATAGAAACAGACGGCGGGTTTCTATGAAGAACCATGAGGATTATTTGAGTAGATTTGTTTCTAGTCGGCTTTAGGCAATACAACTTTACTGTTGTATGACGCGTTCGAGCTCTTGCATTATTTTGATCCTTTCTTCGATATCAATAGAAACTTTCTTTTCCTTGCGTCTTTCCTCTACGTTCCACGATTGTAAATTCAATATCGACTGGTTTCGACATATTCAATTATTTAAGCATCATGGAGGTCGAACTATACGTCTATGATCTTTCTAAGGTGAGTGTTTGCAATAATGATACTCTAGCTAGATGAATCATACTTACCTTTGGATCAGGGACTCGCACGACAAGTACGCCCACAGCAACATTCTATAATCCACTGACCTCTGACTTTGCGGCAACATAGATGTCGGCAGCCCTGCTAGGTGTCCAGATCGATGCGATATATCACACCTCCCTCATTTTCGGCGGAATAGAATATTTCTTCGGTGCCGGTATTCAGACTTCATATCCAGGTGCAACCCACCATGGCGCCCCGATAGAGAAAATATCGTTAGGAGAGACGTCCCTACCAGAGGACGTGATCCTGGAATACATTGATTCGCTCAAGCAAATATATACCGTCGAGGTTTGCTGCATCCCACAGAACTCTTGAGAGAGATGATCAGCTAACCTTTTCTCACACAGTCATACGATCTCTTCGTACACAACTGCAACAACTTCTCCAACGACCTTGCAATGTTTCTCGTCGGCCGCGGCATCCCGGACCACATCGTTTCTCTTCCCCAGACAGTCCTCAACACACCATTTGGACAGATGCTGCGACCTCAAATTGACAGCGCGATGAGATCTGTAACTCAGGCACCAGTTGCTGCTCCTCCGCCAAAACCTGCGCCAAAAGCAGCCGCTCAGACCGCACAGCCCAAACAACCAAGCCAATTTGGTATCGTTCACAACGTCACCAGTCTTGCTGAGGTTGAGTCCCTGCTCAAATCCGCATCCAAATCATGCGCCGTCATATTCTTCACATCTTCCACCTGTCCGCCATGCAAAATAGTATATCCGGCGTATGACGAACTCGCCGCAGAAGCAGGGGACAAGGCGGTCTTGATCAAAGTAGACACTAACCGAGCCTTTGATGTGAGCGCAAAATACGGAATTAGAGCAACACCAACATTTATGACCTTCCTGAAAGGCTCCAAGGAAGAGCAGTGGTCTGGCGCAGACGAGGCCCGACTTCGAGGCACCGTCAGACTTCTGATCCAAATGGCCTGGCCACCTCACCCTCACTCATCTCTAAACCTGCCTGCTCTTCTGCGATCCAATCACCACAGTGTCACATACAGCAAGGTCCCGCCTCTGGAAAAGCTCAGCGCGAAGCTTGGCCATGCCGCGTCTGAGCCCTCCGTTCTCGCCCTTCAGCGCTTCATCTCAGCCAGGCAGCAATCTGGCGCCATTGAGGCACCTTTACCGGATCTCAGAACGTTCAGTGCATTCTTCCATACAGCCCTGAAAACCTCCTCTGCAGAAACGTTATTCCCTTTAGTCGACCTCTTCCGGGTCGCGCTCGTCGATCCGCGTTTCAGCGGCTACTTTGCAGAGGGCGAAGCAAACCACAAGACCATTGTAGATTTATTTCAGTGCATAGAAGATCGCGGTGGGCAAGACTGCCCGTATAGTCTCCGACTGGTGACTCTGCAAGCCGCTTGCAATCTATTCACCTCCCCTCTTTTTCAAGAGCACATTTTGCCCCTCCCCGAGGTTGCATCTGCCATTACACAACTCACCTCTTCGAGCCTACTCGACGACCAGCACAGCAATGTTCGCGTCGCTGCTGCTTCATTGGCCTTCAACGTCGCGGCGTACTGCCACAAGCAACGCATCGAGGCGCAGCGCGAGGTGCTAGGTGAGAGCGAGCAGGTCGAGCTCCTAGCTTCGCTGCTTGAGGCGATTGGCGTCGAGGCACAGAGCGAAGAGGCCATAATGGGTCTCTTATTAGCCGTCGGGCTGATAATTTATGCAGCCCCAACCAATGGTGAAGTGCTGGATCTATGCAAGGCAATGGATGCCGCTGGAGTCATTTCGGCGAAGAAAAAGGTATTCCCGCGAGAACCATTGGTGAAGGAAATCGGAGAAGTATTACTATTTGAAGGTGTTTAATGAGAAGGTTCGAGCGGCATGTGCTGTAGAGTTTTTTCTACTTTTTTATTTCCTTTTGCTTTTTATCCTCAAGCGTGCATGGCTTAGCGGAGTTTTAAGTTATTATGCGGCTTTGGACTTTATGGAGGCATTTTCTTTTTTAGAGCACGATAGACACTTCTTTTTTCTGGCTTGCAGATAGATTTATAGTAGATAAGAAGCGTTTCAAATTTATATCCAACTTTTGATATACAATATACAATATACCTCAGAACTAGTAAAAAACTTTTACCGACCTTGTAAAGAACAAATTAGCTTTTATGACAGAGCACGTCCAGCCCGAGGCTTTTTTAATGCACTATCTTTTCCCCTGCATAGCACAATTTCGTCATCGAATATTCAGCCATGATGTCTTGTGTACTCATACAGAACCACAGCCGCGGCAGTCTGGACATTCATGCTCCTCGTCTGGCCAATCTGCTGAATCTCCACACAGAGATCCATTTCAGCTAGCAGTGCGGCTGGGATACCCTCACGCTCGCTTCCAAGAAGAAGTACAGTCTTGCTAGGAAGTTTCCAGTCTCCTTGGCCAAGGACTTTACTGCGATCAGTCTGCTCGATACCCACGACCGTGTACCCCTCCAGCTTGCGCTGAGTGAGAAACGCGGGGATAGATGCGGGCGGCAGCTCTTCAATGGGCAGCCAGCAGTGCGAAGAGACAGCCACAGACGTGAATTGGGTGTTTTTCATGATCCCTCTGTCTCTGACTTGGAGTGATTTGGCGCCAAAGATTTCGGCCACACGGGATAAGCCGCCCGCATTGAATGGGTTGTCAATCAGAGACGCGATGAGGATGAGTTCGTGCGGTCGTCCCATGCTGTTTTTCTCGCTGTCGGTTTCGTCGATTCCATGTGAACTCTCTGCCGCTGCGCGCCAGGTTCCGCTCTTTGTCTGTAGTGGAGCTTGGCCCGTAGTTTGTGTTTTTGGTGTGGTGGTGGTGAGTGTTTCGCGTGGGATGTTCTCGGGCTGCTTCGTATCAGAAAATGGCCGCTGCCCGAGTGGCATTGCTCCGGAGCGTTTGTGTAGAATATCGGCCGGCAGTTCAGGGTCATGGGAAAAGACGTCGAGGAAATCATCCCGTGTAAGCGTGATACCCTCTGGTGGAGGCAAGGAAAGGTATTCTCCTTCGAACAAATGCGTCAAATTGTGATCGCGGGTTGGATCTAGAGCTTCCAGGCGCCGGATTTGAAGGTCTTCAAAATCCTTTTTGACGTTGCGGATGAAGGCCTCGAGGGGAATGAGGGCCTCGCTCTTGGTGATGGATTCCCATCCATTGTTTGCAGCGCAGGTCCAGATACTCAGGAACGCCCACTGCGCCTCGTGTCGCAGTACTGCCTTTGTACTGACAGCCAAGGGCACAACAAGAGATATTAACTCGTGAGTAAACTTCTCTGTGGCATCAGGGAATTGTGCAGTCATCACGGTAATTTTGAGCACAGAGGTAAGAAATTTCGGGTTAGAATGGTCTCTGGCGCCGAGAGTGTCAAGTAGGATTTGGCGGTCTTCGGCATGCTCTAGTAATTGGCGAGCAATGATCCATTCCAGGAGATAGCGATATCGTGGCAAAGGCTCCACCGACAGGACCTTCATCAAATTTGAGATGTTCGCCCTCCGGGCACTTTTCGTCCCTTCTAGGACCCCTTGGTGAGCCAAAATAAGCATGGCTTGTAGCTGGGTTGTCTGTTCTCATCAGTAAATTTCGCATGATATTGAATGGAGATAGACTGACCTTCTTCCATTTGCTAACCACAGGACCCGAACCTTTTTGTTTGATCCATGGCTGCGAAAGATTGTTGAATACATCCTTTGCAAAGTCCAAGTCATAGCTGTGCAGCCGGTTCAAGATATCGAAAATGCACGCAAGCCCAAATGATTGGGCACCTCCGTAATAGGCTTCGTATGTTAAACTATTGACTGTTAGCTTATAATCTGGAACGCGTGCCGGGAGGATGATCACCTCGGAATAGACTTTTGCAAGCGTGGCACAAGAGTAGACCCTAATATTATGTCGAGATGTACCAGAGGAAGGTTGTTGATAATATCCTCAATATATGCTTGCAAGGGAACCCTCGAGCAAAGACGTTCCGGGAGAAGTATAAAGGCTTTTCGAAGAGCGCTTGCTAAAGCCGGAAAGATATAAGACTTTCCTACGGCAAGTTCTGCCAAATCATTCATGACCTGCAAAATGTTAATTTTGTCGTCTTAACAAATCAATACAACTTCTGAAACCAACCTTGTGAAGGAGAGGATTTAACCCATCCCCATATGTAGAGAGAACAAAAGGGTGAAAAACAGTTCGGGGGATTTGCATCATTGCATCCTTAGGAAACTCCAGCCACTCGCAGGACTCCCATAGAGATTTTATAATCATTTCGACATGCTCGGAGGCATCCCGTAATTGTTCAAATTTGTCAAAGGCAACGGTCATGCACGAAATTGCTGATAAAAGTCCAGCTTCATGCATAAATTGGGTGGCACCTTCCAAGAGGGTTGCGAGGTTCGAGATAACAATCCTAGCATCTGCTGAGCTGACGGAGCCTTGATGCTGAATGACGCATTGGAGGAGTTCAAAGCTTGCAGCTAGATATTTGTCCCGTATTCGTATCTCGTCTTTTCTGTAGAGTGACTTAGCGTTGAAAAACCAGAAATCCGTTTGAACCTTGTCTATAAACATACTTTGAGGCCTTCTGGCCCGTAAAGTTCGATATCCTAGAAAATGCGTTCTCCCAATTGTGCATTGACAGTGACGCACTCCCTCTGTCTTGCTGGATCTGTAAACAACGAGACGCTATCTCCATTTCAAAGGCCTCTCTGTTTTCCATCGTAAAATTGTGAGAAGTCGTCTTTTGGAAATTCTGTGAAAGAATACGCGTGGATAGAGGCGTTGTAGCTGACAATGCAATTTCGCGGAGACGATCAACATTCGTGTTTGCATTAGCAGGAATGCATGTTAATACATGAAGGATGCTGGGAAAGTTTGTGACGGCCTCCCCATTTTCTAACATTTTGACGGCCTGATCGATGAATGCAGACAAGGACCTGAAAAGCACGGTGGATGATGAAATAAGATCTGGAATGCTTGTCAATGTCCCGCTCGAAATCTTTGAGAACAATCCTTACTACTTGTCAAAGAAATATCATAAGAAAACAAGGCATGCAAGAAAGTTGACATGGTGTTCTGCTGCGCGATTGCGGCAATTCTGGCAGTGAAGACAGATTAGATGACAGTATAAAGATTCAAGAGCGGGATTGAAACACTCACAATGAATCCGCAAGTTCTCGCTCTTTATTCTCCATAACGCTCAGGAGATGCACCAGGAAAGAAACGTGTGTTGGCTCTACTTCCGTTGTTTTCCCTAAGGAAAGATCTTCTGAGAGCTTTCTAGAATATGAAACGATTTCCGCTCCATAAATATCTGCAAAATCTCTTATAAACTTTGGGGAAATCAATTTTTCTTGGCCGGAAAAGCTGATCAAAAAGTTCCTGGACTTGAGTCAGAATATCGAACACGGCTGAACTCTGATCCGACAACAGGTAGCTGCAGGTAGTCTTGTGAGCATTAATCACCAACCTTATGAGTGAATCGAGCTGGACATCGCTTTTCTCCAGGTCGAAGGATAAATACAATCTCTGCGAGACGACCACGAACATATCCCTAAGAAATTCAGTGCTTCCATAGGCTTAGCATCCATATATGATACATTCTTGGGAAATTCAGAACTCACTATCTTCTGAAGATCGATATTTCACCAATCATATCTAGATCATTTCTTTCAAACATTAATATCTCATGCTCTAAACCATCCGCAAGCCCAAACAAGAAGTAAGCTCGAGCTGGTGCAAAAAGATACGCCCCACGAGCGTGAAGAAATCTAATGATTGTCCGAGCGCAATCCTGCTCCTTCTGTGAATACCATTTCGCTGTCGTACTTTTGTATTTGGAGAACCTACCAATCTCAAGGATTTTGCTGTGCAGCTTTGCAGTAATAGTTGAATGAACCTAGCAATGCTATCACCATGCTTGCTGATCGGTTGCTTATTTGCCTGCTCGAGCGTAGAACTGAAGTGGTAGCCCGATGAGATATAAGGAAAGAAAATGTCTATGGATCAAGCAGATCGTCAGATAATTTCTTCATTCATAGAAGTCACACGGCAAAAATATTACGATTATCCCGATCAAATTTATGGAGTGGATTTTGAAGAGGAATCGTAAAAATCTTGTCTTATCCGCAACATACCGGTAAGAAATTTCTGGTCTGCTACCAGAAAACGAATGTGATTGGTAGTAGTCAGCCCAAGCAGAAATGATGTGACAAGCTTTCGGACATTTTCTGGCACCTCTGGTGCAAGTCCAGCGCCAAACATGGCCGTAAGCCAGCTGCCGTGAATCCCAGAGTCAGGCCCAATCAGTTGGTAAACTTCGGGCAAGGCATCTTCGACTTGATTTGAAGCTCTTTCGAGAACCAGTACTTCGAAGAAAGTGCAGTATTTCGCCCATTGCTGCTCAAGTCTCTTTTTCTGTTCGACCTTGAATGAAAACTTTTCAGTGGATATGGAGCGCGTGATCAATGGAATGGTCTTCATTAAGATATATAAACATTGCTTTCGGCGTTCCGATTGCTCTGACCTCAGTCCATCTTGAAGCAGGTCCCAGTAGACAGCTTGCTGAATCATCTCTAGTCGTTCATCTGGCATGCCAGACAACAGAGTCCATTTGAGCCATAATGAGTAGGCTATAGCGCGATGAAAGTCTCTTTTTGAGTCTGCAAGGCCTTTGACATGGTCCCAAATCACCTGAATTTTGCTGTCAGTCACGAGCTTGGGTTGACTCAGTACTAAGCGGTACACCTACCTCGAGAAGCGATTCTTGCTGAACTTCATGGGCAGTGCCAAGAAAGGCAAACAATGCGTCTTTAGCAGCGTACGCAAGAGATCTGCGAGGACTATGAAGCAGGTCAAGGATAGACGCTATAAGTGGGCTGTCAATTCTCTTTCCAATTTCCGCGTCCAACCATAGCGATATTTTCAGATATGCAAGGTATCTGATAGTCGCTTCATCTGGGCTCTTTCCCAATTCAGATCCATGCTCTTCGTCATCATCGAGGTCTGCAAGCCGATATTGATCAATGTCTTGACCAACAAATCTAGGCAAGGCAACAATGTATTCTTTAGCAGACTCAATAAGCTCAGAACCAAGTTCTGGATAGTAATTGCAGAATTCGCAAATACTTCGAAGGAAAGTCACTTCCGAATGTCCTTCATTTTTGGTTCCAGTAAGCGTAGCAGTCTGCAAGAAAGAGAACAGCACTTTATGGGAGTAGTCCTAAAAATGGTCAGAGAAAAACATCATTCGTTAGGGCCAGTTATCTCGTGTTCATACATCGGGACATTTTCGGAGCAACTGAGCGGTGAGGTGAGCCGTCGCTAAGTCACCGCTATTTTGCTGCTGTTCGAAGAGCCCGTCTGCAACACTCTTCACGACAGTCGCTTGTTGTGAATGCTCGACATTCTTCAGCAACAGATCAGCCAGAATCTGGGCCGATGCGGCTGTACTGCTTGTCATTGCTTATTGGTCCAAGGATGACTTTGACATTGGTCTAATAGATGAGAAGAAAAATCTGGATTTTTATATTGGCAACCGACTCTCCATTGGACCAAAATTTTGAAGATGCGGAATGAGGATTATTCCGTCACTGATCAATCGTCTCCCTTTTGTTGTTTTGTCCCAAATAATTGCATTCGCCTCGCAGTGTGGAATTATGAAGCCATTTGTGCCCTGCATAGCATTTTGTCATCGCCAAGTCGAAAGAAACTTGAGGTTGAATTATTCCAAGGATGGTTAGATCG
The DNA here is from genome assembly GCF_001619985.1 of Xylona heveae TC161. Taxonomy (NCBI): domain Eukaryota; kingdom Fungi; phylum Ascomycota; class Xylonomycetes; order Xylonales; family Xylonaceae; genus Xylona; species Xylona heveae. The sequence goes on along the minus strand of NW_017264193.1, from coordinate 2,283,632 downwards.
TTGCGGCCCGATAAGCCAGCGAACAAGTTCCGCTCCGGTCGATTTGTTTACCCATTACCCGATTCGGATATTTGCGGTGACGAGGTATCCACATCACCTCCACACCCCAGCCAATTAATCCCCAGGGTAAGTTGGGTCGATGGCCGCTCTCTTATGTACACTTACGAGCGACTCAAATACAAGAAGGCAATTCACGTAGTTGGGACCCTTCTTCAGGCTATGGCGATGGATCCTCGATCTTATCCGCGTCTGCCCCCCGAGCTGATGCAGCTCAAATCGTCAGCTTCGACTCCTTCTTTGCGATCGCGAGAATCGGTTGTGGTCCCGCTCGAACGAGAGCGGCGATCCCTGGACAATTCAGGTGGAAATGTGCGCGTTGTGGTCCGCGTTCGAGCCTTTTTACCGCGAGGCATGTTTCTATTATGTGTCACAAACTTGGCAACATAAACGCTAATCTAGTCGAAACAATAGAGATCAACAAGGGAGCACAATGCCTGATAGATATGGATCCTGTCACCAATGTGACAAAACTACTCGTCCCAGAGTCAGCAGAGAATTTTGATCCTCGGACAAAAGGGCGAAAGGTTGTCGAGGAAAAGAGCTTTACCTTCGACAATTCGTTCTGGTCACATGATGAAGCAGATGAGCACTATGCGCATCAAGAGGATGTCTACAACTGCTTGGGTGAAGAGTTCCTGGATCATAATTTTGAAGGCTACCATACGTGCATCTTTGCATACGGTCAGACTGGTTCTGGAAAGAGTTACACTATGATGGGCACGCCTGAGCGGCCAGGGTTGATCCCGCGGACATGTGAAGATCTCTTTCAGAGGATCGAGTCGAACCCGTCTCCGAATATCAGCTATAGTGTCCGTGTTTCATATTTTGAAGTCTACAACGAGCATGTTCGCGATCTCTTCGTCCCACGCCGGGACCCGCCCAACTATCTCAAGATTCGAGAATCACCAACAGAAGGTCCTTATGTCAAGGACCTGACAGAAGTTCCGGTAAAAGGCTACATAGATTTGATGCGGTACATGAGAATGGGCGATCTTGTAAAGACTTAACATGCCTACACAGTAAGAGATGCTCGCTAACGTATAAACTAGAACCGCACAACTGCTTCCACGAAGATGAATGATACGTCATCTCGATCGCATGCTGTTTTCACGATTATGCTAAAACAAATCCATCACGACATGGAAACTGATGAAACAACTGAGCGTCTTGCCCGCATTCGTCTTGTTGATCTTGCTGGCTCAGAGCGTGCCAAGTCCACAGAAGCAACTGGCCAACGACTTCGAGAGGGTTCCAACATCAACAAGTCCTTGACGACCTTGGGTCGAGTTATCGCTGCTCTGGCGGATCCTCGTCATGGTCGCTCTGGTGGAAAGAAGCATAAGGAGATTGTACCCTACCGAGACTCGATCCTCACGTGGCTGCTCAAAGACAGTCTAGGCGGTAACTCAAAGACAGCGATGATTGCGTGCATCGCACCCAGCGACTATGACGAAACGCTCTCCACGCTACGATACGCCGATCAAGCCAAGCGCATTCGTACTCGGGCTATTGTCAACCAAGATTCCGTTTCAGCTGCCGAAAGAGATGCCCAGATCGCCGAGATGCAGGAAACGATTCGTATGCTGCAAGTCAGTGTAAGCTTCCAGCAGGCCGCTACAAGGCGGGAAAACGACATGCAGAGCCAGCAACTGGAAGAGTACCAGAAGCAAGTCGAAAAGATTCAACGTCTCATGGAAGAGGATAGACAAATCAGCGAATGCAAGATTAGAGCACTTCAGACAGAGAATGAGGCGCTCAGACTGCACCTAAAGTTGGCCGTCGAGTCCTTAAAGAATCCGATTCCTGTACCGCCTGCCGAAACCGGTAGGCGCTCCTTGAGCATGGGCTCCAATCCAGAAGCTCCTGAGATCAGCTTCGAAAGAGAGGACAGTCCCACGCCGGACTCGGAGCCAGGACTCGATTGGGATGATGAAGATACCCCAGAGGCAAGCGATATTGAAGCTGTTGAAATGCAAGAGCATCTTCAGGATCTTCTGAAGGATCTGGGACTTTTCAGGAGGAAGATTGCGGATGATCACACAAGATTTGTCAAGCCGGAAACTGGGCCCACGGTACCGGTATTCTAGGGAAGCCGATGAGGGACCTTGGCTACTGGGTTCAGGAATGCGTCACGACCAAATTGTAACTTCTTTTGTTGTATTAGCGTGATAAAGCGTCGGGTTTAATTTTAAACGATGATAATTAATTTGATGCAAGGCGCTAGGCTGTCTTCATTGTCAATGGATATCATAAATACTCAATTAGAAAGATGCTCTAAGTTTCATCATCTCGAACGGGTCAACTGTGAGATCATCCGGTCTATTTCGTTTGCTGCGCTCCCTGTGGCTTTGGATTTGATGTTTTCTAGTGCTTCGACGTCTTTAGCTTTCAAAGCTTCTTCGCCGGCTTTGACCATCAAGCCACACTTCATCCACATTTCTACACGGTCCGCTGGTGTCTGGGTCGTACATTTCGGTATGAATTGAGATGCGAGCTTGGTATTTCCAGCTCCCAAAATTTCGTTGAAGAAGGGCTTAGAGAAAAGGGTAATTGTCAGTTCATGCACGCCGCATCAACAATGCAGCAATATCTAGAGAACTTACCTCCCACCCAATTGGAGATTTTTTAACCTTGGCTGACTCCTCAAGTTCCGTCCAGTCGCGTTTGGCTACTAAAGCCCGCAGTCTAAGCCACCAAAATGTCTTGTCTGGAACCTTAAATTCCGACTGAACCTTTTGCGCCCTCTTCATGTGCCCAAGCTTGGTGAGCTGGAAGATGGTCTCGTTGACAGAAAGACCTGTGAGGTCCGATTCCACGTCTTTGTCAAAAGCGTCCTGCATTTTGAGCAGGCGCTGCGCCTCGTCCATGGCTTTGATCTGAAAAGTGTGTTCCTTGGAGTCCTGAAGGAGCTTCTGCGCCATCTTCAGCTTATCAAACCGAGAGTTCATGTCTTCTACTTTCAAAGCCTCAGAGATGAGCAAGTCCGAGCCATCTAATCTGCGATCATCCTGATAATACAAATCTTTAAGTAACTCCCAATCCTGAGCACGAGCAGACGACTCCACAAGCGCAGTAGCCACTGGCCGATTATTGATCACGCGAAAGAAGCTTGATAGGGATAACTTCTTCTTTAGGTGAAGAAGGACGAAGAACACCAAATCGGTGTCTCCGCTCTCGATCGCTTTGTCTAGTGCGATTTCGTCCTCTTCCATGTTCAGGAGCAGCGGGACTTGCTTGCCCGCGCGAGGTTCGTAGTTTAGCAACTCTGTGGCTAGCCTACCTCGTCCTTCATCATATGCCGCACGGGCAATTTCTTCAAAGGAAATCCCGCGCTTGCCCTCCAATTTCTGGACGATGAGACGACAAACGCTCTCTTCATCTTCTGTCGAAACCCGAACCTTCTGGCTGGCCCAATGTACATAAACCCTATCAGTTGGGAGCCGCAGATATTCTGAAACACGAAGTGCCAGAAGATATTCATGTCGATTGATAAGCCGTTGCACCAGCTTCTCTGGTGACAAACGGACGAATTGCTCGTAAGAAATGGGCAAACCAATCTCATAAAATCGAACGGCGTTAAGAATCCGCAAGACCTCGCACATGTCAACAAACTCATCGCTGTTATAAAGATCAATGACGGATTTGCCAAATGACGCTGCCTTTAATAGCTGCTTCTGCCAGTGAATGCTGAATTCATGCCCAGCCGCTTTGACACAAGTATCGACAGCTTCAACGAGGTTTGGCCGGATGAGCTGAATATTGTCGTCTGCTTTGGGCGATTTCTTATCCAGTTGGTCTACAGCATCCAGTAGCACTGAGGCCGGAGAAGAAGATCCGAGCTTAAAGACATCTTCTGTTACGTCTGCGGAGAAAGTGAGTAAGTTATTTCTTCTAATACGTCGAGGCTCTTCCGCAATCTAACCTGGTACTTTTTGAAGGAACTCGCAGAGGTCATTAGTGATAAGGCGGACACCATCAACGTCGGGCAGTACGTGAACACGTCCATCGTAAAAGTACCTGCTCCATTATCAGCATGATTGCTAACTAGCGCGCCATGAGAGTTTCCTGGGAGAAACGTACTTCGTAGAAGCGCCACTAGGCCCAACCATATGTATTTCATCCTCCCAAGCCAGAATCACGGAATTGTTCCCACACCATTGGACGTCATTGGGGATTGTTTTGACCCGGGAGTCATACTCGCTGAGCTTGTTCTGGAAGTCACTGCTGATAACCCACAGCTTTGAATCCTCTGTATATAGTGCTGCAAATTTCCCATTGGGAGAGACACTGATATGATGGAAAGGTCCATTCTGAAGCATGCGATCCTCGGACTCAGTGGCATCAACAACGTAGATGGTCTGGTCGATGGCAAGGAGAACCTCGACAGAGCGCGACAAGCTATATGCCGGGGGAATAATCGTCCAAGAATGTACCGTCGACTCTGGTGGTGATGCTAATAACTTCGGGCGCGGCTCATCATAATTCGACACGGCGATCAAATGGTTATTGTTCAGGAGAGCAACAAAACCAGTGGACCAGAAGCGGCATTCCTTCACACCGATATCTTCAGCCCCCTAAGTCCATCGTCAACATGGTCCCAGTCCATATGCTAAATAGATCCAGTACTAACGCTTCCGAGTGAAAATTGAGTAAAGTCGCCCTGCAAGTCATAGTAACAGCGCACAGTCCCATCTTGAGTTATGACCAGCAGTTTCTCATCCTCGGACCAACCCAGTCCTTTGACGGAACCTTTGTCCCACTGCAACCTGTCAGTGCCAAATATGAGCCACGAGGGATGTAATGCGACGCACGTTAACCCGTCGAATCAATTTCCCGGCGCAGCTATAGATATCTATGCTCGATTTGGCGGCCTGGGTGCCTCGATATGCATGGAGTTTGTCCTCGTCACGATACAGAGCTGCAGCGCATTGTTAGTCCAAGCTGAAAGACGAATGCAAATATAACCGTACCTATAGCCCCGCCATAGGGTGCAGCTCGCAGGATATAGTTTTCAAGTTCAAAATCCTGATCGAAAACGGCCGTATACAGCTGGACCTTGCGGTAGAAGCGGTCGCCTACTTTATCCCATTCGGCGGTGGGATTCGACATGACGACTGTTGCTCAGAACAAGCGCATCGACCCGTCTTCCGAGAGCTTTGAGCTATCCGCGCCAAGAGAAGGAAGCGCAAAAGCGCTGATAGAGCAGACACAGCTGGGTCTGATGGGTTAACGTATCTGGTCCAAATATCCACAGCTCTTTGGGCGGAGGGACCGGTGCTCCCTAGCGGGAACCGAGCTCTACGCCGCCGCTAAAGCTCCAGCTCCAGATCGTCGTCAGTAACCGTTTCCGCGTTCAACATCACTTGGATTGCTCTCTGAAGCTGTTATCATCGCATGCATTGATAAACTTCGATTTTCGATTTCATAATGTGACTTCAACAGTCGTGAAGTGACAAAGCCAAACTTAGCTCGATGATTAACTGGCAAAAAGAGCCAACAACGTGCTGACGCCAATGGATCTGGGGTCGCTCCCGTCCAAAGTCCAGGCTCTAAGCGACCTGGAGCTTGCGATACTGTTATGTTTGATAGCGGAGCAGCACTGCATTATTGAAGCCCAAAATGATTCACTGGGGGCACTGGAAGTGGAGCTGCGACAGGTCTGTATATGAGGTTTCAATTATATTTTACTGGATACTAAAATTGTGCAGGTACTCTGGGATACTTTCGGCCTGACCTCTGTGGCGTTGAGCTGCAGCGAAGACATGACACTGGAGGACTTCACCAACAGTGTGCTAATAGATGACGATGGGCCAGATCTCTATTCTTCCGATCCTTTTGTATGTTTCCCTCTCATCATTTTAATTTCAAGTATTTGTCTTTGGTTGTCACGTGTGCATTTAATACCATGCTCTAATCCTCCTAAATATTCATCGTTCGTGATCTAATATCATTTGGCAGAGATCAAGTTATCACTCGGCCATAGCAGGTACAAAGTTCCGTTCAATCCGAAGGTCCTCTCAATTGGATACTCCAATGGAGAACAAAAAGCTCCCCAACGTAATCATCGCAAAGGATCTCGATCTCGCAGAGCCTCATATTCAGATCCAAGTCCTCGAGGTAAATGAACCGCCCTTGTATCTTTTACTTGCCATCTATCGGTTCTCTAGCTGATGCCCAATACCCATATCAAGTTGATTCGAAGCAAACGAATATATACCCGAACAGCAGTCCACTCTGCGCCGAAATCCTTTTTGATATGCAGTCTAATGCCTTATGAAAGACCCAGACGACGGCGTCTTCTATCTCATCTTGTCCGTAGCTTCCATTTTTCCTCCCTTTCTCTCCTCAGAGACGGTGTTAATGATCTCGTCCAGAACGACCAAATGTTCATCAGCCACTCGCACGGGCTCGAAGACGAAGCGCCCGAATGGGAAGAGACATCTGATCAGCATTCCACTGACCAAGCATCGCTCTCCTCTGTTGTACGAAAATCTCATTCCTCGCATATGTATGAGGGGAAAGCCTCAACATCTACTTTTAGCTCCGAGGTATAGTACTACTTCTTCTTTACCCCAGTTTTTTCCGGTCTTTCAGTATTTTATTGACACAAGGTATTTTTACTAAGGACATCAACGCCTTGAAACTTCCCCTCCGGTCACTCATGATCACCGCTGAAGTCAAGCGGTATATGCAAAACATCGTCACTTTTCTACGACAGCACCGCGCAGTATATGGAGGAGTTTCGGCCCGCGCATCGAAACATTTAGATCTTCTAGTCAGGTATGTTATGATTTCACTCTTCAGGGCTACGCCCTGTATTGTAGAGAGCTTTGAGCCTTATGTAGATTGTAGGTGTCTCGCAACTCTCCATTTTCAAGACTTTGTAACGCCGTCTCTGGTCGCACTGGCTATCCGCAAAATCTACCCTCACCGCATACTCATAGCTACGCCCGAGAATGAAAGAAGTATGCAATGGGGAAGCGAGTTGGATGCTGTGGCTGCTCTCCTCGACGGGGTTGGTCCGGAGGATGTCATCGAGGATGTTCTGGCGGCGGTTGACCAGCCGCTGTAAAGGATGCTTCAAATCAAGTGTAGTCTGGGGCTCTTGTTCGGTTTTTTTTTTTTTTTAACCAGACGAAACATTTTGGTATATATGTCACGAGGAATCGCATTGGGCTGGCCAGCGAGCGTCCTCTTTTGGCAAGCCCTTTTTCACTGTTATGTTCCAGCGACTAGCCATATATAAGGAAGCATAGCGGCCATACATATTCATGTGAGAATAAGGGAGCTTCCTCATTATCAAGGACCATAAAAAATGGCGAAGTGACAAGTTTCATATATGGTATCTACCTAGTAGAAAGGAGAGGTTTCTGGAAAAGACTCCAGAGGAATGCTGAGCTTCTAGATTGTCAGGAAACTCAGACTTTTTGAACGGTTGTCATCATCCATGATGGCAATGCTGGAAGGCGATCAAACGAATCATACTGCATAATTTCCAATCCTAGTATTAGTACTTTCACCAGCGTTAAGAAGAACGTCAGCATATAAGTCCCTTCCAGAAAATATGATAAGACATGAAAGTATGAAACGACTAGATGGAAAATCAGAATGCCATGCAAAAAAAAAGGCAAGCTCAGATCATGAGACATTAAAACAGAATGCTACCAAAAGAGAGGCCCGTCCCGTCTCTCTTTATCCTTCATTAGAAGCCGAAAATCCAAAAGAAAACCTCGAAACGCCCACAGCCGAGCTATGGATGATCATCGGCTGAAATGCAATAGAAGAATATGCGCTCCATTTAACGTCAGCCCTCGCCACCATGTCCGATTTTCCATTACCATTTCCCAAATGAGGTGAAAGGCCAAGCTCAAAAAAACAATTCCAATACCAATGACGATTGAGAAGGGAGGGGAAAAAAGGTAAGAACCGTTAACGACATCATGCAATTTCATCGTCATGCTAATAAGGGGTCGTGATGTATATGAATTTTATATAGCGCGGTCGGTTGACTGGTCCCTTCCAGCGCCACCATCAAGAATAAAAGGACCAGCATCATTCCGAGGAGTCATAGGCCCTTCCGCGCCAATGGATGCAAGTGCGTTTTGAATATGGGAGCCAGTAGCATTAGGAAGCGACATTGACGACGATTGGCCGTCGGCGGCCAAGTTGAGTAAATCTCCAACCGTGGCATATTGTGGGGTCCCTCTTCGCGAACCAGATTGTGCATTAGGATGGATATCCACAGGTCGCGTGGTGGACGAGGACTCAACACTGGGCGAGGAGACCCCAAACACTCTGCCATTCTCAGCTTGAGCGGGCTCGCTGGAATCATTCTCAGAGTCTTCTGAAGAATCTGACGGCGTTCGTCGAGCCCGGTCGTCTGATGAACGCCGCTCTTCCGTTAGAGCCATGTCGCCAATTTGGCCAGATAGATCTTCAACAGTGGCCTCGCCAGGTAAGGCTTGTGCGTGTTGCGCGGTTATTGCTTCTGACAATAGCACGGGAGGCAAAGGTTCGGTTGAGGCACCATCGATTGCTACGCTCTGAAGATCTAAGGCTGGCTGCTCAGAAGACAGTTCGGCACTTCTGGCTCCTTGTTCATTCTCAGTCGGTTCAACGGCAGGTTCGTCCTGCCACTCTTCATAGGTGCCGGGGTCATCAACATCTGCTTCTAAATCTGCCACAGCTCGACAATTTGGACACAAAAATTGAGGCCAATTGGATCCTGACAGTATCGGGCGTATGCACTTGTAGTGCCATACATGAGAGCAAGGGGCGACAAACAGAGATTGGCAAGGCTGTAAAGTGTCAATTTGGATGATATGGAAACAATATTGGGGCTAACACTCACTGCTATCGACATCAAGCAAATTGCACATTCCGAAGAGTGTGTTGAAGCCGTGTCCCCATCTTTCTTTGTGAGACCTTTGCTCAGATTTCTAAGGCGTTTGTGTGTAGTTACGCTGCAAGGAAACAATTAGCATCGTCATTACGCACAACACAATGTTGCAGATTCCCGTCTGAGACACGATAGCTTACTTGAAGTTATTCAATGACTTCTGCCACCCTCTGTTGCATTCCACTCTCATTTTGACGCAGCGGAATATCATTTCTTCTCCGCCACGAAAATCTATTCCAAGCTGAACAATATCGCCGTCGTTAACCGGAAAGGGCCGAGATTCCAAATTTGGTTGACTCAAGCGGATATGATTGAGAAATGTGCCAGACGAGCTCCCCACATCCTTAATGTGCCATCGGCCGTTTGCGCACCAGAATTCACAATGCTTTCGGCTCACAACCTTTGATTTGAAGCCAACTGGCGCATCTGATGGCACGTTGGGTGCCGGATTTACACTTCCTTCCCGATCAGAGTATCTTCCAACGCGGATGACGGAGGAAGCAGAAGGCAAGGTTCGAGAAATCGAAGTGAACGTTAATGATGGTCTGGCGGAACGAGGGTCTTGGTGCGGCACCAGTCGCAAAGACGGCATTTGTGTGTTGGAAGATAAGGGTGGCTCCATGCTCTGAGCTAGGATAGACTGCTCCAACCCAGATTCAAGGTCAACCGCAACGGATGGTTCAATCGACGTAGCAGGCCGTCCATCAAGTCTCGCAAACTCTGTTGCTGACGCACTATACACGGGGGACGGTATCATGGCTGAAGTATTTTGTAATTCCGACCCAAGGGAGAGCAACCCTATGCTCGCGTCCACATTCGATTCTTGGCCAGTAGCAGCTGCGTTTGAAGTCGACTGGGATCGTGTTGCGACTCGCGAAAGTCCACTGTGACCACCTACAGTGGGAACCCAGCCTCCCGCCGAGGCGACGCTGCCGGCAGCCTGTACGCCTGAGAGTATATCGGGATTGGATCTGGAATGCGATTGGGACCTGGTATGTTGCGGGATCTCTGAAGATGGGGTCGCGGCGTTGGAGTTGTCCCGGGGATCTCGAGATGTAGATGATGGGGCCACGTAACTGTGGGGTCGCGGGCCGGAACGAGGCGACTGCGCACCGTTTGATGAAGGGTTTGAATGATGGTGAAGATGGCTGCTCGTATAACTTCGCAGATAGCTCAAGCCTCTGAGTCTGCCTAATCGCGTTGGAGACGTGGGGGAGGCAGGAGAAGTGGTTGTCGAGAGCGTCGGGGATGAAGGGGCCGGATGCGTAAACATGATAATAATATCATCCAAAGTCGCTCGGCACCTTAGTATTCGTTTCTCACCACCGCCAAGCAAGCAGCAGTAAAAAGGACGAGCAGAGTCTACGACACGATCTATATTATGTGGATCACACAGGGACGGACCAGGCCATTCGATGAGATGAGCATGGACGTCGAAGGACGAAACAGGCCAAACACGCTAGGTGGTTATAACAGTTGCGAGCGGCCCGAGACCTTTTTGCGGGGCCGGGGAAACTCCAGACCACTGTCGAACGACAAAAAATGTCAACGCCTGTTGAGGAAGAGGACAAGATGCAGGACAGAGGAGAAGATTACCTCAAGAAGAATTTCTGTCGATTGAAGTAGAAGTTTGATGATGAAAAGAAATGGTGATTTCGCTTGTCGATTGTTTCATTTAATAATAAAGGGTCATTCACACACTCCGCAGTTTGGCCGACCGACCCCAGAAAGTCAGCCCTGAGGTCATCTGAGCGCATGGCAGTATATTTAACCTATTAATTGCGTGGACATCAACAGATGCGCGCACGACCCAAGGATGATTGAGAACAAGGAGCAACATTATTTAATCTGCAAGGTTCTTTCTAATTGCCATGCAGGTGCATAAAGTACAGGACTAGGGACACTCACAGTGAGAAAAAAGGACAAAGTGAACGGTGAGTCTTTTCGCAGTCTCAGCACAGCTTCCCGGGAAGAGGGTCCAGACCTGGGGCCTAGACAATCTACGCCAAAGTCATCCCACGATGACTTTCCACAGCCGACCTGAATTTCCCATCTCTTTCAGCTCTATTTATCAGCGAATTAAGCACCGTAGATGAGCGCAGGTAGGTAGGTAGGTATATAGCGGGGAGTTAATTTAATCAAAAGCGGCGATACATATCGCGGGGCTCCACGTGAGGGCAGCATAAATTATTCCTTGGCCTGTACAAAGTACGTATTTGATATAACTTATAAGCTGCGTCTAATCCTCATGATAAGCTCTTTGATTGACGCAATGCATCGGAACCCATTGTCCCTTTGATGCTCCACCGCATTTTCAACAGCCTTGGGCATGTGGCCTGTCTTTGCCCTCGTTTATCGCGAGCGGGGCCGATCTTGACACAATCCGAGGGATCCATTTCTCACCGGACCAACCTCCTTTTTATATTGACGCTCCTTGGCCTTCGAAAAAAAAAAAGTCTTCGGTATAATCCGAAAAAGCGCAATTTCTATGCTTGGAGTACCTTAGCCAGGCAATTAACTCTGTAGAGTACAAGGGCAAAAGGAAAGGGCGGACACCGATGGCGGGCTCTAAATTGGATGCATGGATCCCGTCATGGGCGGGGTCTCTTTTTTATTTTGAAGCCAAAACGGCTTCTAGGTAAAGATCAGCCCTTTGGCGTGGTGTCAAGCTAGGCATCTGCCAGCCATTTCCCTATCACCGACAGTCCCTTTGACAAATCGAATTGATAGGCGGTGAGGTGCCTAGTAGGCATATCGGCGTGAGTTCACTCCAGGACGCGGTTACGAGTTCCGGTGCCGTAAAAGCTCCAACGCAGGATAATCAAAGAAATCCTGGTACGGGCAATCGCAACTGCAGCGTGCCTGCATTGCTCACCAACATTCTCAATTTCCCAAAATGGGAGACGAGCTGCGTGGCAGCCCGATGTCAAAGACGTTGCGAGACTTGATCCGGGGCTACGGCAAAGACACATGGGGGCGGCGGTTGCCACCTCAAAGTCACGACAAAAGCATGAGACACGAGCCCCTGTGAGGGTGGCGCAGTTGGCCATTCTGCCTGTAGTCAAGGTATCATATAAAATACCTTAGGGAAGTTAGGGAATCCTGAGGTACAAGAGCGACACTTGGCGGTAAAGTTTAACTGGACTCTTGTACCCGCCCGGCAGGGACGGGGTGGGTTACCGGTACTGTCACCCACTAAGAAGGCGCCTTTCAGCCTGCTCGACTGGGGGGTTTCTCGCCCAGCTCAGCTAGTCCGGGCGACTAAAGAGATGCGAAGCCTAAAAAGATTGGCAGGCGATCAATCACAGCCTGACAACAAAGTGGGTGACCGGCCACTTGCAACCCTTCAACCCTTGCTCACAAACTGGGTCGTTCCCAAGGGTCCCGGTCCCTCAGACTTCACTGCCTTTGATGCTTCCACTCGTTGTGCCATTTTCCCGCAACCCACCTCAGCGGTTCCAGGATTTTTCTTGGGCTTCGTCATGACAATGCTTATCGACACCTGGCTGCCCTGATTCGTGATCAGCCTGTAGGGGCTCCAAGTCCATCACGTTTTCCCCAGAAGTCTGTGGCTGTAATAAATCCCTTTGCCTCCGTCTAGAACCAACCTGAACACCGCCATGGCTGTGACCTCGTAACCTCTTGGGTGGCGGCCTGCAGCGTACAGTGCCCGTTCATTGTCTCACTTGCCATTTGTAACGAACTGCAGTCGTTTTGTTACATTCACTTCTCCTATTTTTAATGCTTGGCCTTTAAACTGCAGCCTTTCGACGTCAAGAGATCAATACTCAAGTGATCGAAATTTCTGCATCTGCAATTCCTCCAAGAGGTGTCTGCAGAAGTTCCGCCTTTTGACCATTCACGATGAGCCATCCACAAATTGGCCAAACCATTGCCGTCTTCGACAAATCAGGGAAGGTCGTCAGTACGGTGAGTACATCTTGATTGCGATGCGATATTGCAGATGCGACTGTATATGGTTTTCGATTTCGAGCACTAAGAGACTAATATTGGCATCGGACAGAGCAAGCATCTTCTCAATATATTTCGGGAAGCAAAGGATGCTTATCGCGAAAAGAAGGCCGAGATCAACGCCCAGCGTAAGGCTGAATTAGAAGCCAAGCGCGCCCGTCGCGCTTTGGAGAATTTTACTTTTGATGAGAGAGCTTCGGCCGCTCCGTCCAAGGTCTCGTCCAGACGCACTCATCGTACCAGACGCTCAAGGGCTCGCCATCATGAACCTGTTTATCAATATGATGACGAATATTATGCCGAAGACATGCGAAGACAGACAGCACCAACAATACGTCGCTACGAACAAGACTACGACATGCCTGCACCGAGAATGGAAATCATTCGTCGTCATACGACCAATGATGCTCAAATTGCTCACCGTCCTCTGCCTACTCGCTCAGCAACGGTAGCTGGGCCAGCCATTGATATGGACCTTGCGTACGGCGAAATCCCGCCACCTCTGCCGCCAAGGCACGAAGATGAAGACGAGCTCAAAGGTCTCCTTTCAAAGCTGAATCTCGCGCTTGATGAAGCCCACTGCGTGCGACATACTGTCACGACTATGGTTTCTTCGCTTCAGAAAAATCCGGACGCCATGGCCGCCGTGGCCTTGACCTTGGCAGAGATCAGTAAACTTGCAGCCAAAGTATCGCCTCAAGTTCTGACTGCTTTGAAAGGTAGCTTTCCTGCCATTTTTGCTCTCATGGCTAGCCCACAATTCATGATTGCGGTTGGCGTGGGTGTTGGTGTCACCGTTGTCATGCTCGGTGGTTACAAAATTGTCCAAAAGATTCAACAACGAAAGGTGGTGGATGCGCCAATGCCAGTTGCGGAAGAGGTCCAGCCAGAGTTCGATCAGCTCGAAGAGATGGATGTTGACCTTTCTGGTATCGAGACGTGGAGACGTGGGATAGCCGACGCTGAAGCCGATAGCGTAGCCATCAGCGTTGATGGCGAATTCCTTACCCCCGAAGCTGCCTCGATTCTGCGCGAAGAGAGGCAGCGGGACAGAACGGGACAAAGTGAAGCTAGCAGGAGAACGAAATCCACGAAGCATACCAAGCACAGAAAGAGTGAGAAGGGGGACAAAGAGAAGAAAAAGAAGAAGCACTCAAGCTTGCGGCTCCTATTCCATGCATAGAACACTCTTGGCATTACCATTAGAACCTTCAAGCGGGGTGGTTAGTGGATGTTTTTTTGTTTTGTTTTTTTGGCCTTCAGCAAGGACTTTTTCTTTATATTTATATGGAAGCGTTGTGGCTTTGGCGCAAGCCTTGAAGTATGAGAAGCTTTAATAGGCGATTTGTCTTCTTTTATTTGATTTCATTTGTTCAGCATTGGACATTTTATACATCCTTTTGATATTTGCATTGGCATAAGCGGATCATTAGACAGGTAGCTTGTCACTAATCTATGCTGTATCATGCGAGATGAACTCATCTGTTGTGCCTACAGCGCATCCATAAACCCACAAAAAGCCGCGCTTCGATAGCCCCTTTGCTGGAGAAACACTTGATTGTTAGGTATGCTGTGCTGTATGAGGTAGGGATTGTTTCTTTGAGTAGTACGTACCAATGGCGGCGGAGTTATCGTACAACATGCCGGCCTCGGAACTTGCCGCCCCGGGGAGATTTTGTCGCTCTATCATCGATCAAGGGAGTTCTGACGCTATCCGCTCCATCGTTCGAAGTCTTGTAGCGCATATGACAAGTGCTGGTTGTTTCTTCCAGCCAGCATTTTGACGATGAGCCAAACAACTCTCAGAACAGGCCCGCGGGCCTTGGCTCACATATCTCGGACCGCTGCTCAGCGTTCTTCAGCACTTCCGCTGCAATCATACAGGAGCCTCGCAACCGTTGCCCCAACGGAAAAGGTCCGATTAACCCAAATAACAGCGTATCGCTTCCTCACACTGATAGTTATAATTTCAGGATACGTCAGAACTTGACCAAATTACAACACTTCCTAATGGGCTTCGAGTCGCCACGGAAGCTCTCCCCGGCCATTTTTCAGGCATCGGCGTGTATATCGATGGCGGATCACGGTACGAAAACGAGCATCTTCGTGGTGTTAGCCACATCGTAGACCGTTTGGCTTTCAAAGTGGGTTTTATCCTTTCATTTTTAAGATACATTGAAAGCCTCCTATTGACAGTAGAATCAATAGTCTACTAGCTCCCGATCGGCCGATGACATGATAGAGAAGTTGGAATCTCTCGGCGGAAACATGCAATGCGCTTCTTCTCGAGAATCTCTCATGTACCAATCAGCTACCTTCAATTCGGCTGTCCCCACGACGCTGGGGCTACTGGCCGAGACAATCAACGACCCGCTGATCACGGAAGAGGAAGTTCAGCAACAACTCGAGACTGCTGACTACGAGATTGGAGAAATCTGGTCAAGACCCGAGCTGATATTACCGGAACTGGTGCATATGGCGGCCTATAAGGACAATACACTTGGAAATCCATTGTTGTGCCCCAAGGAGAGATTGACAGAGATCAATCGAGACACCATCCTCGACTATCGCAAGGCCTTTTTCAAGCCAGAGCGTATGGTAGTTGCCTTCGCGGGTGTTCCTCATGATGAGGCCGTCACGCTCACCTCAAAATACTTTGGTCACCTCCCGAAGCAGATAGAGCCTGTTTTCTCGAGCACCGCCTCAGTCTCGTCTGATTCTCTTTCTGGATCCGAAAGCGGATCAGAAGCCTCTTCGCCATCATCCTCATCATCCATGTCATCTTATTCCTCCCCGAGCCACCCGTCATCCCCTCAGTCATCAAATATTCTTTCTAAGATCCCTTTCTTCAAGAACATCTCCACATCCGCGCCTCATGGTGCCTCAGTCTCATCTCCGAATCTGGCGGGTACCCAGCCTTCCCCACTGGATCTTGCTTCGCCCGCACACTACACTGGCGGTTTCCTCTCACTTCCTCCATTGCCGCCACCGATGAACCCTGCTCTTCCTCATCTTACTCACATTCACCTTGCTTTTGAAGCGCTTCCCATCTCCTCTCCCGATATTTACGCCCTCGCTACCCTTCAAACTCTCCTCGGCGGAGGAGGTTCCTTTAGCGCTGGCGGGCCAGGCAAAGGAATGTATTCACGTCTCTATACCAACGTGTTGAACCAACACGGCTGGGTTGAAAGCTGCATAGCCTTTAACCATTCTTACACCGATTCTGGTCTTTTCGGAATCAGCGCCAGCTGCATCCCGTCTCGGGTTCCGCAGATGCTCGATGTCATGTGTCGGGAACTGCAAGCCTTGACGCTGGAAACCGGCTACCCCTCCCTTCAGACCGTTGAGGTCAACCGGGCCAAGAACCAGCTGCGCAGCTCTCTGCTGATGAACCTGGAGTCCAGGATGGTGGAGCTTGAGGACCTTGGTCGGCAAGTGCAGGTTCACGGCCGAAAAGTTGGTGTCAGAGAGATGTGCCAAAAGATCGAGGAAGTCACCATCGACGATCTCAAGAGGGTCGCTCGAACGGTTTTCCGAGGACTGGTTCAGAACCCCGGCCAGGGCAGTGGTGCTCCCACAGTGGTCCTGCAGGAGGGTGAGGATACCACCGCAAGACGGCGGCCATTTGCCTGGGATGAGATCCAAGACAGAGTCTCCAGATGGAAGCTTGGCCGGAGGTAAATTTATTCTGACGGTAAAAATCATTTCTGCATATTGTGGCATTTTTATTTTCTCCCCAATCAGGTGTATATTTATTTAAGCATTCAAACAGAGGAAGTCGGTTGTACATTTGTTGTATCATAGAATTATAAGATTTTTTTTATTATTCAATTTACTATCCAATTTTGAAACATTATTTATCTCTATAGTGACATGTTCCGCGGTGTCTTTTGCGGTGTCCCTCCACCATTTTCAATTGTTGTGTCCATCATTGTTTCTTCCCTGTTCTTGTAAAACATATCATGAAAAAAACTATAATCAATATTAATTCTATTGACAAAATCAAATCTAAAATCTTATATCAAGACCGTGGTTTGTGCTGGCAACGCGATGTTTCCGTCAGGCAGCGCTTATGTCATCGTCCACGGAGCTAAACCCAATGTAGGCGAATCTGGCGGAAGATCTCCGTGAAAAGTTGTTGTACGAGTAGGTGCAGCGCAAGGCCTAACCAGAGAGCCGCAAAGCGAGCCAAAAGTACAACTTGGGAAGTTCAAGTCTGTCCGTCACATCATCATCCACGAAACAACCCCATTGACACTTTTTCAATTCCACGCTTCCGCCCATTTCAATTTGCGAAATCGACCCGTTAAGTCGCGGTCGATATAATTTTCATTCGGAAGTCTCCAATTATCGTCGATAATTAGCCAAAATGGTCAAGCTACAGGAAGTCGAGGACGAGCACTTTGCGCAGGAGCAGACTGGTCCTAAGCTTGAGGAGAATGAGGAGGACTACTACACCGATACTGGTATGAGATGGTCTTTTCCTCCCCCGTCTGTTTAATTTCATCCCAATCCTTCTCCTTCCTTCGACGAAGGAGAGCGCACGAGAGGGAAGATGTTAGGATCGGATGTGAAATGGAAGAGATTGGATCTGAGGAGGTTTCAAGCGGGACCAAATTGGCCGGAACTTTGGATAGCGGAAATTGATGTCTTGACTTATGAAGTCGGGCGTCTCTTAATCTGCAAGATACCATGACCGCATCGAAGTTTCCCGAGCCCAAGAAGATCAAGGGCCCCAAGGAACCAAGAGCCTCGAGACCCCAATGGCTTACCAATTCCGCCCATTCCAACCTGTCCCCCCATCCATCTCATTGTGTCCTCGTGTCCTTTCCTTCCTTACCTGAGCTGCTCGACTTCAAACTTTCCATCTCGTTGACCGCACACATTGCATTTGCTTTTGCGGGACATCATTGACAAGATACAACAACGGACAAGTCTGAAACTGACTATGATATCAAACAAAAACAGACTCTGAAGTCTCCTCCGATGACGAACCCGAAATCAGCCTCGAGGAGTCTCTCTCCGAGCGTATTACCGCCCTCAAGGACATGATCCCTCCCAAGCACCGTGCTATCGTGACCAACGCCGTCTCGACGACGTCGTGGTGGGTCAAGCGTGGCCTCTCCTTGTCCGGCAAGACCTTGTGGGTTGTCAGCACAAGCGCCTTGTTGCTTGGTGTCCCGTGGGCTCTTGCCTTTGCCGAGGAGCAGCAGATGGTTGAGATGGAGAAGGAAGTCCGCATGCAGCAGAGCGCCAACGAGGTATGTTTTCTCCGCCATCTTCCCAGCTTTGTGATACTCTCACCCAATTCCTCTTTTTTCCCTTCGATGCCTTCTGCATAATCATTTTTGTGTCGTCTATTCCTCTCCACTTCTTCCTGTTTCTCCCCTTTCTTCCAATTTTGAGCCCCTGATTTTTGTGATCCCTTGTCCGATACTGTATTGGATCCATTTGCTGACAGTTCTTTCGAATTACAGGTCCTTACCCCCGGCGCCACCAACCAGCTGAACCAGCAACTTGGCCAGCAGCCTGCACATGCTGCCTTGTAAACAGTTCAATAATAAGTGTACCATAAGTTGCGATTGCGACGTCATGTCCTGGCAGATGTAAATGAAAGTCGGGACAGAGGGAGAGGGAGTAGCAGTGTATGTGGGCGGTGGAAAAATGGAAACTTTTTTTGATCTAGGGTCACCTTATTGATTGCATGGTCAGAAATGCGAAACTTGAGCGTTTTTCCCCCTGAGAGTCTCCTTGACTGGCATTTATTTTGTCGAGATGGCTCTACCACTTGAGGCAACTGGTGTCTCAATATCGCCCTTGTTGTTGCGGGATGCCTTTTTTATATTTTCTACAATCTCCGCTGCTGTAATTTTACATCTTTGTCTTAGTGACAATTCCAATTCTTCTTTTTCGTTCTCCCAATTGCACATGTCACTTGTGTTTTCGAATGGCGGATACATTTGTTTGGCTTCGAATACGCTATGAAGAGTGAATACACTTGGAACGAGCATACTCAGAATTCAGCAGAGAATCGCCAAGGCGTTCCGTGTCGACGAAGGATGCTGGGCAGCTATATAAGAGTTAAAGAAAAAGGGAATTTGCAAAGCAAAAGGGGGATGTCCTTCCTGGTTCCCAAGTCCGTGCTCACTTAAGTTCCAGAACAGCGAAACATCCAATATCCAATCCCTCAATTGCTCCAGCAGCTATGCCAAATATTCCAGCCACAGGCAATAGTCAGAGAGTTGAGATTAAATCGTTATCTGCCGTACGGATCGGTCTTCGCTTCACGAGCAGCCTCCAAATTCGCTCTAAAGTCTCTCCAGAGATTGCGAATCTCACCTTCCTGCTCCATGACGTCGACAATCTCATTCGCGTGGTCGCGCCTCTTATTATTACTCCATTTTGCTCGTTGGACAATCTGTTCGGGATCCATGTACCCTTTTTGCTCGAGATGATCGACAACCCACTCATTCAGATGAAAGCGCCAATGGATTAGCGTGTGCGCAGATTCGGCATTTGCTTTGCAGAACCTGCATTGCCAAATAAGCACGTCAGCTTGGCCGCGTTCTGCAAGATGTATATTTATACTCAGGGAATGCGGGCTGGGGGACAAGATGGGCGGAACGTACCTTCCGAGAAAGAACCAACGGTCTGCGCGAGGAATCTCTCTTCCCTCGCGATCGTGAGTTCCTTGTACCTCTTCGTCCTCTTCGTCGTCTTCTTCTGCGCCTTCTGAATCCGAGTCTTCGCCATCTGAAACATCTTCGAGTGTGTCAAGATGATATGGCTTTCCCTTGAACTGTACTCGCCACGTGACAATGTGCCGTCTATTACAGGCTTCGCATTTCATAGTCTCAAACATATTTGCGCGCTGCTCGCGTTCGATTTCAAGCTGAAGTAAATGTGGACGAGCACTCAAGGCGCGGACAAAGGGCTCTTTCCAACTGGACGATATGAACTTGGACAAGCTTAGGCCTTGCACCTCGTTGTTGAGTCGTCGAAAAGCGATCTCGTAGATGCCGTCTTTTCGTGGAAAACTAGGATTTATTCTGTTATGTACCATCCATTCGACAGCATCTTTGAAGTGCTGTTTCAGTGATTTATGCGCATGTCTGGTGAATTCAATCGGCATGTCGTAGAGGCCGGTCCCGTCATCCTCTGGAGCACCGATCATATCATCAGCATCGTCAACAACGAAATCTTCTTCATAAGTGTCGAGATCTTCTCTCTTTTTATGGCGAGAGCTCCTGGCATGAGACTTCGGTGCATGATCTTCTTCCTCTGCATCTCCGTTGGGGTCATCACCATAATCATCTTCTTGGTCATCGTCCTCTTGTAGGTGTGCTGGAAGATTGGTGATTTCTGTAGGATTATCGCTCTGTGAGTCGTAATCCGCTTCGTCTGGGGCAGACGCAGATCTTCCACCGGCACGACGACGTCTGAGTTTCTCAAGGGTTTGTTGAAGTTTGCTCTTTGTGGATGACTGATGAGCCCGACCACGAGTTCGTGATCTTTGGACACCTACGGTTAAGAATTTAGTATGGCTAAAAGTAGAGAATAGCATATGCCACTCACGGTTCCCTTGCAAGTCTTCCAAATCTTCTTTGAGATCCTCAGCTTCCTGATCATTGACTTCATCGTTTTCTTCATCTGAAACCACTTGCTTCTTTGACCTATTGATCAATCGTCGTTTTGACCCTCTCCTAACAGCAGAACTCGGGGGTGCATCTGAACCTTCAGCATCGCTGTCGTTCTTTCTAACATTTTCTATGACCTGCACCTCTCCTTCAGAACTCTCTCCATCCGGGCCCTTTCCGCCTGTTTCGATTTCCCCTGCTTCCTCACGCAGGCCCTCTGAGCCAGTATGTTCGGATCCGGAGATCCTTTCGCTTTCTGATTCATCATCATCATCGCTGGATAGTACTATTCGGCGTGTCGCTGAGCGTGAGGGAGTAACGGCATCTTCGTGGGTAATTTTTGGCGTCTGAATGTTTTCCTTTGCAATCTTCAATCGCTTGGAAGGCGTATTAGTATGTCTGGATGACCGCTGTGAGTGCGAAAGTGGAGCAGCTCCAGTGCTTCCACCGGAGAGGAAGGATAAACTGTTGCGCGGCGGTTTCAGGGGCGTAGTCTTCGTATTGGCTCTCTTGGGAGTGGTTTGAGAATAGGCAATTGCATCGGACCAATGGAACCCTTCAGACGGCGAACTTTCTGAATTTGAATTGTCTGAATCATCCGAATCGACTGGAGACTTATGGGTTCGATTGGACTTAATGGCTCCAAAAGGCGAGCGATGCTCTTTAATTTCTTTGTTGGTAGCTGCGTGGATTGTAGACTTCGATCGTTTCCTAGCCGCTGGTTCAGGAGACGAGGACGAGCTCGCCATTCTCCTGCGTTTCTTTTCGTTCATTCGCGAAGGCTCCAAGGACAACTCATCACTAGATTCGTCTAGATCGAGCGAAGGGCCTCTGACTATCTCATCATCCTATAGCATTGTAGTATTGTATAAGCATTATGTTTGTAAAGAGTAAGAGTCAGGATACGCAGATGAAAGTTATACTTACTTCATCCTTGATTTCAATTTCATTTGTATGGCTGGGAGATGCCTCCCTTTCATCAATCTCACGGCCACGTCTCACAGTACGTTGACTGTCCATAATTGAATTACGCCATCTATCAAGCGTGCCGCTGCGCAGAGACTTGCGCGCCGGGAGAGGCGAGGAAGGAGGATGGTGAGAAGTTCCTGCACGGGCAGGTAGACGGGCAGTCGGTGAGGACGAAGGTTGCGCAAAGGAGAGACGAGTTTGCCTTTGCTTCGGCGGTCGAGATGAGGATGAAAACATTGAAACTTAAATTGAGGCACACGATTTCAACTACGCAGATGTTTAGACTATATCACCGCAGAAGCCGGCGAGAGGCTAGAAGGCAGATTTGAATCCTAACACTCGATCGTGTACGGTGATGGTTTACAATGCTTCAAGCTGCTACCATTTTCGAGCTAGTAACGTGTCTCTGTAGCACATCGATTGATCAAGTCCAAACAAAGAAACGTGAATTACTATTCCGTCTCCGCGACAAAGAGCGCGAGGCTGCTTCGCGTATAGTGGAACTCGCAGTCACGTGAACATATTGAGCATTTCATTGTATCGGGGTCTACGAACGGTGTCGCCATCATGACACATCAGATTCATATCAGATTGTCAAACGTATCGGCGATCTCAATTAAACATCTGGTCATTGTGGTCCTAACCGAACACTTATCATAAACCAACTTTTCATAACATGTGAGATGTGAGTGAAAGCTTTAGCCGGAGAGTTTGATATATCAATTATAGACTGGGAACCCGGCTCAATGAAAAGAGGAGAGGAGAATCTCCCTGTGGGAGTATTGTGCAAGAACCATTCGCAGCTGCAAGCTACCTGATGCAATATATTTCGTGAGTTGAGTCTCAAAGTTGCAATATCAAGTCTAGAAAATGTGAAGCGCTGGATATATTATCAAACATGGCGTAGAGTAGTAACCTAATCTGACCTTCTTGCATTAGAAGCCTTAGATCCTATCTAATCGATATTTTCTGTTGATTGATTAGGTATGATCCGTGAAACGAATATCGAGGCTATCATTTTCTGAAGACTAGCTAAAATTATGACGAGTGGAGCATATCAAAAAGACTCAACATCGACGGGTTGGCCTGATCGACAATCCTGGCTTGCGCGTCAAGGAAGAGATAATGCCCGTCCTAAAGCATTATGCCATGGGTCGTCAAACCCAGAGCTTGGCTGGATCTTCACTAGAGTAGAGACACTACACGTTACGGCGCCCTTGGTACTCGCACCCTTTCACATTCCCCCGATAACTCGTGTTTTACAAGAGTGACGTCTGCAACGGCGGAAGCTAACCAGCATAGGAATTTCCGTGCTTCCAGGTTAGACGATTTTATGCAATTGCCATGGTGGTCGAGGAGTGGTATTTGCTCGCTTTCATGATCCAATCGATGGACCATCAAGCCAGAACTGCGTCAATGGCGTGGCGGATATCCGCATAGGCCCAAGTCTCGCGAGAGGGCCAGAACTACCCTCGTACAGGGACGGGCACTGTACCCGCATTCGGCTGCACCCTTCTCCAAAGCTCCACTTTCCCCAGGCTGACGTAATTATTATTCGCGCCAAACTGCCCTACGAGAGAGCATCACCACCACAGGCTTGTTCGCATGGCAATTGTTTCAGGGTCGACGACCCATTCCATACTCGTAATAGAACTTGTACATGTCGTGATCAAAGTAGCAAGAGTAGTGTTGATGAAGTTCACGTGAAGAAAAGGGCCTGATTGAATTGGATGACGTGGTTGATCTGCAGGCAAGGGAAGATCCTAGATCGCACAAAACGCATATTGTCGATGTGGAAGGGACAGCCAGGGTACCTCAAGGGCTAAAGTGAAGCACACAGGGGTTTAATCTGCCAACCGACGCGGTGATCCTAGCACGAACGCATAGTTTATCTTCCTCCGAAACTGCTGCGCACACGGAATTTTACCCAAAGCAGGTTATCAGGTGTGTAGAGTAGAGTACAAGTATGTCAAAATTACTAGACTGGTTGTGTTCCTTGTGGCTAGTACAGAGAAGAGTTAAGAGTTCCCTGGGGCGTATGCCAAGTATCTTTGGTAGTTCGTACTCAATAGAAAGTGAAGGATGAGGCAATACCTTGACACCATCCCCCTACCGACCTAAACCCTTTTCCCTGACCTGAGGACCTTGCTGAATTGGGCCCTTTCCCCATAGTTTACCCCAAACTTAGACCCAGGCGCGCTTCCCTGTTTTGGCGTTTACGTCTTGCTCCTTCCATTTCCCGTCTTGCTCCTTCTTCATTCCATCACTTACATCACCCCATCATCAGTCCCCCCCGTACAAATACAAAGCGACTCTCCAAGCTTTTCCTTTCGTCATTTCATCTGTCATTCCATCACCCTATCCCCCACTACCAAAATATTAATCATCGCCTCCTCCAGGAAGCAGAGATCCACAAACATAACATCTTTTACTTGATACCCCCAGAGTTTCCCTTTCTCTTTTCGCCAGAACTTGCAATCTTTCAATTAGCTTCGTGGCCATTGCCCATCATGTCGTCCAGTGGTGTAAACCGGCCGACCAACGTCCAACTCAAGGAGAAGGACGTCAACCAGAAGCTGCAGCTTTATGGAATCTATTCCGGTATGTCCATGGTCTCCCTTTCAATCTCGTCTGTTGCTTCCGGTATGGGCAGAGCGCTCTGCTCTCTCCTGTCTTCATGTACATTGTGCTCGATCATTGCAATTCTTTGTTATCCTCGATCATTGATCGTGAACTGACATTTGACATGACAGCATTCTCCAATGGCAAGGTTCCATCGGTAAGCCTGCTTCCCCGTGCTTGGATGAAGCATTTGACCACGTTCCTGACTGTTGCACAGAACAAGCAAATTGATGTTGCGCTCAATAGCGCTCTCGCCTCGAAGCCATTGACGAGCCCTTCGAAAAAATTGTCAGAAGAAGGACAGCACCTTGTTGCCGACCTTCGTGAGGTCATTGAACAAGCAAAGTTTCTGCTTCTTACAAAGAATGAAGGAAATCTCCTCCAGGACTTCATCTGGCAGACTCAGAAAATTAATGGCGGTGGCGCGCAAGTGCCCTCGGCGGACTTGGATAGAGATACCGCTCAGCAGCATGGAAACCAGGCTTTGGACGGCCTCCGTACCCTGGGAACTTTGATCATTTCCAATGGACAGTTTAGAAAACTCCGTAAGACTGACCTTGTTATTTCACTCCCGATCAGGAACTAACTTTGCTTGCCCTGATGCAGTGAGTGATGCAACTATCCTTGCACGAGATATGGCGGGTGATGCTGCTCAGAAAGCTGCCAACAAGGTGAATCCTAACCAGGAGCAGCTAAATCAGATCGACCGCCCCGCTGAGGACAACACTTGGCATGAAGTCCCGGACTTCTCCAAGCAGAACATCAAGAACCAGATCAAGAACCAGTATGACACGCAAAAACCATTTTCTCAGCAAGACGCCCAGAATGCCCTTGGAGACGCCACCCAAGCTGCGCATCCTGCCGGAACGCGCGATCCTGCTCAAGCGGCGGATCTGGCGGCCCAGGATCAGCAATACGGCACTTCGTCTGGCCTTGATGCCGAGGCGGGCGCTCGGGCTGGAGCTCAAAACTTGAAAGATCGTGCTTCTGAAAATGTTCCTCAAGAAACTAAAGATCGTCAAGCAAAGGCTGTGCACCGTACCAAGAATTACTTGTCGGACAAGATGCCACAGGAGCGCAGGGAGCAGACCATTTGGCGCCTGAAGAAGATGATTGTTGAGATCCAGGGCCATCGTGACTGTAAGTCGATGGAAACCCCTCTGCTATCTATTTGGAGTAGGGAACCTGACAATCTTGTAGATCAGCAGGCTATTGAAACTTTGTTGGATCTCGCTGAGACTTATACTGGTCATGCGAAAGACCTGACGCAGCAGGGCGTTGGAACAGGTAAAGCTGCACACAAGGACAGTGCACTGCAGGCCGCTGAAGCCGACTTGCGAGTAGGTAGATTTATACCTTTTATGCTTGGATGCGACTGATCTTTTATGTGACAGACTCTGCTCGAGCGCTTTGCCAATAGCACATCAGCTGACGATTTATTCGATGCTATCAATAATATTTATCGCGACTCCGATAGGGATCCTGAGCTCAAGAACTGGTTCAAACAAGTCGACAGCTATATCCGAAAGTGTTTGCAAGAGCAGGGATTTGTCCTTGAAGATGCTGCAAATGAAGAATGGAATCGCCTCTACGACCGTGGAAACTTCCTTCTTCGAGAGCGCTATCGGGACCACTTTGACCACCTTTTGGACGAATTCAAGTTCTTGGGTGATCAATTCGAGGCCGACCCGCAGAACAAGGAATTTGGCTTGGCAGTAAAGAAGCTCTTCACCGATCTCGGCAATGATGAGAACGGCAAGCCAGTCTTCAAGAAGCATCTGGTCAAGGACCTCAGCAGCGTTATCATTCCCGCCATCTTTGAGAATGTTCGCTATGTGCCCATTCCGCGAATCGAATACAGCGATCCAACCATGGATGCGGTGATTGAGAATCTTGTCATCGAAAGCGACAATCTCATGCCAAACGTGCTTGAATTTGGCAGTGACAACTATTTCAGGTGGGGTCGCAAGAAGATTAGCAACAAGAAATCGAACAAGGTTATGCTTTCCGTATCTGGCGTTCAGATGGACCTCAGAGGTAGGCGCCCCATGGACGAGGCTCACTAGGGATCTTTCTGGCTGACACTATGTGTAGATGTGAGCTATTATATTAAGAAGAAGCAGGGCTTTCCATCGCTCACCGATATTGGCGTTGCCGATATTTTCCTCGGCGGCCAGGGCTTGAGTTTTAAAGTCAAGCTTGCAACTGCCGAGAAATCTGATAATCAGCATTTCTTCAAGATTGAGAAGGTGGATGTTGACGTCAAGCACCTCAATGTTAAGCTGAAGCAGTCTAAGCACAAGCTGCTCTTCAACGTGTTCAAGCCGTTGCTCTTCAGAGTGATTCGACCCGCTCTGCAGAAGGTACTGGAAAAGCAGATCAAGGACTCTGTCAATCAGCTTGACGGACTTGCCTACGAAATCCACCAGGAAGCTAAGGCGGCAGAGCGCGCCGCCAAGGAGGACCCAGAGAATGCTCCAAACATCTACTCGCGATATGCTGAAGCCGCCCAAAAGAAGGTGATGCAAGGCAAGAAGAAGACGGAATCGATTGTTTCGGAGAGGAAAGTCAATGTTGCCGTTACTCAGAAGGATTCCATCTTCCAGGACATCAAATTGCCCGGTGGAATTTCGACCAAGGCGACCGAGTATAAGGAGCTTGCCGCCAAGGGTGAGAAGTGGGAATCCCCTGTTTTCAGCATTGGATCTGCCTCTGAGTCTTCCAACCTTCCCAAGGTAGAACGCATCTCCCGCAAGCCGCATCAAACAGCAACTGGAGGTATCCGAGGTCCTCAGAATTCGGGCCAGACCAACAGTAACTTTGCTGGTCAGAATGGTACCGGGACGGGTTCGGGTGGATACAGCGATCCGGCCTTTGGAAACCAGAACTTTTTGAAGATGGAAGTTAATGGTGGCCCAAATGCTGCGGACCGCAATAATACTTTCTTTGGTCGAGAGAACCCCGTCTACGCTGGGTCCTCTTAAGATTATCATTCCTCATTGGAATACTTACCCCTCCAAGAGCTTTCTCCTTTCGGCGCTTGTCGAGGCAGTAGGATTTTTAATTGCTTTCTGATGATACCACTTCTGCGTCTTCCTAGTTGGTGGTAATTTTTCCAAGTTTGGCTGGATTGGTCTGACGAAGACGAAGGAGGCTGTTGATTAAATTGTTTGGTGGTTTAACTGCTATTTTTTATGACGCAGCACATCCTTTGTTTGCAATGGCTATTCGTCTTTCTGTTATTATTAAAGTTTTTCCTTTAATCCAAGAGTGCTTTAATCGACAGATTCTTGTCACCCCCACTGCACTCGGAAAAAATATTCTTTTAGTACTCTCATCGGAAAAAACACGAGTTAATGATTAGTCACGTCTGAAGGGTTTTTCTTTAAATGATCATTAGCAAATTGATGATACTTTTGGCAGCAATGACATCTGAAAATGCGTATTTGTAGCTGGTGTATCAGTAATACAACGCCCAAAAAAGGTTTTCTAGAACAACATGAGTGGATATCATACAAAATTCCCAAAACACATAGGACTCTCTCTGACCATGGAAATCTCAAGCCGGCAAAATATCAACCCCCCTCGGTGTTCTGCTCACTGCTCATGACGAATACTGCAGTTCCACGCCAATCGCTCTAAAGGGACCATTTCGTGCGCGGAGATCAAGACTAACGCCAGCGCTAAATAACAAGTCTTTGATTCTGCCTTCCCAAAGCACGCCCACGTTGCAATTCTGATCGACTCGGGCTTTCAGCACGCCAGCCACATCGTCGTTATCGTTACCGTTATCGTTGTGTCTGGCCTGTTTAGTACCCGGCCGTAATGCTTCAGATACCATTTCAGCTTCGTGCTCTTTTCCAAGCTTCGCGTAGACCCAGTCCAAGTTTGACGTGGGCTGTCGAGGCTGGCGTAGCCTCCACAGCTCGCAGCCGAGTTGGAGATCGGATTCGTATGAATAGAAATTGAATCCGAACCGCGAACATAACGCCAGTGACGGGCCAGCTTTCACGGCATATGTCGATGACAGGTTGCCCATGAGCGGGTTCAGCGTTAGTGTCATTGTATATGGGAATCCCGTGTGGCGGGGTAACGTGGTGAAACGGATGCCTGTACTTATTCCACCGCTTTTGTTTAGGATTCCATAGTATAATTCTGCGCCGGCACTGAAGCGGCCATAGGGACCGTGGCTGGAAGGGGAGGGGGATGAAGAGGAGGAAGAGGATACAGTCTCGGACGAGGTGTGCTGCTCGCTAGGTTTCAACGTGTCTGGCATCTCGGGTGGGAAGATGGTAGGTTCTTTGCGCGGGTCAGGCCCGAAATTGTATAACCCTCGAATACCGAGAAGTGCGGAATCAGAGCTGTACAGGTATTCCATGTTGTATTTGCCAACATCGTGTTGCAGGAGACCGAGAATAGTCCCGCCGTTCTTGAGACGAGAGTCGCTCACGCAGGAGAGCTTGAGTTGCCGCGTTGGAGAAAGACGCCGGAGATAAAGCGCCTCGAGGGTGGAGTCGGGGAGGTAGAGTCGACCGTAGAGAAGCGTGTCTGTTTAATTTCGAAGAGGTTGTTCTACCAGTTAGACTGATGTGATTTGACAGCGAAGGTTTTCTGCGACATGAAGAGAGGTGGAGAAGATGGTAAGGTAGATTGTGCATTATGAGGATGACGCTGTAAAGAGAAAGGGCCTACCTCTGCGGTCTATTCTTCTGCCTCGGTGCCATATTTCCCATAACCAGGCTTCTTCTGGCTTCTGGAGTTCCTGGAGGTGCCGGTATCCTTGAATGACATCGTGCAGATCAATGTTTCGGCTCCTGGCCGAATCTTTCAATGGCAATGAGGAGTAAAGATAAGATAGCGAGCCATCGACCAGTCCGACGCTTCCCAAGTTATACGACGTTGCAAAGTTGGGTGATGATAATGAGGAAACATTGAGTCGGAGGCCGCGCGGGGTTTCGAAGTCAAGCAGAGCTGTATACAGGGCGTATAATTAGAATAATGTAAAATGAAAATAGACACAGTTGGATAGAGAGATAGAGAGAGACCAACCTTGCGCTGTAGCATTCAATGATCCATAATTATTGTCTTGATTCCAGCGGGAAGCCTTGAAAAACATGTACTGGACATAGTCCATAAACCCCAACATCTCGCACGGAAAAGGGTATTGCAGATCCAGAACTATTTCAGGAGACTCTGATTAATGTAACCAAATGCTCCTCATAACGAGGCCATGACCAAAAACTCAAGGATGCCCAATCTCAACAAGGAGACCAAAGTGGTTTCCTGCTGTTCCGGGGTAGTCATGGGTAAGATCCGCACTCTACAGGTGAGCGAAGGACCCTCGGGCGGAATCTACCCACAAAAGGTTTAGCGTCGGCCTGTCGCCGAAAAAGTTCACCGATTTCTCGAACCCATCAGGGCCATACAAAGTTGATAGTCAAATTATTATCGATTTTCAATTCTTACCCCATATCGACTGTCACTTTGGTGGAACTCTTTTTTTTTTTCTTAACCACAACAACAACAATAATCAGCCGCCACCATGCCCAAGTCCAAGCGCGCCAGAGTGTTCAATCTCACCAAGACAGAGAAGAAGGGAAAGGAGCTGTCGTTGAAATTATTTTCAAATGTCCAAGAATGTGTCGATCAATACCAGTACTGCTTCGTCTTCTCCATTGAGAACATGCGCAACACCTACCTGAAGGACCTTCGTGTGGAATTTTCAGACAGCAGGTCAGTCTCTGCGGGACAATCCTTATTATTATCACCACCTGGTAAATGTACAATTGAAGCTGATGTAACTTTGCGATTAGACTGTTCTTTGGCAAGACAAAAGTCATGGCCAAGGCCCTCGGAACATCGCCCGAAGACGAGTACCAGCCTAACCTCAGCCAATTGTCTAGCGTAAGCTCACTCGAGGATATATATTTTGGATTTTGGCCATGGTGGAATACTAATCACGGCTGCATAGCATCTGGCCGGAAACGTGGGCCTGCTTTTCACTTCCCGGGAACCCGCCGATATTATCTCCTACTTCTCCTCATACAGCCAGATGGATTATGCCCGTGCGGGCATTGCTGCATCGCGCGAGTTCACTATCCCCGCTGGTGTTGTCTACTCGCGAGGTGGCGAGATTCCGGAAGAGGAGGACGTGCCGTTGGCGCACTCTCTCGAGACCAGCGTCCGAGGCAACGGCATGCCCACCAGATTAGTAAAGGGAAGAGTCACATTGGATTCTCCATACACGGTCTGCAAGGAGGGCGAGGTCCTCAATAGCCACCAGACGGCGCTGTTGAAGCTTTTCGGCGTAGCCACTGCGGAATTCAAAGTGCAAATGAAAGCGTAAGGGAATACCCAGCACGTCGTGTGACAGATTTAGTTTTCTGACAAAAGTCACAGTTACTGGAGTGCGGCTTCAAATGAGGTCAAGGAGATCGAGGCGATGGAGGAGTAAATCTTTTCTTTGGTTTGAGTTGTTTTGGGTTGTTTCGAAAATTTCATGGATGGGCTGGGTCATCATTTTCATTTGCATTTTATAATTGCAGGTTCGGTGTATATCGCACTACTACTAACGAACTCCTATGACCGGTAGAAAATACAATCCCGGCGTATTCTCTTTTGCCGCACCTAAACTGAAATGGGCGCTTCACCGCGGAAAACATAAAGCACAGAAAATAAGACCACAAAAGATCATCAAGTCAGATGCCTGAACAAGCAGACGCTCTTACCTCAGACCTTACCTGAGCCACGATGGTGAACAATAATTTCTCGCTCATTACATACTTACCAAAGTAGACTCAGGAAATACTGAAAAGACAAGAAACTCGTAGTAAAACATGTGAGCGTCTCACCATCCTTAAAACGCCAATCCCCACAAGCCTCACGGTATGTGAGATACCTATCTCAAGGTAAAAACAATGGACATGCCGCTTACAACTCATACCGCAGAGTGTCGACTCTGTCATGCCACCTTTGATCCCGCAAATAATCTCCACAGACTTGCTTACCCACGTCGGTGGCAATCACGCATAGCGGTCCCTCCTGCTATCGCTTACCCTTCATGAAAAGAGAAAAGGAAGCTGTAGAAATTCAGGAACCCACCCGGTTGACCAACCGATTTGAAAATTTTGACGAAAAAGAAAGTAGAGACCCTAGTACCTGCGTTTGCTGCGGGGATCATCATACCCATCGCCGTCGTGGTGTCTCTTCCTGCTGGAGTAATCGTCATCCCTGTAACGCCCGCCGCCGCTGTAGCCTCCGTCCCGGTCACGGTCTCTGTAGCCTGCGCCTTCTCTTGGCTTTACGGGTTCCCGGTTGCTGCCACTGCCATATCTGCCGCCATCGCGGTCACCGTATCCTCTATCGCGGTGGGACCTGGAATCGTCATAACGACCGCCGCGGGAATCACCATACGCACCATTGGCGCCGGAGCCGCCATACCCACCGTAGCCACCAGAGCGGGATCCACCAGGACCAGACGGGGCATTTGGAGGTGGTTGTCCACCAGGACCCCCATACCGGCTGCCGAATCCACCACCGGGTCCTCCGCGAGGGCCGCTGGGCCTATCACCTTTGAATCCTCCTCCTCCTCCTCCACCACCACCACCACCACCACCACCACCACCACCACGACCAAAACCGCCTCTGAAGCCACCGCTGCGGAAACCTCCTGGGCCAGAGGGCGCACCGAAAGCTCCGGGTCCTGACGGCCGAGGAGGAACAGCTTTGGTGTAACCACGACCGCCAAGTCCACCGCCAAATCTCCGAGGTCTCCAGCCTTTTACTGTTCGGCCACGCTCAACATCCACAAGAACTCTTCTGTCCTTGATTCGAATACCATCGGTTTCCTTGTAGGCGGCTGTTGAAAGGAGCAAGAAGATATCAATTGTCAGCTAAATTATCGCAATTTACCCGTCATATGATGATTTGCATAGAAGAGCTTAGGGGCAGATTGTGGCGACCAATGACCTAGAGGTAATCGAGAAATTCCAAGAGGGTAGGGGTTTTATACCTTTCATGTCCTTTTCACGTTCGTAAACAATGAATGCGTAGCCTCGGTGAACCTTCTTTGGGTTATCAGCATTCGCGTCAGTGATTATTCGAATCTAGATTTGAAGTTAGCAAGAATCCCTCATTTCAAAGGAGAGTTAGTGGGATCTGACTCTTTCGATGGGTCCGAAACGCCCAAATTCTCGCTCCAGGTCAGATTCCTTCGCATCATAGCTCAACCGTGCGACAAAGAGAGTTTTGAAGGCATCTCCACGGACTTGCGAGTCATCACTGGGATTATCTGTAATTGAAGGAAAGGCATGAGTTATGATGTTCTTCCAACACAAATCATCGAAGAATCCTACATTTGGCAAACCCCTCTGTTAAATGCTTTTCCTCTTTCTCCTTCTTCTCCAGCTTAATTCGATCTCTTCGCTGAAGCCAACTCTCGGTTGGTTGGTAGCTGTCATCTGGCTGGCGCAGCTGGTCGAGGAACTGGGCAACTCCCGTTATATTCGCGGTCTTGCGTTCTTCTTGAGCATGGTCGCTTGGGGGAAGATAGCGCAGAGGAGGTCGAGGCGCGAAAAGCGCCAGAAGGTTGGGGGGCAGTTTGTCGGTCATCGTGAAGATGAATACGTCATGAAGAGTAAAGTTGAAGCACTTAGGTGAGGATGAACTCTCCGGCGAGAGTTGTGCTCAAGCTAGCTCTCTCTCAAATGATCACAAAAGGTGTGTTCACACCATCCTTGTTCGACGTCCCTCGCGTTTTCGCGAGCCGAAACGATTTGGTCACGTGCAGGTTCCCGGATTGCTCAGGAAAACTATAGCAACCAGATCCCCAGTCAAGCCTGAACGTCTTGAATTTCATATTCATATTCAGCCACAATGCCAGTTCAGGGCCTACGAGCAGTCTCGACTGCCAGGGTACGATATCTTTCTGTGTGCATTTCCTTTTGATTTATGTGGTCACTTACGATGGTTGCAGAATGGCGTCGGCGCATTCATCCTCCAATGCAAACGCTTGGATTTCCACTACTGCGACTGGGCAGGCAGTTCACGGGGCATGAAGTTCGTATAACCTTTGCGATTGCAATGCGCTTCAGGTGCTGACCAGGAAACTAGCGCCTTTCTCAAGAATACTCTTCCAGCATTCGCCCGCGCAAATCCCCAGGTTGAAATCAATGTTTCGCCCCGGCCGCGGAAGCACCCTGTTATCAAAGGCACATACATCAATGGTCGGGAAAAAGCAGTTTGCGTCAGAAACTTGGAGAAGGAGCAGATCCTTAAGAAGGCAGAACTTCTAAGGGATGCCAGTGGCGAGCAACTGAAGAGAGTCACCAAACCGATCAGCAGCACGAACGAGAGTGTTAGGGGTATCTGGAGTCCCTATCACGGAGACAGTCACACTCTTTAAATACCTTTTTAACGATTTTTTCCATTGCAAAAACTACTTGGATTGTATAAATAGGGCCCCACCCGGCGTCAATTGGTATCTGTTCTCATGGATTGGTACAAATAGCGAAATATCATAGATCACTCTGCATATACAACAATGTAATCACAGTCATTTGAACTCTAGTTTGCTTCTTTGTCGGCGTAATCGTGACTCTAAGTATTTCTCATATACAAGAATTCGTAAAGGTGTATCTTTTATGTGGTATCGCAGACCCGCCCGGCAGGGAGCTGACCCAACTGTAATAAAAAGCTAAACTAATAATTCCGAAGTGTGGATATACCCATTACGCGTTTACTGGTTGGAGTTGATGATGTCGACGACTAGAAAACAATCAGTATATCATCTTTACATGGACTGGAGTAAGTTCCAAAACTTACAAGCTGGCTTCAAGCTGGCGCCACCGACCAGGAAGCCGTCAATGTCGGCCTGCTTGGCGAGCTCCTTGGAGTTCTTCTCGCTGACAGATCCACCGTAGATGATGCGGGTCTTCTCAGCAGCATCCTTGGAGACGGTCGAGGCGAGCCACTTGCGGATGGCAGCGTGCACCTCCTGAGCCTGCTCAGTGGTAGCGACCTTGCCGGTTCCGATAGCCCTGTAATACGTTAGAAAATGGTATATCTATCCATCCTGGAAGTTCTTTGCTTACCAGACAGGCTCGTAGGCAATGACGATCTTGGACCAGTCCTGGACCTTCTCGGCAACAGCCTGGAGCTGCTTGGTGACAACTTCGATGGTAGTGCCAGCCTCACGTTGCTATTCATGTTGTCAGCGCAGTTCAATTCCCATTGCTTTTATCAGTTATTCTTACGTCGAGGCTCTCGCCAATGCAGAGAATGACGCTAACTCCGCCGTCAATAGCAGCCTTGGTCTTGCCGGCGATGAACTATAAATGCGTATTAGTAAAGTTTCTTTTACCTCACGAGAATAATAGGCTGCAAACTTACAGCATCGTCCTCCTGAAGGATGACACGGCGCTCAGAGTGACCGGTCAAAGTCCAGGTGATACCGGCATCCTTGAGCTGGTCGACGCTGATCTCACCAGTGTAGGCACCGTTGGGCTTGTCGAAAACGTTCTGAGCAGCAACCTCGATACCCTTGCGGAGAGTCTCACGGGCAGCGGTGAGGTAGATGGAGGGAGGGGCAACGACGACCTCTGAAAAAAATTTCGTCAGCAACGATTTTTCAACCCGCAAATATCAATTGAATGGGCAGCTTAAGAACCTACCGACGCTGGAGTCAAGCTGAGCCTTGTTGAGGTTCTCAATGATCTCTTTGGTGGTCTTCAAAGATCCGTTCCTTCAAACTTGTCAGCTGAATCTGCTCCGAATCTTGCTCTTTCCAGTCGATTGCACTCTTACATCTTGAAGTTACCACCGACAAAGAATTGACGCGCCATTTTGAATGATTGGTTTTAGTGAAAAGGATAAAGTTTTCGAGATAAGAATTGAAAGAATGAGCAGAGTTGCGGGTATAGCGGGGTTGTAATGTTCCTTGAGGTTGGTGGGGGGAGGGGCAGTTCGCCAATGTTATATACCTGCCTCCGTCGACGTAATAGGTGAGGGTCCGTGGTTGGGCCGACCGTCAAAAGCACGCAGATGGCCTGATCAAGGATCGGCTTTCGTCTAGATTCTATCAACAGCTGATCTTCACTCTGCCCACTTTGGATATGCCAGAGAAGCCCCAGATTATTGCGATATCGTCTCTCACAATTTTTTTCAGGGGTAAAAAGGGTATCTTTGAGTTACGGAGTCAAAAAGCTTCATTCCTATTGCTATGACGCTCTGCCATACACCATAATGATGCTATTTCCATTAGTTTAGTTCGCCAAGCGAACCCTCAACGAAACAACATGACAGCACTTGGAATGGGATAGAACGAAATCGTAATTTGGTATACAAATCATCAAAACTGCCCCTAAACAATGCGATTAGATGGCATCAATCCAATAAAGTTCAACAAAATTGGTAGAATATTGCTTTCTCTGCGTTGCATGAACAACATATAAGCTGGTGGAGTAAGCTAGTGAAATGGCGCGCGAATATTGCAATTGGATCTCCGAATAATTATAGCCGGCCTACCGATGCGGGCCTGCATTGAACAGGCACTCCTGCGCGTCGCCGTCCGGTTATATCCCGCGGGTCAACATGCATATATGCGTGGGAAATATTCGGTCGTACTAGCATGTTTCTCTTCTCTGGGCTGCGCCCTCTCTCATTGTCCAGGTAATGTGAGGCATAAGGGACTTCAGGAAAGATGCCTGGATGTTGATGGTGAGACGTGAGAAGCGGCTGCTGGAATATTTGCTTATTGAGCAATGCCGCTCTTCGTACTTGTGCTAGAACATGTTCTCTCAAACGGGGGCAAGATTCCTGACGAGAAGATGCAGCGAGCTGATCCCGCAAGCTCAGTTGTGACAAAATTTCTGAGATAATGTCTTGGTCTCGTCGACTGAGGCAAGAAGAGGTGTCCTCCGGAGCCTTTCTCTGGTGCCACTTGTAGACAGGTTCGGTCCTGTGACCACGATAGAGGCTTCCACGTCGGTGAGCCAAATCGGGCGAGATACAGTCAGTATCAACGCTTGTGTTGGTCGTTGAGTCCGTTCCGGAATCATTGGTTTTGTCGAAGATATCATTTTCCTTTTCATATTCACTTTCTTCGAGCCAATCATTGATTCGAGCATATGAGCTAGCATGTGCGGCTTTTGGTTTCTTTTGCTTTCTGTGAAGTTTCTCTTCCTGCAGCATGTTTTGTGAATTCCTTCTTGGTTTCTGTGCGACATATTGACGTTTCTCCTGTTCTCCGATACCTTTAGAGGGCTCATTGACCCCTGGGCGACCCTGCGATCGAGCAGCTTTATTTTCTTTGTTTGCATATTGATCTTGACCGGAGATCAGGACGGTCCTTGAAGGTTGATATGCGTAGTATTGTTGTTTGGGATGAATTTCTGTTTGTGGCTGAGGCAGCGTTGGGTGATGTTGGGCCACCGGGACTCGAGAAGTATAGTATTGTTGCTGTGGAAGCCCCCCATGCGGACCCGGCATATGAGTCTGAGCAGGAGGCGGAGGCGGAGGTGGGGCAAAAGCAGTCGGGGGAGCCTGATGCTGTGGTGAAAATTGGCTGGGCTTTTGTTGCTGCAGATCTCCGTACATCTGTTCTTCTTGTCGACGTTGGTTAAAGGAGTGTAACGGATTGCTCGAGATTGCCCCTTGGTGCATGGGTTGATGAACTATAAAGGGAGCCTGTGTTGGGTCCGGAGGCATTACGACAATGTCTGCACCCAAATTCTTTGTTTGTCCGACCATGCCTTTGGGCTCTGCTTCCACCACCATTCGACCACCTTGCTTAAAGACATCTTGGCTCGCTTTCGCGCCTGTAGTTGCTTCCATTGCATGGTCATGCTGAAGAAGCTTGACGGAATTTGTAGGCAGAGCATGTGACGTAACAGTTGTTGATTTCCCCCCAGATCCGACGTACTTCGGTATCATATTGATGACCCTTTCCGTTTGCAATGCAGGGGTTTTCTCGCAGAGAGCATTTTCGCTACTCGACGGGCTTTTATCCTGAGCAGGCTTGCGTGGTTCTCCCTTGACGATCACTTGCATCGACACAGTTTCCTTTGTCCACATTGAGACGCTTCTCTCCTCTGTTTCAATGGCTGCAATCGTCCAGGCAAGCGAGTTGCCCTTTTCTTTTTGTTTCTCCTGAATTAGGAGATCGATCTGCCCTTGTTTCAGGGCACTGAGACCAGAATATCGTTGGACTACCGACGCTTTTCCGCGTTGCTGCTTTCGAACTTGTTTGACGAGTTCATCAGAAGCCACAGGCATCAACGCCCTCTTGACATTCCGCCATGTCCTTCTTCCTCCCTTTTCCAAGGGGTCTGCTCTGCGAAATGTATAGCCTTCGTAGGTCGTCTCCCCCGGCCACGGAGCATCGGCGATAGCTGTCTTGGCAGTTAGGAGTTGACCATTCGACTGCTTCTCCACAAAGGGGATCGTCTGTATGGTGGATTTCTCCATATTGCTGAGCTTCTGCCTTCCGAGAGGGCGTCCTCTGATCTTGAACCTATGAAAACCAGCAAATATCTGGTTGAGGGAGCGAGAGCATAATCAAGAAAGCATGTCAACCAGCGGTAAGGTTCTCCTGGGAGATGAGAAAGAGTGCAGAACGGAAGGAAGATAAGACTGTGCATGTCAGAGTATATATATCACATGGATATACAAAAAGCTGCGTAGACTGAAACTCTCGCCACGCACTTGTAAACATGATAGCACCCGGCCTCTTCAAGCCACCTCAACGAACCACCACGGGGAATATTGCGATCTAGTCCATTGAAAAGCCCGTGCTCCGTATGCCGGGCAGATATCGTCTGACCCAGCCATGTTAGATAGCCAAAACTGCAAGTCATGCGCCATCATTCGAAGCCGGCGTTGGTCCGGTGAGATGCTAAAATACGGGAAGCCCGGGGCCGCTGATACATTGAAATTATATGTCGATAAGATAGCGTTGTTCTCGTAGTTCGGCAGAAATATCCGTGTGTTTTCAAGCAAGGTCAAAGTATAGAGGTCGTCAGGGATCTGAATGTAGATATCTACCACCTTTTCGTTCTTGCCAACACCTCTTTAGTTCACTTCCCACCTGAAGTTAGATTGGCACATATATTAGATACCAAGGCAGATCATTGCTTTCAACGCCATAGAGACCTTGCATCACGTAGTTTTCTTTTGAACTAGCCATATCTTATGCAGCATGCAAAATGCAACATGCAACATGCCATACGCACCAACCCCACGCCGGGGGGGTTTGCAATGTAAGATATGAGATATCGCAGACACACCTTTGCTAGCGGAGAACTTTAGGACGGTGCACATGGGCTTGCACGGTCTCCCCGAAATGAATATAAAGCAGGGCGGAGGTTCCGTTGTGTCTCAAACACATATATCCTTGTCTGTTTAATTTTAGTTTGTGAGGTTGGAGGTAAGCTGGAGCCGCGATTCTTGGCCTTGTGTCGAACTGGTCAGTCTAACTTGGGCCATCTATACATTACCTATAGCAAGGGAAAAACATCTTACCGACTCTGGATAGAGCAAGGTTTACTGACCACGGATCAAAAGAATCCCGGCCACCATCAGCCCCCGGTACTCCCCAATAGCTTATCTGACCCCGGTTAAGCTTTATAGGTCAAGCCCGCATGACTTGCCTTTAGTTCTTTGACCAGGGTTTGATATCAGGTTTTTTTTTTTTTTTTTTTTCCTCCTCGCGAATTATCAAGTACTATTATCAGAAGTTGCATGTTTCAGATGACAGTAGGAAGTTGGCCACGAGGGCGCTATTTCTAAACATTTCCCCGATTCGCTTTTCCAGCTTGTGTCTACTATAGACGCCCAGAATGCATAGCTTGCACAGTGACAGAGGCTGGACAGGCCGATTTGAGAGTGCTTTGATTTCAGTATACAAATCATCTCTACGAGCTGTGGAATTTGAAATACAATCTTAATGCTTCCTGGTTTTTTTTTATGAAGACGTATTTCGATCGCCCAATCATACATCGAACAAATAAATTGGAAAGTACCAATATTGGGGCATTTGGATTGATAAGTGGTACTCGTGGTATACCAGACTTGAATGTCATTTTTCGACACTATAGGAATACTTTTGTTGAATACCTTAGGTAGGGTAGGTATGAGGGGAGGGGTGCACATGATGGACATGCATACGTGTATACATCTAGTAATATCCCAATGCATATACTGAGATGGTACCTTAGGTAGAAGAAAACTACGGCCAACAACACTTCATGGTGCGAACAAAAGACCAAATCGAAATAAAAGAATATTCCTTGCGTTATACACCTGGCGTGGATTAAATTCTCCATGTCCTGCCTCAGGAGAACCTTGTTTCGAGGAAAGAGGAGAAGAGATCTATGCCTAACCCTTGGGGAGGTGCTGAATCTATTCACAGAGCGGGATGTGAACGGAACCGCACAAGGCGTGGGTGTGTCTGTGAAGTGAAAAGATATTAAGAATTAATGTCGCGAGCCACGCTGACGCCCGCTTGCCCAAATTAAACCTGCTTTCTCCAGGTTCACCGGTCGTGAACAATATGAAACAAAAAGAAAAAGAAGGAGAAAAAGACTCGCAATGCTATGGCGTTAAAGTATCAAGAAAAAGCTCAACCACAGCCCTAGGATGATCGGTTGTGTTCGAGAAAAATGGAGGCGAGCATGCAGTATGTATCAGGACAGTGGAAAAGGAATACCTGCTTTGCTTCCAAACAGCTGACCTCAAACCCACAAAGGAGACCATGCGTGCTATTAAGTTTCATCCGACATTATGAGCGTGAAACTGGCGTGCTGACCGTCCATTAAAAAGAAATTATCAAGCGATTTTTGAGCAAAACCCAAAAAGAGGCAGCATAACCTGGAACCTGGGTCCAATTCTGATGCGGCGGGGAATTCGAGGAAGAATGTGCTTGATGCCGGAACCATCAGGTGGAATGGACAAACTGATGCATGAGAGAGAGAGAGAGAGAGAGAGAGAGAAAGACGTTTGTCGGACAAAAAAACTCGGGCTTAATACAACGGCATTTTGGTGTCCTCAACGCCTCTCGCCAAGATGTCTTCCATACGCCACCGCGGGGGTTTGATAAGCGCTTCTAGCGCAGCAAGACTGTCATGCTTGGAGTTGACCAATTTCTTGTCCTCCTCGGGTGGTGGGTATTCCAAGGCTGTTTCGAGACCGCCGGCTTTCCCGCTAGAGAACTTCAATTGCAATATCGATCCAATCTCGTTACAGGCTGCAAGGACTCTGTCCAGATCCTCCTTGTTATGTGCAGCGGAGACACACAACCTGGCTCGAGATGAAACAAGTGGAGTAGCCGGATATCCGACGATGACGACGGCAATCTTTCTCTTCAGCATTTCTAGGGAAAACGCAGACATCTTTCCGGGATTGTAGAGCATGACAGGAATGATTGGGGAATCGTCGTGACCGTAGACAATGTACCCAAGCCGCTTGAGACCGAGTCGGAGATATCGTGAATTGAAGGCCAATCGCTGCAAGCGCTCCTCTCCTTGACCGGGCAGGATGTCGCCAGAGATGAGTTTCAACGAGGTAAGGATCTGCATGAGCACCGGGGGAGCGGGAGCTTCGGCAAAGACGGCGGCCGCATTGGTAATTCGAAGCTTGTCGACGACGGCTTTATCGGCAGCAATATAGCCACCATTGGCTCCAAACGACTTGGTCAGGGTGCCCATCAGAATGTCGACCTCTGCGGGATCAATGCCAAAATAGTCGCAGACGCCCCGACCTCTCGGCCCAAGAGCACCAATCGAGTGGGCTTCATCCACAAAGAGATTAAACTTGTACTTCTTTTTCAAAGCGACCAGGCCGGGAAGGTCACACATGGTACCCTCCATGGAATACAGACCTTCCACCGCCACCAGAATCTTCTTCCAGGGGCGGTGAGTGCGAGGCTGGCCCTGCGAGATCGCCTCACGCAGACGCTTCTCCAATTCCTTCATGTCATTATGCTTGAACATGGAGATCATGGCACCAGTCAGACGGGCGCCAAAACGAATCGAGGCATGATTGAGCTCATCGGAGATGATGAGGCAGCCTTTGCTGACCAAGGCCGGAAAGGTGCTCGCATTGGTGACGAATCCCATGGAGAAGACCATGGCAGACGGCTTGCCCACAAATTTGGCCAGCAGGTCTTCGACTTCGATGTGCAAGTCCGACGTACCCACGTCCGCGCGGGTACTGATAACCGAAACACCATATTTTTTAATGGACTCCTCGACGGCATCAGCGCAAGGTCCTTCGGACTGGGCAAACCCCAAATAGTTGTACGAGCTCATGTTGAGCGTTTCGGTCGTGGTGCCGGTGAGACGAAAGGATTCATTGTGATTATTCGATTCTCGATCCAGCAACGTAATGTAGCGTCCCGGCACACCCGTAATGGGCCGTTCAAAGCACTGATCGATGCGCTTCTTCAATCGTCGGACATAAAAGTTGTCAAAGTCGCTGTGCAGCGGGGCGTAGCCATCACGAACTCGCAGGTCGCGATATTTGTGATAGTTGAAGTGTTTTCCGAAAAAGTCTCGAATGTGACCGAAGATGATCAGGATCAAGTAGCTTATGTATGTGGTGATGAGATAGTAGTAAGGAGGCTCATCCATAACCGGCTGCACAAAGGCTTTACCGACATGCTGACTCGTATATCGATGACTCGGGTGGATCAGAGGACCGAATTGAGCATTTGCACGAGCTTGCTTTCGAGCTTCAACGGCGGAAGGAGGTTGGAAAAGGGTCATTGGTGGCTCATCAATGGCTGAGCTGTCCGCGGTGGCCGTCGAAAGCGATATGGTCGGGAGAGATAACGAAGCCGAACTGATGGGCGGTGAAGGAGAGTTCAGCAATGCTTCCTGCTGCGCAGCGGCGGCGGCAATGAGAGCCGATGCGGCCGTCTGGTTGTCTCCTGCCTTGGACTTGGGAGATGTGGAGAAGAGGTGCGTCAAGCGGTGGCCTTTGGATGAGGAGAGTCGACGACCGGTGGCCATCTTCTCGTCAGCCGCGGACAGGATTGAAGCGGCATCGCTATGCGAGGAATTGGTCGAACGACGAGGCATGGTGGTGCAGAGGCGTTTTCGCAACCGGCTGGGGTCTGGTCTGAACTGGAACGAGGGAATTGATCTTGTCTACTGGCGATCGCTGGGTTACGGCCCACTCGGAAAAGACGAGTCACGGTCAAGTTGAGGCAGTGCTGCAGGGTGCAAATTTCGACTTCAAGGAGCTTAATTTCGATTGTCGACGTCTTTGAGACGAAATCTGTCTGTTAGCCTCAACTCGGCCACAAATCAATCTCCAAAGCCACCAGCCGCAGAACGAACGAGGAGGAATAGAGGGAAGAGATTAGGGGAGGGAGTGGAGAGGCATAAAACGATAGAGTAGGTAAGTCCGGTACGGAGACGTCGATCTTTGGGAAGGGCGAAGTGCTCGATGCCCAAACGAGCGCTGCGGCGGACCCGGAACACAAGCGAATTCGCGTTTGCCTTCATCTGGGCTTTTAGTCGGTTTTAGGGGAAATCTCGATGAACATCCGACCCTACCGAAACCATGCCGGGAGGAAACCACGCCGACCCTCCGCCAAATCTCATTTGAGGGCTAGTTATGGGGCATGAGGGTAGGTTGAAAGTGGCATCCAAAGTGTAGAAAGACAAGGTAGAAAAAGACTGATGGAAACCCCAATTGAACTTGTAGTGACACTCACCGTTGAGAAGAATTGTTGGATTTGGCCAAGTGTTGTGATCTACCGTGAGGCAATAGTGATCAGTGCAGCCGTGAGAGCGACATAAAAAAAGTCAGAGAGGCCGGGTGGTGAGTAGAGTGAGTGAGTGTGTGTACGTGCGTGCGTTCCGTGCACGTCTGTGGATGATCGACGCTTGGCCTTGTGGACGTTGTCAACGAACACCCTTATTTAAGGTAAGCACTGGGCAATCACCTGTTTCTGCCAAATGGGAGAGATAAGAAGAGGTTATCGACAAGAGAGATGAGCAGTTGTTCGTAAAGAGAAGCAACGCGTTTCAGGGGGTTATAGTCTGCTTTGAAGAAAAGAGGCGGGAAAAGAGCAGATTGATGTTTAGATTACTATTACCTCAACGCCAAAGACCGGCCCCCAATCCGA
This sequence comes from Xylona heveae TC161, assembly GCF_001619985.1. Taxonomy (NCBI): domain Eukaryota; kingdom Fungi; phylum Ascomycota; class Xylonomycetes; order Xylonales; family Xylonaceae; genus Xylona; species Xylona heveae. The sequence goes on along the minus strand of NW_017264193.1, from coordinate 2,240,344 downwards.
ACGTGTGCTGCCTCCGACTGATGGCCTGAGGGTACAAATAATCATAATAATGCTGCAATATACCTGGTAGGAAGTTACCACTGTCGGCGCAATGCACTGATTAGTCGACTACAACACCGAATTTCTCCTTTTTTAATTTTCTCTCCCTCTTCCTCTTCAGCCAGGCGCGACCCGCGGGGTTTAATGTGGGAAGGTTTAGACTAAAGCCGTATCCACATGCAGCCAAAAGTTGCCCGCCCCGTTGAGCGCATAAGTATCGAGTACTTTTATCGCCCATGTCCAAACGTGCTGGGCTTTGGTACAGCTACTAGCATGGGGGGTCCCTTGCCTATAGGTACCTACGGTATACCTTAGGTAGAGCCCCTAAGGTAAACTAACGGTAACAGTGCATAAGGTAGCCTGTGAGCAAAAAGTTTGCTTAGCCAGGGGCAGCGAGGGCTACGAGCAATGTAACTGGAAGCCGGATCAAACGGGATTGGTATTGCCGTGCCCCTTCCCCATCCAGCCCACACACAGACGAGGGAGACAGAGAGAGGACAGTCAGCATCTCTGTACTCCGTAGTCATCAAGGTTCAGCTCCCCGGTTTGCCCTTACCAGGCCTGCAGGATAACTCGGCAACTTTTGAGTTGAGCAAGAACACGGTCCAATAAGCAATTGGTCAGATCGAGGGGACACTCTGCACGCTAACTCAACTGCATCACAATCGCTGCCGTAATCTTCCAACGTCGCTGAACTCTGCTGCTCTAATCCCCCATCTCTTGGGGAACGGCTCCTTACTAAACCTGTCATCATCTGATTCAGCCGGGCCGTTTACTTGCACTCTAAGCCTTTTGCATAAACTTATTCATGCAGGTAAAACCCGCAACGGCCAATTCTACCTGTGACGACTCCACTTGTTATTTACCTTGTTTTCAAGTTGTGCAAGGTTATATAGGACAATTCATCTCCTCTGTTTCGCTACAGTAACTGCAGTCGTTGCAATCGGCGCTGAATAGCGTACTTTGGACCCATGCTGTCCTGACGTCACTATCATTCCTCCGGCTATCCACGCCGTCTATTTTGTTAGGGCAAAATGCATGGATGCATGCATCACGCCTCGTTTCCCTTTATCAATTCCAGGCACAGGCCGACGACTGGTCACTACCATGCGTGCGTGCGTGCGTGCGTGCGAGCGAGGGCTGGGCCACACTGTGTTGGCAGAGCCCATGTCTATGGTCCCAATCTATCCGCTCTACCAAAACCCACATCTTTTTCCGATACAATAGTAGCGAGGATAGATAAACCCATAAAAATATCGTCAAGTCAATGCATTAAAAACTCATTTATGTGGCCCTTGCCCGTCCTTGACTTTTCGTGGGAGCATTATACCGTTGGACAGCTAAATACCAAAAGTACCGAGGTCCATGCACTGGTCCGACCCCAGATTTGCTACAGAAATACCTGCGAGCTTGCCGCGGATTTCCGAACCCCGAAGGAGTAGAAACAGCTTGGGGGGGGATCCTTTCGCACACCGATGACCCCTAATATGAATGAAACCAACCGTATCATGAGCAAATTGAAAACTTATCTTTTTTGATACTATATCATAATGAAATAGCAATCCTTTGAAAATATCTCTCAAACGTTCTTCCCATCGTGTTTGAGAATCACTACTGCAATGCAACCTCCGCATGAGCTCGGAGCTGCTTCAGCAGCCCGGCTAGAAGAACAACAGACGCATGCCCCACCACCACGAGAATTATGGAGACATTCTTGCCCCGAAAAGACCTCTCTTTATGAATTCAAGCGCAAGATTGAAGAAAAATACGATGTCCTACTCCCTTCATATCGTGATCTACATAAATGGAGCATCAATAACCTAGCATTCTTCTGGGCCGAAGTGTGGGACTATACGGGAATTCGGTCCTCACAATCTTACAGCAATGTAAGTATACCATCCACATCAAAAATTTCACATGCCTTGTTTCCTCAAGCGGATTTCTCCTTCTAGTGAGTACTAGCATGATGCTTGCAAAACTACAATATCACACTCGATTTGAAAAGTAAACAAACGATAACATGCCCACCGTGCCAGGTCCTAGATGAAGATGCACCCATGTTCCCGCCCCCGCCATTTTTCGCCGGAGCTCGGCTGAACTTTGCAGAAAACTTGCTGTACCCCAAATACCCAATCGATGAAGACTCCATTGCGATAGTCGCCGCCACCGAGGAATCCCGGGAGGAAGTAACCTGGAAACAACTGCGGGAGCGGGTGGCGCAATGCGCGGCGGTGATGCGCAGCGTAGGCATTCGACCTGGAGACAGGGTAGCAGGATGCCTAGCCAACCACACAAACGCGGTGGTTGCCATGCTGGGAGCCACGGCCGTTGGGGCCATCTGGACGGGCGTCTCGCCAGATACGGGCGTGCATGCGATTCTGGAACGGCTCCGGCAGATCAAACCCGCAATATTATTTGCAGACAATGCCGTGATTTACAATGGCAAAGTGCATGACGTGCTAGACAAGGTACAGCGGGTTGTGGAAGAACTTCCCAACTTGACAACGGCCGTCATTATCAAAACTGTATCAAGTCACCCGATAGACTTGGAGCGGGTAAAGCCCGTTAGCAGCAACGGCAAAGCATACACATTGGACGACTTTCTTGCATCGGCTTCAGAAAAAGGCGAAGACAAGACCCCTCATTTTGAGCAACTGGATCCAAATCACCCCGTGTATATACTATATTCATCCGGAACAACAGGGCAACCGAAATGCATTGTGCACGGGGCAATCGGGACCATAATCCAGCACAAAAAAGAGCACGCTATCCACTGCGACATCAAGCCCGGCGACAAGCTCTTCTACTTTACGACATGCACATGGATGATGTGGCACTGGCTCATCTCCGCGCTGGGCAGCGGGGCGACCATTGTGCTGTACGACGGGTCCCCCTTCCGGCCGCTGGACAAGCAAGGCAGCGGCGAAATGGCCATGCCGCGACTAATTGAAGAACTAGGAATCACGCATTTTGGCACGTCGGCCAAATACCTCTCCATGCTCGAGCAAAAGCAGATACTGCCCAAGGCGGCGCAAGTGCCCATGCGCCAGCTTCGCGCAATTTACAGCACAGGCAGTCCCCTCGCTCCGTCGACGTTTGAATACGTGTATCGTGCATTTGGGCCGGACATCAACCTGGGCTCTATCACCGGAGGCACGGACATTATTTCCCTGTTCGGCGCCCCCTCGTCGCTGAATCCAGTATACGCAGGCGAAATCCAAGTGATAGGGCTCGGAATGGCCGTTGAAGCCTGGGATTATCAGGGCCAAAACGTCTCGCAGACGGGCGAGCCTGGCGATCTCGTATGCACTCGCCCTTTCCCCTGTCAACCTGTCCAATTCTGGGGTCCCCAGGGCGCGGACCTCTACCGACGGAGTTATTTTGAGCACTTTTCGGGCTTAGCTCGAGCGGGAAAAGAAGACTGGCCGATATGGCACCACGGGGACTTTATCCGCATCGACCCCGCAACAGGCGGGTTGATTATGCTTGGCCGCAGTGATGGCATTCTCAAGCCCGCGGGGGTCCGGTTTGGCAGCGCAGAGCTGTATAATCTTGTCCTCCAACATTTCCCGCTCCAGGTCGCCGATGCGCTGTGCATTGGCCGCCGACGCGAGACGGACACCGATGAGACGGTGGTCATGTTTTTGAAAATGGTCGACGGACAGACATTCAGCAGGGATTTGGAAAAGCAGATTAAAGATGTGATTAGAAGGGAGCTGAGCGCCAGACATGTGCCCGCTGTCGTGGATGAATGTGAAGAGATTCCAGTCACCACGAATGGGAAAAAGTAAGTCCCCTTTGTTTCATACTGGTTCTTTCTTGAAATTTTTGGTCATTGACAACACTTTCTAGGGTCGAAGTAGCAGTTAAGCAGATTTTATGCGGCATGAACGTCAAGACGTCCGCCTCTGTCGCAAACGCAGAGTGTCTGGACTGGTATCGACAGTGGACAGCTGATCATCCGTAGAGATTAGATCAAGTGTACTTTTGTACAGAAGTAGCAGCACCTCTAATGCATTTGCATAAGCATCTCTGTCATAACTTAGCTCAAGCGTCTGTTTTTTAGTCAGCATGCTGCTTCAGTTTGCGAATCACAAAGCACAACCCCTATTCCCGAAAAGCAGGAAAGGACGCGAAATTGGGACACATAGTATATCAGGAATCATATTTTTGGACATTTGAACGAAAGAAATGGTCTTGTAGTATGGCGTAGCTAAGTCGTAGACCAAGATTAAAAGTATATAAACTTGAAAAAGAAAAGAAAAGAAATAATGTGGGGACATTCCGCTGAATATGCATTTCCCAACCGTCTAATCCCCCAAATCCCCCTCCCAAGGAAACGAATGCCGTGGAGTTGGGCATGAACCAAAAACGCCGTAAGCGCCACATGATGAGTCTAGATGCGGGTAAAGGTACAGGACTTGTTGAGTGCTATACTACATTATGTCTGTCATGGGAAATAAGAGTCAGCCAATGTTCCTTGAGAGTCTATCCGTAGCAATTGAAGAGTTTGGGCAGTATATCTCACCTTCGCAAAACGCCCTCGAGGCTAGAAGGGCTGAGGGCTCTATCGGCAGGGATCTCGTCAATAATTGATACGAGATTGGCAAAGAGCTCGCCATTGTGGTACGCGAGCACAGCTGGGACCGAGATGGGATCCATCTCGGCTTCTTCGTAGTGAAGTTTTATAAACCGAGTTGTGTCGTGCTTGCGTGCCAGGTTCATCAAGCAGTCTTCAACAAGACCACTGACCTCAGACTGTGATAATGATTAGCTATATAATTCAATTGAAACCAAAATCTCCTCAGAGAGAAAAAAAAAAAGGCCTTGGGAACAGAGAGGTGGATATTGAAAAAGAAAATACCTGATCGTCATATATACACACGGCAACGACGGTGCTTTGCGAAATCTTCTCAACCGCATCAAGGTATCCATCGGCATCGACGGCATCCAAGGAGCCAAATCTCCGCTTGCTGGGGCTCAATCGCCTCGTGCTCCGTTCGTTCGAGCCGGAGCGAATCTCGTTCAGCCGTTTTTCACGCCACGAGCGCATGAATTCCTCTTCGTCCTCGTCCATGGACTCATCCTCGCTTCCCTTGTCCGACGTGGCCGCAGTGATGGTGGTTCGGGATGTTTCAAAAGGCTGGTTCCGGAACTTTGCCATGGTAGGCATCCGGATCTTGCTGCGCTTAGCCTGCTCGAAAGCCTGGGCATCACTGATGACACCCTTGGGGCCAGTGTTGGCATTGAACTGTTTGGAAGGGAGTTGGAATCTGGCGCTGCCCATTTTTGAGTCGGGCGGAAGATCTTCGTCGTTGTAGTCGTGTTCGTGCTTGTCCGAAGAAGGTTCTGATCCGGATGACTCGTATCCAGCGTCTTCAGGATGAGTCGAGAGCTTTTCTCCCGAGTTGTTAAAGAGAGCTGCGGCTTCGTTTTCGGCTGCAGACATGGTGAACAGAGGAAGAGGGGCGTGCAGAACAAGATTTTATACAAGATCTGTGAAGAACAGGGGAAAGGGCAGGTGTGTGGAGTCGCGTGTTTGACGTCTGTGTGAACTTGGAATAGGGACAGCCTTTTTTTAGGTCCGGGGTAGAATATGATGCTAAAGAAAAGACTAATGTGCTAGGAGGTGGTGAAAAGCTGACGTTGTCAGAGTTCGTCAAGTCTCGTGCTCGGTGCTGCGAGTCAGCTTCAAGGCTCGCAGGTCAGGCAACCTTGCAAGAAATGCAGGGACGTCGTCTGCACGATGTGCCTGCTTGAATAGCTAGGAGATCGTTTGCAAACCAGTTTCAGGGCAGCTGGCGAGTGGAGCTTCTTCAGATGAACACTGGGATGTGCGTGTCGGATGAGGTGCAAAGCAGGGATAAAATTCGGGGGCTTTGACGGTCAGATGTGGAGAAATCTGATGTCGATCATGCCCTAGCACCAAAGGATCTTGTAGTGCCTTGTCGTAAGAGCCCGTCAGATAATTTGACGTTTGGTCCAGGCACGAGGAAAACAACTCCTTAGAGCTTGCTATATCAATTCTTGAAGAAGAATGTAGAAAAAGGAATTGATTCGTAGCTTATGAGCTGTCGAAACGTCACGAAGAGATAAGCAGCCGTGAGGACACAATTGGCAATTTTGGGGGGCAAAAGAAAAGGAGCTGAGAATGACGGGCAATAATGAAGAATGAGGAAGAAGCAATGGGCAGAAAGGGTAAACGTCACGTCTGCTCTGTCCAGAACGCCAGGGTCAGCATGCGGCGCCCAAAAATTCCGAAACAGCCAATTCTGCAACAGTCATGATGCATCTCGCTAAACCAAGTTTCCTGCCCCTGAAGGGAAAGCCACCTGGCCCCTCCATGTACTCTACCGTAGTATCAACAGTGTTCGCTGTGGGGGCCGAGCTGTGTGGATTGTCCCTTTTTCCTCAAATTAGCTGGACCATCATCCATCACTTTGTGTAATTTGCATTTCAAGCGATATTTAGCCTCGTATGTGCTTTCCAATGGAGGAATTATTACTGCATCGAGTCATTCAGCGAACCCTGATCGGCATACAAGAACTCCTGTTGATCACTTCATTTCATCATACCCATGGACACATCTCATCTTAGACCCTTTTATGGGGAAGAGAGAATGGACAATGCATCAAATTACCGAATCAAGTCAGCTCGTGTTTCCCTTGGCCAAACACGCAGCAGAATGGAGACTACTAGCTCTATAGTGCGCTCTGACAGTTATTTCTGTCCTCTCTAGCTCCGTACCTCGCCGACTTTACTTGGAAACCCTGAATGCCTTGCCAGACATATTCGTTTCCTTGGAGCTCATTGCCGAATCAAGTAGTGTTAGCTTCTAAAAGTCCCTGCAGCAAAGAGCTGCATCAAAGAATTAAGCTGCTGCCCAAACGCACGCGGACAACATGGACAGATACAGAGTTTTTGGACAACAATTGCTTTTTCAAGTCCAGACAAGCAAAGACAGATATGTTCCGAAAGCTGTAGATACCTCCTTTGCTCGGAGAAAAGTGGCTTAGACATTATGAGGCGGCCTGATCGGAACGCGTGCCGTATCTCCTTTACTTGCCTGCCAGGCACGCCTGAAACAGCTTAGCGTGTAAGGCCAAGACACAGCCTGAAACAAAGCAGTCCCCCCTTTCCAAGGGTTCGGTTTGCGGCCCGGGCGGAAATGTGTCTTACATAACCAGGTCTCTCAGCGATCAACTCCTTGAGCTCATTCATCGATTGAGCGAATCCTTGGGCATAACTTAATTCGAAAGTTCTTTACAAAACAGGAAAAGACTTTCTTAATGAAATAAGGTTTGTTTGCTTTAGCTTCCACCTGAGGTTTGCTGCCATTATTTTTTTTTTTTTGATGCGCAGCCATCATAATTGCAAATTATATTCGGACAAGTAGATCGGTCAGGAGCTCAGTCAAACACAGTTCAAGGCAAAGTGTCAACAGTAAAGATTTAGACATGATAGTGTTATAATATTTCTCAATTAGAAAGAATAGAAAAGAAAAGAAAAGAAATACTACATCTATCCACAAATGTGCACAGATAAACGTTTCCCCTCCATTGGGCTTTATGAGACAGGACCTGGGAGAGGTTACCAGGAGAAGCAAAATCCAAATACAGTGCCTGCCCGGTTCAGGCGTGAAAGGTGCGAATAAGCTCACCAGCGTGGCAGCAGAACTCGACAAGAAGAGAAATAAAGAGTAAATGGTAGATGAAGAAGCCAGGGTTAAGCGCGTACAAAGAAGTCAGATAAAACACTCCAGGGGCGAAGACAAGATGCGGCCCTGGGGGAGAGTCAGTCTCAAAGGACCGCCTTCCACACGGATATAAGAAGAGATGAACAAGGCAAAAACACCGCCGGAACGCGCAACCCAGATCATTCCGGAAAGGGAAAAAAACAAGGGGAAAAAAAAGAAACTTGAGAGATATTCGAGACTCCAGCTTCATGAAAATGGCAAATTAAATAGTGTCGGCCATGGAAAGTCGTGCAGCTGGCCCCTGGACGATCTGGGCTGGCAGAGTACTCTCCTCAACAGCGTCAAACAGAAACTTTTTCTGGGCGAAACTCTATATTCACTTCCCTCCTTCACATGTGTGCGCAGAGTGTTGATATGGCGAAACAGCCTGATGAGCGTGACCCGCAACAGGGATATCGGCGAACGAAGGGGGTTCAAGCGCTGTGATAGGATTACCAAGCCCAGATTTTAAGCTAGAGAAGAAAAGACAACAGAGTTAGCAGATGCTCCGAGCAGGAATGTGAGGCTTGAGCACTTACCATTGAATCCCATGATCCAGTGCACAGGCTTATACCGTCATTGCTAACACCTAAACAGCTGACGCGGTTGTCGTGGCCCGTCAAGGAGCCAACCTTCTCGCCTCGAAGAACGTCCCAAACCTTTTCGACTGGTCAGCAATTGCTCTCCGGTCAAGTCCATAGAAACACCGCATCTGCGAGCAAAGGTCCACAAAGCAAAACTCCGCATTTGATAGATGCAGATAAATGGTG